>NC_059115.1:21239353-21545894 GCF_020740685.1 Jaculus jaculus
CCCCCAGCCCTCACTGTGGATTCTAGACAGGAGCTCTACCCCTGAGCCACGCCCCCAGCCCTCACTGTGGATTCTAGACAGGAGCTCTACCTCTGAGCCACGCCCCCAGCCCTCACTGTGGATTCTAGGCAGGAGCTCTACCTCTGAGCCACGCCCCCAGCCCCTCACTGCGGATTCTAAGCAGGAGCTCTACCTCTGAGCCACGCCCCCAGCCCTCACTGTGGATTCTAGACAGTTGCCCTACCGTTAAGCCACACCCCCCAAGTCCTTCTTTGTGATTGCAGGCAGGAGCTCTACCCTTGAGCCAAATCCTCTTAAATTTTGAAACAGGGTTGGCTAAGTTGCCCAAACTGGTCTTGAATTTTCAATGATTCTCTTGCCACCACACCCAGCATCTGGTAGCTGGAACACCAGGCTCAGCTTCTCCTCCTATTTTATGTCTTCCTGTATTTTGGTCCTTTTGACTCCATCACATCTCTTGCCTGCACTCCCATCTCTCACTGTTTCCTAGGCACTTCTATCACTCACTTTCATGAAAAGCCGGCTGAAGCCTTGGAAAAGACTCTGAAGGCCTAGAAATCCCGAAGGGTTCTCCTGTGGGTCAGCATCGCCAGTCGGGGCGGCGTAGGACGGGGACACCAGAGCTGAGGGGAGCAGTAGCAGCAGGACCCCCAGATGCCACATTGTGGCTAGGTAGGAGGCTGTGGCAAGGGAAGGGTCATAGTCCGTGTCCCCACAGTGGCCAGGCTCCACCTGCTCCAGACACAGCCAATGAGCAGGTTAATCCCATCATGTCCACCTCCTCTGCCCCCTGTGCTGTTTCCATCCCTTCAATCCTGTTGGGTCTCCCCTCCCTGGCCAGCTCTACTGGGTAGAGCTCTACTGGGGTATACCTCTCACAAGATCCTGTTTCTCACCTCTGCCTACGCCTTGCTTCTTTTCTCCTGGTCCCGGCTCTGATGCCAGACCACCCGGCCCCCGGACTCCACTGTCCATGGACTGTTAAAATCCAGTTCTGGCCAGGAGCCCAGTCCAAACACTGGAGCGTTGACTGCAAGCCACGAGACTGAGCACGCCCCCGTGGAATGGCCACGCCCACCCGCTAACGCCACCCAGGAACCAGTTCCACTAGACAGCAGAGCCATGTTCCCGTTCATCCTTAACCTGCAGTCTCTGGCCCCGCCCCACCATAAAGACCTCGCCCCCATTCCGTGACCACGCCCCTGAACTGGTCTTTGTACTGTGGTCTTGACTGATGATGGAGCCACGCCCATTAAGCCAGAACCTTGTCTTCTCCCTAGCCACGCCCCATCGCAAAGACCACGCCCCACCTGCTGTTCTCACACAAGAACCCCTTCATCCATTACAGACTTGCAGACTGAGCCAAGCCTCAAGGTCTATAACCACGCCCCAGTTTCTATAACATTGGCCACGCCTCCACAACGACCACACCCTGGTTGAACTCGGTCCTCTGATCCTAGTTCTCCAGTTGTTCTCACCTGACAATTACAGATGGTCATAATCCCTTGATTTAGGCATATCTCCAACCCCTGCTTTCATGAAATGTAAGTCTGAGAAATCCTATTTACCCCCCTAGGGCTCATGACCTGCCAATAGACTTTATTTGTTTGTTTGAGAGAGAGAGAGAGAGAAAGAGATACAGAGATAGGAGAGATAAGAGATAGAGATAGGAGAGATAGAGATTGAGAATGGGGTGCACCACGGCCTTCAGCCACTGCAAATGAACTCCAGATGCATGTGCTACTTTGTGCATTGGGCTTAGATGGGTCCTTACCTCAAACCTGGGTCCTTTAGCTTTGCAGGCATGTGACTTAACCTGTAAGCCATCTCTCCAACCCCCACCATAGACTATGGACTAGGTTTTCAGTACCAGGCATATATTTCCTCCTGTGGAGTGGGCCAACAGCCCAATTAGAGAGCAGTTGGTTTTCCCCCTAACAGACATACCACTATTGCACCCATTGGCTCATTTGGCCTGGTTGGCCAAACTTAAGGCTTGCAATGTCCACTGTTGATTGAGTCTGGACCCCTGGGTCTGAGGGAGGAGGGCGGGTCTGGACCCCTTCTCTCTTCCATAGTGCTGCATGCACTGTAGCTTTTTCCAGCTTTCTGTCAGCTGGTTCACAGGCAGGAGGTTTTCAACTCAGCTTTAGCTCGATTTCTCAGTGACCTGTAGCCCAAGCATGTGGAGTCTTCAGCAATAGGCTTTTATCATCTAGTTCTGGTAGGCAAACAAGAGCCTCAGCAATGGCCTATAATGTTTTAGGGGCATCAGGGACCTCCCTGGCTAACAACTCACTGGAAGGTATCTTTGGACCCCCACCTTCATGAAATGCAAGTCTGAGCAGTTCCATTTAGTTTTACATCTACCTCTGAGCTCTTCTCTAGGTCCCTGCCTGGGTCTATTATTTATTTATTTTTGCTATTTTTATTTAGAAAAACAAAAACAAAACAAGACTTTGTCTTGGGAAAATCTACAATCCTATGTAGTTCTTCCAAGGAACCCAAGTCTAGGAGAGTAAGTATGTGTGTGCCAGGGCTCCTGCCTCTGCAAACAAACTCCAGATGCATGCACCACCATATGCATTTAGCTTTATGTGGTTGGGTACCGGGGAATCCAACTCAGGTGCTTAGGCTTTGAAGACAAGTGCCTTAACTGCTGAGCCATCTTTCCAGCCCCCATCACTTTTTTAATGTATGAGAGAATGTGAGAGGGAGAGAAGCGGCCAGGGCCTCTAGCCACTGCAAATGAACTGCAGCTCCATATACCACCATATGAAGCTGGCTTACTTGGGTACTGGGAAATAGAACATGGATTCTTAGGCTTTGCAGGCAAGCACCTTAACTGCTAAACCATCTCTCCAGTCCCTCCCCTCCCCCACACCCATCACTTTTTTTTGTTGTTTGTTTTTGTTTTTTGAGGTAGGGTTTCACTCTAGCTCAGGCTGACCTGGAATTCACTCTGTAGTCTCAGGGTGGCCTCGAACTCATGGCAACCCTCCTTCCTACCTCTGTCTCCCGAGTGCTGGGATTAAAGGCCTGTGCCACCACGCCGGGTTCCCCCCATCACTTTTTTTTGAGATTGTATGTACATGGAGTCCAAGCTGGCCTCAACCTCCTGAACTTGGGCATCATAGACCTTTGCTCTCATGCCTCAGTCTTTCATCTTTAAGGGAGCAAGAAGCAGGGCTCTAAACCTGCTTCCTCAAGACTCCTGGTGCCTGTCTCCATTCTCGGACATGTGTATTACAGACACTGCATCACCGTGTACCTTCTTAAACTCGGAGGGTCTTGCCCAACACAAGAAACTCTGGTGAGGCCATGGGAAGCCTGTTGTCATTGGAATCAACATAGTGGGAAGAACAGCAGATTCTTTCCTGTTCCTATCACCTCCGCATCTTCAACAGACACACTACAAGGTGATTCAGGACACATGGCTTCCTCCGTAACCACTAGGAGTCCAGGTCCCTGACCTTCCTGTTCAGAACCAGCCTCCTCCCTCAGATGCAGGGCTCGAGCTTTCTGCCCTGAGACCCAGGGGCCCAGATCCCAGTCTGCCTTTCTCAGACCCAGGGGTCCAGAGACCTCAAACCCAGAAGTCCAGAGCCCAACCCTCCTCCCACCAGGGGTCTAAGTCCTCATACCCACCTAACTCCTCTAGAGACCAGTACGCAGTCCCTAGATAGGACTCCTTTCTCTCACAGCTAGCCTCCTTCTGCAAAGTGTCACCGTGAGCTCCCCAGCCCGCCGCCGGGCCCGCCCCCCCCCACCGGTCCCTCCCACTTTTCCCAAACAAAGCTCCCGGCAACTTTGTCCCTGGCAGCGCCCCGCCCGCCCGCGGCTCCCCAGCCCAGGCCGGGAGGTAGGAAGGCGCCGGCGGGAGTCTCGATCCCGCTCCGCTCCGCTCGGGGTGTGTGGGTTGGGGTGGGAAGTTCCCCGCGATGAGGTGAGGCGTGTGTCGGTGGGATGGCGTGGGAATGGCCCGCCGCTCTCGTGCCCTGGGGCCCTGGTTGGCTCTGGCGATCCAGTCCCAGCGCGGAGCTGGAACTTTCCCCGGAGTTAGGGAGTCACGGATGGCCCGAGTCTGGGGGTGCGCGTGAAGAGGGGGCGGCCGAGGGCTGCGGACCCAGGCGGGATGGGCGGGCGCGAGTGGCCGCGGCGGCCCCTTACGGTGCCCGGGAGGCGTGTGCCGGGTCGAGCGGGCTCGTGTGCGTGACTCGTGGGCGTCCGGCGTCCTCGCGGGGCGGGGCAGGTCCCCCGGGGGGCAGAGGGAGGCCCCTGGGGCATCCTGTTCCCTCGTTCTCGTCTCGGGAGGTTTGGGACCCGAGGCGGGAAATCAGAGCCCCCGTCCCTGGCGGGGCTCCTCGGTCCCTTTGTCTGGCCACATGGGGGAGGGCTGGGCTGCGATTTCGGCCTGCGGAGGTCCTGGACGTCGCCGCGCCGCTGGGCTGGGCCACGGGGGTCTTTGTCTGCCTCCGGGGACCTCAGTCCAGAGTGGGGATCGGGACTTTGGGAGGGGGCTGGGAAAGTTGTGGAAGACATCGAACCTCCTGGGAGGCGGGATCCGACCGTGCTGGAAAACTTTTTCCCCTGTTCCGGGCCTCCGGAAAGTCGGTGGGAACTTGGGTTGGAGCCGAGCCCGGGGGCTGGGGGAGGGGAGGGGGGGCGGGGCCGAGAGGCGCTCCTGCTGTCCACCCCGCCCGCCCGAGCCGGGGCTGTGGGAAGCTGGGGGAGGGGACGCCTGGGCCCTTTGTTCTGGCCCTGCAGATGGTTGGGTGCACGGTCCCACTGCCCTGCGGTTACTTTCTGAATGTTGCCCTAGAGCCCCGACTGACTTTCTGTCCCCATCTCTCTGGGTGCCTGTCGGTCTCTCTGGATTTCTGTCCTTTCCTTCTGGGTCTCTGTCTCTCCTTCTCTTTGGCTCTCTCTCTCAGTCTCTGTCTCCCTGTTTCTGCCTGGGTCTCATCCTATCTTAGATTTTTGCCCCTCCTTTTCTAGCATCTGCTCTTGGGGTGAGCCTGGAAGGTGTCACCCACAGCTTTGGGGCAACTAATCTGACTCTGGTAGTTGCTAAAAGCAGCGCCCCATAACAAAGTTTTAATCCTCGTGGTCACAGGCTTTACTCCTGGTTGCTCAAGTGACTTTAAACCCAGTCCACGTTACCTTGGAAACTCAGGGAAGAAGCACTCCCCAAAATCTTAGCAGAATTCCAGTCATTTCTTCTATGACCCAGAGGTCCAGATCCCAGCCCTCCTCTTTCAGACCCAGGAGTTCAGGTCCAGCTTACTCCCCTTGAACAGGAGTCCAGATCCCAGCCCTACTCTTTCAGACTCCTGACCCCAACACTCCACCCTCAAACACAGTGTCAGGACTCCAGCCTTCTCCCTCTGACCCAGGGGTCCTGGTCCAGGCTTGACCTTTAGCCTTGAGACCCTCACAGTTCTTCTGAGTGGCTCTAGCAGTATGCATAGCTGCTGATCTTGTTCCTGCAGGCCCAGATGGGGGAACCCCGGGCTGGGGCCCCCCTGGAAGATGGCAGCGGCTGGACAGGCAGTGAGGAAGGCAGTGAGGAGGGCACCGGCGGCAGCGAGGGTGTTGGGGGTGATGGGGGCCCTGATGCTGAGGGTGTGTGGAGCCCTGACATTGAGCAGAGCTTCCAGGAGGCCCTGGCCATCTACCCACCCTGTGGCCGCCGTAAAATCATCCTGTCGGACGAAGGCAAGATGTACGGTGAGTCTCCGCAGCTGTCCTGACCCAAGCAAGGCATAATGATGTAACCGGCATGTGCAGAGCTCAGAGTGCTGTTCAAGTGGAGACGCATTATGTATGGCTGGGTGCAGTGGACCAGGCCTGTAATGCCAAGCTCTCTTAAGTAGAAGGCTGGAGAGATGGTTCAATGGTTAAGGTGTTTGCTGGCAAAGCCAAAGGACCCAGGTTCGATTTTCTAGTACCCATGTAAATAAAGCCAGATGTACAAAGTGGCGCATGCATCTGTAGTTAATTTGCAGTGGCTGGAGGTCCTGGCATGCCCATTCTCTCTGCCTGCCTGTCTTCTCTCTTCATCTCTCTATTTGCAAATAAATAATTTTTTTAAGATGAAATGGGCATGGTGGCACATGCCTTTAATCCCAGCACTTGGGAGGCAGAGGTAGGAGCATCGCTGTGAGTTCGAGGCCAGCCTGAGACTACATAGTGAGTTTCAGGTCAGCCTGGGCTAGAGAGAGACCCTAACTCAAAAAACAAACAAACAAACAAAAGTTAAATAGAAAGGAAGGAATCCCATTGTATTCTTAAAAAGGCTATAGCATTTTCATGTGCACAAATCAAATGGGGAAACTGAGGTACTGGGAGGTTAAGTGACTTTCTTGGGTTTACTTAGAAGTATTCTGGGGTCTCTGCAGTTGAGGGTTCCTCCATTTAGTTTGTTGATGCTGCTGGGGGACTGGGCTGAGGGTTTCTTCCTTGTCAAGAAGTTCTTTTATTATTCTTAAAAATGTTTTTATTTGTTTGTGGGTGGTATGTGTGTGCGCATGAATGCCAGGGTCTTTTGCCTCTGCAGACTCTAGAGGCATGTGCCCTTTTGAGTCTGGCTTTATGCAGGTACTGGGGAATCAAACCCAGACCAGCAGGCATTGCAAGCAAGCCCCTTTAAATGCTGAGCCATCTCCTCAGTCTCATGTGGTCAGGGAGTTCTGTGGATGGTCTTACTGGATTCCATTCTGACTCTTCAGGTCGGAATGAGCTCATCGCCCGCTACATCAAGCTGAGGACAGGAAAGACGCGGACTCGAAAACAGGTCTCAGAATTGAGTTTTGGGCTTCTGTATGGGGTGGGTATGCCCCACCCACGTCTAGCCTCAGGTGGGCTGATTCAGATGCAAGGTGGGTCTAGGCCATGTGTTTTTGCCTGTGTTCTCAGTGTGTCAGCGAGTCTAATGTAGCTGCCTGCTTTTTTCTTTCATTTTAAATATTTTATTTATTTGACAGAGAGAGGGGGAGAGAGAAGCAGATAGATAGAATAGGTGCATCAGGGCTTCCAGCTACTGCAAATTAACTCCAGATGCATTCACCACCTTGTGCATTTGGCTTACGTGGATACTGGGAAATCGAACCTGGGTTCTTAGGCTTCTATGCCATCTCTCCAGCCCCTGCCCGCTTTTTTAAAATTTTTTATTTATTTATTTGAGAGCGACAGACATATAGAGAAAGACAGATAGAGGGAGAGAGAGAGAATGGGCCCGCCAGAGCTTCCAGCCTCTGCAAACGAACTCCAGACGCGTGCGCCCCCTTGTGCATCTGGCTAACGTGGGTCCTGGGGAACCGAGCCTCGAACCGGGGTCCTTAGTCTTCACAGGCAAGCGCTTAACCACTAAGCCATCTTCCAGCCCCCCTGCCCGCTTTTAATAGCAGGTTTGATAGAAAGAGAATCAGAGAGAGGCCAAAGAGGGAGACTGAAGGATGGGGAGGGTTGGAGGCAAAGATCCGTCCTAGGTCCAGGCAAGAACATCCTCAAATCCCACTGGCCTCAAGCTCCCACCAGCTTCATGCAGAGTAGCCTGTCTGCGCCTGTCATCATTTGAGTTCCAGCAGCATGAGGGCCTCTGCTGAGCAGAAAAGCGTTGGGGACCCGTCGGTGGTGAGGGCATGTGTGAGGCCTGAACCGGCTTCTATATCCATGCTTCTATATATCCAGGTCTCCAGCCACATCCAGGTTTTGGCTCGAAGGAAATCTAGAGAGATTCAGTCTAAGCTGAAGGTAAGAATCAAAGCAAGCACCGCAAGAGAGGGACAAACACCCAGAAGAGAGAGATGAGAGGGACAGAGTCCCAGATAGAGCAGAACAGAGACCTAGAGAGAGAAGGAGAGAGGGATAGAGACAGATTCATAAAGAGAAAGGGAAAGAATCAGAGAAAAGAGAGACTCAGAGATGAAAGCCAGTCAGTCTCAGAGAGCAGGACAGAGACTTTCTCAGAGAGGAACAGATTCAAAGAGAGAGAAAGAGAGAGAGAGACTCATGAAGAGAAAGGGACAGCATCAGGAAAGAGAGTTGGGGGAGGGTAGGCAGAAAGAGAGAGATCCAGAGAGGGTACGCACAGACCCAGGGAGAGAGCTGCCTAGAAAGCAGGGCCAGAAACCTGGAGAGAGAGAGTCAGAGAAAACAGTGGGGAAGCCGGGGGTGGGGGGTAAGGTGTGTGTGGGGGGGAATGGATGATAGAGACTCAAAGAGTGAAACAGATTAGGCAGAGGGACTGGTTCTGGTGGCTGAGGTTTTTATGCTTTAAGTATAGCTGACAGGGATGGCTGTTGACCCTCTATTTGCTACTGTCATTGTCCCTTCCTGTTGGTTCTCATTCCCCTCCTCTCCCTGTGGCCTAAGTGT
Source organism: Jaculus jaculus (assembly GCF_020740685.1). Taxonomy (NCBI): domain Eukaryota; kingdom Metazoa; phylum Chordata; class Mammalia; order Rodentia; family Dipodidae; genus Jaculus; species Jaculus jaculus. The sequence goes on from NC_059115.1 coordinate 21,247,754, forward strand.
CCTTTATTGTGGGAAATATATTTTTTTTTAAATTTTACTGATTAATTTGCAAGCAGAGATGGGAGCGGGGGGAGGGGGGATGGCCATACCAGGGCCTTTTGCTACTGAAAACAAATTCCAGAATCCTGCACCACTTTGTGCATCTGGCTCTACATGGGTACTGGGGAATTGAGCCCCCCACCCCTTAAGGCTCTGCAAGCAAGTGCCTTTAACCACTGAGCCGTCTCTCCAGCCCCAATTGTGGGAGATTTTGCAGCCACTTTCTTTTCTTCCTATCCTTGGATTCCCTATTTCTTCTTGGCCTGGTCCCTCATTCCCACCCTCTGCTTTTGGGCCTCTCCTTGTTGCTTTGATGATGGCTGCTTCCTGTTCTTCTGTACTGGAAACCTTCCTGGCTCTGCAGGTGGAAACCTTAGCTTCCAGTCTTTTCTGTCCTTTCTCAGTACCTTGTTTTCTGTCTGGAATATAACACCTCCTCCTTCTGTTCTTCCCTGGGGTGTGTGAAATTTATAATTTTCTGTTGCCTGGGCATCTACCTCCGGTTCTTTTTTGACCTAAAAATCTTTCTCAGTGTCAATCTAGACTTGGAAACCTCTTTCTCCTCTATGGTGAAGATGTTTCCTGCTCTCTGTGGCCTCCACTTCCCTTGGCCCCTTGCTGAGTTCTAGGTGGTAGGCTGGTAGCCAGGAAAGTGGCATCCCCAGCTCCATCTCCTAAATCCGTTTTCCTCTCTTGGCATCTGCCCATCTGCCCTTCCCTGCCTCACACACCCCTTCTTTATCCTTTGTCCTGCCTCCTCCAGTCTTCACCTCCCATCCCCATCCTACTATTGCCCTACCCTGGCTTCATTGACTTTGGTGACTCCCCACTAACGTGGACCCCAATGTTCCTCAGGACCAGGTTTCCAAAGACAAAGCCTTCCAGACCATGGCTACCATGTCCTCTGCGCAGCTCATCTCGGCACCTTCCCTGCAAGCCAAGCTGGGTCCCTCAGGCGCTCAGGTGGGGTGGGGAGGGATGTTAGGTGTTGGGGATGGAAGAATGGGGCTGGTCTATGGGGGGGGGCAGCTAACCCCTGTGTCCTCTTCTAGGCCACTGAGCTTTTCCAGTTTTGGTCAGGAGGTTCTGGGCCCCCATGGAATGTTCCAGAGTGAGTACCTTTTGCACCTCACTGCTTTGCCACCCCATCTTCCTGCTCCTTTTTGGACAGACACATTGTGAAGCCAGGCTGTGCAGGTCTGAGCCTGGTTCTGCCTCTTGCTGGTTAGAGACTTTGCGAGACCTTGGTCGTGCTCTGCCTGGTTCCTCATTTCTGAAGTGGGATGATTTGCTGAAGCAAATGTGTTCAACATGGGGTGGGAGCTGGACAGTGGCAGCAGAAGGGAAGGGTCTGTGAGGCTGGGAAGGAGGAGAACAAGGACAGCGCTGCCATCTGGTGGGTGTTGGCAGAGCCATCCCAGGATATGCAACCCTAGGAAGAAGCAGGTTTGAGAGGAAATGTGCTGACTGAAAACTTAATGCGAGGGAGGAGCCTAGTGGGCGTGCCTAGGGGGAGTATGTGCCTCAGAGGCTTATGGGATGCACCTGTGAGAAGAGAGGGGGGTCCCCAGAGGCTTATGAGAAGGCGGTTGTAGGTCCAGAGGTGCTTAAGAGGCATGGGGGAATCCCCTGAGGCTCATGAAATGGCAGTGGTAGGTCTAGAGGCGCTTAGCAAGGGGTGAGGGAGCCCCAGAAGTCCATGGGAAGACATACCTATTCCACTCAGGTTGTTAGCCCACAAGCATAGACATGGACCCCGGAGGCTCATGGAAAGTATTTTCCAGCCCAGAGAGAACCAGTAATGTGAGGCTGGGCATTGGCGGAGGGGTGTGGCCGCAGGAAGGCAACATGGGAGAGCCTGAATGAGGCGGCATGTTGTGGGATCCAGTGTGGGGGAAAATACTATTCACTGGGGACACAGAAAGGTCAGAGCAAATCCCCAGGGGACCACGGGTGTGCAGCACAGCGGAGCCATCTGAACACTGTCAGAGCATCTAGTGCTGTGGAGCCATCACTTGCACAAACGTGAAATTGAAGTGTGCACACTGTGGTGGAGAACCACAGTCAGTTTTAGGCCAAGAGAGAAAGTTCTGGTTTTCTCTGAGGAGGTAACATTGAAGGCTGGTGGGGTTTGGCCACGTGAAGGACGGGGGTGGGAATATTCTAGGCAGACAAACAGCACGTGGCAAGGAAACTGTGGTGAGCCTCAGAAAGGAATGGGGGGGGGGCCAGGATTGAGCAGCTGGCCCATCAGATGTTTGTTGAACACCTGCGAGTACCTGAGTGGCCACACCGCGACAGCAGTGGTAAGGTGGAGAGTCCCAGTGTGTAGCTTTATATGTGGGGCAGGGAGGGGACAGGCTGCGACCTTGTGAACAGGAGAATATTGTGTGGGTGTGGAGGGCTGCATTCTGTCTTATTGCATTTTTGTGTATTGGGGTGCTGAGGAGCCAACCCAGAGACTCACCTGCTAGGCAGACCCTTACCAATGATGTCCCCAATCACAAAGGCTTTATTTTTATCTTTTTTTTTTTTTTTTTCCCCGAGGTAGGGTCTCACTCTAGTCCAGGCTGACCTGGAATTCATTATGGAGTCTCAGGGTGGCCTCGAACTCACGGTGATCCTCCTACCTCTGCCTCCCGAGTGCTGGGATTAAAGGCGTGTGTCACCATGCCCGGCTTTATTTTTATCTTTTTTTTTTTTTTAATTTTTCTTTTTTCGAGGTAGGGTCTCATTGTAGCCCAGGCTGACCTGGAATTCACTCTGTATTCTCAGGGTGACCTTGAATTCACAGAGATCTTCCTACTTCTGCCTCTTGAGTGCTGGGATTTAAGGTGTGTGCTACCAAGCCTGGCTATTTTTATCTCTTTTTTTAAAAGAAATATTTATGAGAGAGAGACAGAGAAAGAATGGGCACACCAGGGCCTCCTGCCGTGGCAAACAAACTCCGGATGTATGCACCACTTCATGCATCTGGCTTTACAAGGGTGCTAGGATGTTAAACCCAGGCTGTTAGGCTTTGCCAGCAAGTGCCTTTAATCACTGACCCGCCTTTCCTGCCCTATTTTTTGTGGGGGGTGGGTTTCGAGGTAAGGTCTTACTCTCGCCCAGGCTGACATGAAATTCACTGTGTAGTCGCAGGCTGGCCTCAAACTCGCAGTGACCCTCCTCACTCTGCCTCCCAATGCTGGGATTAGAGGCGTGCAGCACTGCGCCCTGCTCCCGCCCTATTTCGTAAATCTTTTTTAAAATGCTGATTTTAAGACAATATCTCAGCTTTCTAGCCCAGGCTGGTGTCAGTCCTGCTTCTCAGCCTTCTAATTGTATTTTTTTTAATTAATTAATTTATTTATTTGATAGCTACAGACACAGAGAGAAAGACAGATAGAGGGAGAGAGAGAGAATGGGCGCGCCAGGGCTTCCAGCCTCTGCAAACGAACTCCAGACACGTGCGCCCCCTTGTGCATCTGGCTAACGTGGGACCTGGGGAACCAAGCCTTGAACCGGGGTCCTTAGGCTTCACAGGCAAGCGCTTAACCGCTAAGCCATCTCTCCAGCCTTTCTCAGCCTTCTAAAATGGCAGGAATGACAAGTGTTCACCAGCATGCCTGGCTAAGACCTCTCTTTGAGCACAGAACAGGCAGGGTTTTCTGAGAAGGTAGCATCTGAACAATGGGCCGAGTGACAAGAGATTATGTCAGTGGGCAGATTTCAGAACTGGGATGACAAGGCCCAGAGCAGAGTCCCTGGGAGTCAGGTCTGAAGCTCCCTTGAGTTTGCCTTTCTGATCCTGGCATATTGATTTTTGACCTCTTCTGACCTCTGACCCCATGATCTCTCACATCTGAGTCTCCTCACCATCATGTCATGGGTAATCTCTAGTCTTCTGGAATGCATCTGAACCTATAGACATAAGCTGTAGGGTGGCTAATTATATTAAAATTAATTTAAATTGCATAAAATGTCAGGTCCTCAGGGATGCTAGCCACACTAGTGACGAGGTATAGATGTGTCCAGTGGCTAACCACCTTGGATGGTGAAAAGCACAGGTAGAACATTACATTCATACAGTGTTCTAGTCAGTTGTGATGGCTGACACCTGTCATCCTAGCTTTCAGAGGCTGAAGCAGGAGTGTCTCAAGTTCCAACTTAACTTAGGGGTACATACTGAGATTGGCTTATGTTGCAATAGCCTAATGATAGGGGGTGTGGCTCAGAGGTAGAGCTCCTGCTTAGAATCCACAGTGACAGTGACGGGCTGGGGACGTGGCTCAGAGGTAGACCTTGTAGACCTCCTGTCTATAATCCACAGTGAGGGGCTGGGAATGTGGCTCAGAGGTAGAGCTCCTGTCTAGAATCCACAGTGAGGGCTGGGGGCGTGGCTCAGAGGTAGAGCTCCTGCCTAGAATCCACAGTGAGGGCTGGGAATGTGTCTCAGAGGTAGAGCTTCTGTCTAGAATCCACAGTGAGGTCTGGGGCATGGCTTAGAGGTAGGGCACCTGCCTAGCATGTGTGAGGCCCTGATTCCATGTCGAGTTGTGTCAAACAAATAAAAGGCCTGGCTTCGTGGTTGGAACTGACATGGGATTGAGTCTAGATTGTGCAGCACCCCAGCTAAGTTGACCTGTGTGCATCAGTTTCCTCATGTGTGAAGGAGAGTAACAGTCATTGCTCCTACCTTATGATCACACACAGATCTCACTAGTGCAGGTATGGCTTGCCATGCGCCACTGTGTTCACCCAGGTTTTCTTTTGTCCTCAGTGTGAAGCCATTCTCACAGACTTCATTCTCCTTGTCGCTGACTCCCCCGTCCACTGAGCTCCCAGGTAAGAACTCACTCTTGACCCTCTTTGTGTCTGACCCCAGCTGCCCCTCCTTTAGTACTGTTAACCCAGGGATATATTGTTACTGCGCGTGCGCGCGTTTGTGTGTGTGTGTGTGTGTGTGTGTGTGTGTGTGTGTGTGTGTGTGTAAAGGCAATGTGCAGAGCTTCTACAGCTGGGCGTCCTAGAATTGTGTTGTTTGTCACTGGCTAGCTTGTGGGACCTTTGGGAAGTGAATTGGTTGAGGTTATTTCAGCTGCAAGTGGTAGAAACCCAAATCAAGTTAGCTGAAGCAAGAAGAGGAGGTGAGGGTTGGAGGGCTAGAGAGATGGCTCAACAGTTAAGGGGCTTGCCTGTAAAGCCTAAAGACCCAGGCTTAATTCCCCAGTACTCATGTATTTGTTTTGTTTTGTTTTTTCTTTCTTTTTGTTTTTTTCAAAGTAGGGTCTCACGCTGGTCCAGGCTGACCTGGAATTCACTATGTAGTCTCAGGGTGGCCTCGAACTCACAGTGATCCTCCTACCTCTGCCTCCCAAGTGCTGGGATTAAAGGCGTGCGCCACCACACCCGGTCCCAGTACTCATGTTAAGCCAGCTGCATGTATCTAGAGTTTATTTGCAGTGGCGAAAGGCCCTGGTGTGCCTATTTTCTCTTTCTCTGCTGTTTTCTCTCATAAATAAATAAACAAATAAAATATTAAAAGGGGGCTTGGAGAGATGGCTCAGTGGTTAAAGCATTTGCCTGCAAAGCCTAACAGCCTGCTCAATTCCCCAGTACCCACATAAAGCCAGATGCACAGTGGCACCTTGTGCATCTGGCTTATGTGGGTCCTGGGGAATAGGACCTGGTTCCTTAGGCTTCACAGGCAAGTGCCTTAACTGCTAAGCCATCTCTGCAGCCCACGGTTAGCAGTTTTTATCTTTTTTTCTCTCTAGGATACGAGCCTCCCCAAGCCCTCTCGCCTCTGCCCCCACCTGCCCCATCACCTCCCGCCTGGCAGGCTCGAGCCCTGGGCACTGCGCGGCTGCAGCTCGTAGAGTTCTCTGCTTTTGTGGAGCCACCGGATGCAGTTGACTCTGTGAGTGACACTGAGGGACAGTCACTGGGTGATTGTGGAATGTAGAGGTGGAAGGGAGGGAAGATAGAGCGGTGGTCCTCTGACAGCAGAATCATCCAGAAAGCTTGTTCAGACATTATCTCAGGCCCCATACACTAGATTTCTGCTCCACTCCACCTGATGGGCTACAAGGCTGTGTTCTCATAGCTTCTTCAGGAACCATACTTTGAGACCTCTTAGCATAAAGGACCTGGAAGGTCATTTATTCATTTGTCAAACATGTTCATGTTCAACTGTTTTACACGCTTTGTTATATAAACAGACATGATCCCCCCCCCCCCCCGGGTTTACCGTGTATCCGAGGCTAGCCTTAGACTGGTGCTGATCCTCCCGTCTTAATCTCCTGAGTCCTAGGATGGCTGGAATGCGCCATGGTGTCCAGCTCTTCACATAACATCTCACTGTGGGAACTGAGTAGTCAGGCATGTTGCCTCAGTGATTCAGGGCCTGGACCCCTTCCATCTTATGTCCTTACCATATTGCAGGTTTTGGAATCTGTGGGATTCTCTGCATGTGGCCAGCAGATGGAGGAAGGGAAACCAGCTGTGTGCCAGAGGCAACTAGCATGTCTGTTCCTGTCCCATTGGCTAGAACTTAGTCACGTGCTCAGGTCTAACTGTAGAAAAATTGGGGAATTGTAATTCCTCCCTGTGTGAAGGAGCTGGGTTCATGAACATGCAGCCACCTGCCCTGTCACGTTACCACTGCGATCACTGTCCAAGGTGATGCTGATGAAACTCACTTGGGAAGCCATGAATGGTGGCTTGCTCATGTAATCCCAGTTGATTGTTGAAAATTCAAAAGGTAGCCTGAGCCAGGCATGTTGGTGCGTACCCTTAATGTCAGTACTTGGAAGGCAGAGGTAGGAGGATCACTGTGAGTGTGAGGCCAGTCTGAGACTACATAGTGAATTCCAGGGCAGCCTGGGCTAGAGTGAGACCCTACCTCAAGCCAAACAAACAAACAAAAATAATAAATAAATAAATAAATAAATAAATAGAAGTAAGAAAGCCAGGTGTAGTGGCCATACACCTTTAATCCCAGCACTTGGGAGGCAGAGGTAGGAGGATCGCCATGAGTTGGAGGCCACCCTAAAACTACATACTGAATTCCAGGTTAGCCCGAGTTAGAGTGAGACCCTACCTCAAAAAACCAAACTAAAAAAAACATATAAATAAATAAAAGAAAATAAAAAAGAAAGAAAAACATCGAAAATACCCAAAACAGACATATCCAAACATCCAAACAGAAGTTAAAAAAATAATAATAAAGTTGGGGCTGGAGAGATGACTTAGTGGTTAAAGTGTGTACCTGCCCAACCAAAGGACCCAGGTTTGATTCCCCAGGACCCATGTAAGCCAGATGCCAAAGGTAGTTGTTGCAGTCAGGTTTGCATTGCTGGTAGAAATCACCCAACCAAGAGCAAGAAAAAAGAGGTTTATTTTGGCTTACAGGCTCCACGATGGCAGGGGGAAACGATGGCATGAGCAGAGGATGGACATCATCCCCTGGCCAACATAAGGTGGACAATACCAGCAGGAGAATGTGCCAAACACTGACTTAGGGAAACTGGCTGTAACACACATAAGCCCGCCCCCAACAATAAACTTCCTCCAGGAGGCATTAATTCCCAAATCTCCATCATCTGGGAACCTAGCATTCAGATCACTAAGTTTATGGGGGACACCTGAATCAAGCCACCACAGTGGTGAATGCATCTGGAGTTTGCAGTGGCTAGAGGACCTGATGTGCCCATTCTCTCTCTCTCTCTCTCCCCCCCTCAAATAAATGAATAAATAAAAATAAAAAACAAACAAAATAAATAAAGCCAGGTGTGATGGTACAGGTAGTTAATCTCAGCACTCAAGAAGCTGAGATAGGAAGATCATTGTGAGTAGGAGACTAGCCTGGGATTATGGGTGAGTGAGACCCTACTTCTAAAGCAAAGTAAGAGCTGGGAAGATGGCTCAGTGGTTAAAGGAACTTGCTTGTAAAGCCTAACAGCCCAGGTTTGATTCCCCAGTATCCACGTAAAGCCAGATGTACCAAGTGGCACATGCACCTGAAGTTTGCAGTGGCTAGAAGCCCTGGCATGCCCATTCTCTCTTTCTCTCAAATAAATGAACAACAAAACATACACAAAACCAAAAGGCTAAACCAAAAACAAAAGAAACCATACCCAAACAACCCCCCCCCCGCTCTTGTTTTTTTTTTTTAATTAATTTATTTATTTATTTGAGAGCGACAGACACAGAGAGAAAGACAGATAGAGGGGGAGAGAGAGAATGGGCACGCCAGGGCCTCCAGCCACTGCAAATGAACTCCAGACGCGTACGCCTCCTTGTGCAGCTGGCTAACGTGGGACCTGGGGAACCGAGCCTCGAACCGGGGTCCTTAAGCTTCATAGGCAAGCGCTTAACCGCTAAGCCATCTCTCCAGCCCTTGGTTTTTTTAAGTTAGGTCTCACTGTAGCCCAAGCTGACTTGGAACTCACTGTAGTCCCAGGCTGGCCTCGAATTCCCAGCAATCTGCTGTGATTCAAGGCAGGTGCCACCATGCCTGGCTTTCTCCCACCTCTCGAAGCAAAAGCTCTAATCCTTTCTGTTTCTCACAAGGACCTACATAGTCCAAATCTCCTTTCTGTCTAGTCTTCACTGCCCACTCACTGAGCCTGGCTTGTTGCTGCAGCCTCCAGCCTCAGGGCCTTTGTACCTGCCATTCCCACATGTTTCCTCAGATGGTCCCCAGCCCCCCCTCCTTTTTTTTTAAATTTGTTTGCATACAGAGGGAGAGAGATTGGGTGTTCCAGGGTCTCCTGCTTTTGCAGGTGAACTCCAGATGCATGTGCCACTTTGTACATCTGCTTTACATGGGTGTTGGGGATTCAAACCTGGGCTGGCAAGCCTCGTAAGCAAGCATCTTTAACCACTGAGCCATTTCCCCAGCTTCTCCCCACCACCCCCACCCCATCACTTTTTTTTTTTTTTTTTGGTTTTTCGAGGTAGGGTCTCACTTTAGCTCAGGCTGACCTGGAATTCACTATGTAGTCTCATGGTGGCCTTGAACCCACAGTAATCCCTAGTGCTGGGATTAAAGGTGTGTGCCACTACGCCTGGCTGCTGTCCCTTTTTCCTTTTCCTTTTTCTTTTTGTTTTTGGTTTTTTTGAGGTAGGGTCTCACTCTAGCCCAGACTGACCTGGAATTCACTATGTAGTCTCAGAGTGGCCTTGAACTCATGGCAATCATCCTACCTTTGCCACCTGAGTGCTGGGATTAAAGGCATGCACCACCATGCCCGGCTACAGATTTATATTTATTTATTTATTAGAGACAGAGAGGGAGAGAGAAACACAGAGAGAGAGTGAGAATGGGCAAACCAGGGCTTCTAGCCACTGCAAACGAACTCCAGATGCATGCACCACCATGTGCATCTGCCTTACATGGGACCCGGAGAATTGATCCTGGATCCTTAGGCTGTGCAGGCATGTGCCTAAACCGCTAAGCCATCTCTCCAGCTCTCATTTATTTATTTATTTATTTTTAACATTAGTATTTGCTTTTTAAAAAAATTTTTATTTTTATTTTTTGTTTATTTTTAGAGAGAAAGAGGCAGATAGAGAGAGAGAGAATGGGCGCGCCAGGGCATCCAGCCACTGCAAATGAACTCCAGACGCGTGTGCCCCCTTGTGCATCTGGCTAACATGGGTCCTGGGGAATCGAGCCTCGAACCGGGGTTCTTAGGCTTCGCTAAGCCACCTCTCCAGCCCTGTATTTGCTTATTGCAAGCAGGGAGAGAGGAGAATGAAGGAATGAATGGGCATGCCAGGGCCATCTGCCACTGCCAATGAACTTCAGATGTATGTGCCACTGTGTGCATCTGGCTTTATGTGGATACTGGGTAATCAAACCTGGATTGTTAAGTCCAGGCCATCAGGCTTTGTACCTTTCACCTTTCACCACTGTACCGATTTCTCCAGCCCTATTTATTTATGGATTTATTTATTTATTTATTTATTTTATTGGTTTTTCTAGGTGAGGTCTCACTCTAGTTCGGGTTGACCTGGATTTCACTATGTAGTCTCAGGGTGGCCTTGAACTCATGGTGATCTTCCTACCTCTGCCTCCCGAGTGCTGGGATTAAAGGCATGTGCCACCATGCCTGGCTTTATTCGTTTATTTTGATATGGTGTCTTACTCTGTACCCTAGGCTATCCTGCAACTTACTACGTACCCTAGACTGGCCTTGAACTTGTGACTGTCCGGCCCAGTGTCCTGATTATAGTCATGTGCCACCATGCGTGGTTTACCTGCCATTACTTTTGGCTCTTTTTATAATTAAAGCCACTCCTAAGATTGACATTATATGTAGGTAGATTCAAGCTTCCTTTTTCTCTCTGTTAACTGTGAACTCCATGAGGTCAAGAACTTGGTGGCCTTGTAGCCCCTGGACCCAAAACAGTCCCTGCACACAATGGCCTCTCATGCCTGTCTAGCTTGTGTACATCTAGAAGGCAGTAATTCTCTCCGTGGAGCCGGTTAAGGCTTCCCTGAGAGGACAGTAAGTGAGTTGGGCTTTGAGCGTTACATGGACAGTTGCCAAGTGCAGTGTTCCAGATACAGAGCTGAAATTTTCAGGGAAACGAATAACAAAATATGATGGGAACTGAAAACATGGTGGGAGCTGGAAAGGCTGCAGAAAGGTGGGTGGGTGCTGGGTTCTAGTGGGGATGGATCAGCCCTGGAGCCATGTGAGGGGGGAGTCACTGGGTGGGAGAGGATGAGCTTGTGTGGACAGAGAAGGGATGGGCAGGTTGTTGAGGTCTGCTGGGCCAAGAGTGCAAGGGAAGCATGGCATGGGTTGCCTGGAATGTGGCCTCATGTCATGTGGGTTGGCCAGTGCAGTGAGAGCTGGGGTACAGCCCATGGCCCACTCCTCACCACCGGGCCTTCCCTCCACAGTACCAAAGGCACCTTTTTGTGCATATCAGCCAGCAGTGTCCCAGCCCTGGAGCTCCGCCCCTGGAAAGCGTGGACGTCAGACAAATTTATGACAAATTCCCTGAGAAAAAGGGTGGCCTACGGGAGCTGTATGACCGTGGGCCACCCCACGCATTCTTCCTAGTCAAGTTCTGGGTGAGTTCTGGATTCAAAACCCAAAGTAGGGCATGGGGAGATGGCTCAGTGGGTAAGAGCTCTTGCTGTACAAGCGTGAGAACCCAAGAGGGCATGATTCTGCCTTAGTTTGATTCCTGGCATCCATGCCAGCAGCTGGGTGTGGCCATGCAGGACTGTAACTGCAGTTATTGGGGAGTGAAAGCCAGAGAATCGCTGGGGCTCAGTGGTCAGCCAGTCTGATTGAAAATAGCAGTTTTGAATTCAGTGAGAGACCCTATGTCATAGTCCACTTCATGTTGCTGGGATAAACCTCCAAACCAGACATGGTTAATGGGGGGGATGGGATTTATTTGAAGCTTTCAGATCCAGGGGAAGTTCCATAATGGCAGCAGTTGTCCTACAGATCCATCCAGAGAGAAAAGCAACCACTGATCAAAAGCAAGCACACTCCAGGAACCCCAGACAGGGTTCAAGCACTCTGTATTACCTTTGGTATGGAATTCAGATCCGCCCCCACTAACACCTTAGGGCTGGCCCTCAGGATCCAGCCACAGTGACACCTCCTCCAGCCAGGCAGCTGGAGAACTAAGTTACATGCTTTAATAAACTAAATATGTTGGGGGTCATCCATTCAAACTACCATCCTCTGCTTCCAGTAAACGTGGATGAGTGACAGGGGAGGACACCCAATGTTCTCCTTGGGCTCTGCCATGCGCATGCATGGGCATATACCTCTGCACACAAGCATGCATCTCTCTCTCACACACAAATACACAAAGACAACCCTAATGTGGTCCTAAGTAATGTGGCCTCCCAGAGGGTCTCAGGGGGCCTGGGCTGCATATGCACAGGTCACACCTGTGGCTACTAACACCAGCCCTTTTACAAGAGACACCAAGGTGTCTCTCAGGTCCCAGCAGCCTTTGCAGTGCCCAGTCATGTGACCACTATGGCCTTGGGATTGGCTGGACTTGTTATAGACAGTGTAGGGTGCCTTTTGACCACACCCTCAGCCAGCGGAAGCATGGAAGGTTGTAGTCCATAGGAAGAGTTGAAGGCTGTACTGGTTCCCGCAGGGAATGGTGGTGAAGAAGTGCCTGAAAGTGTTGGTGAGGGGTTTGTAAGCTCTGTATTTACCCATGGTTTACTGAGCACCCACCATCTGCAGGTCCCATGCCAGGTGCTGTGTTTGCCACCCCTTGGTACCTATACATTTGGTATTGCCAACAACTGCAGACAGGAATGTGGGTCAGACCTTTGGTGGATTCTCTGCACTGAATGTCCACTTTTTTTTGTTGTTATCATTCTCTAAACTAGCAGCTGTAACAGCATTTGTGTCCTATTTGAAGTCATAACTCACTCACAGGAAGAGTAGGCCTGACATCTCTGCTGCTCAGGGGGCTGAGGCTGATGTGCCCATTTGCTGTCTGCCTCTCTCAAATAAATAAATAAAATATATTTTAAAAGGGGAGGGGCTAGAGAGTTGGCTTAGCAGTCAAGGTGCTTGCCTGTGAAGCCTAAGGACCCAGGTTTAGTTCACCAGTACACACATAAGCCAGATGCATAAGGTGATGCATGCATCTGTAATTTGTTTGCATTGGCTAGAGGCCCTGGCATACCCATTCTGTCTCTCTCAAACAAACATTTAAAAAACAAAAGTGGGCCAGGTGTGGTGGTGCACACCTTTAATCCCAGCACTTGGGAGGAAGAGGTAGGAAGATTGCTGTGAGTTTCAGGCCACCCTGAGACTACATAGTGAATTACAGGTCAGCCTGAGCTAGAGGGAGACCCTACCTTGGAGAAAGAAAAAAAAAAAAAAAAAAACTGGACCAATGTGGTGGTGCATCCCTTTAATCCCAGCACTTGGGAGGCAGAGGTAGGAGGATCGCTGTAAATTTGAGGTCAGACTGGGATTATAGAGTAAGTTCCAGGTGAGCTGGGCTAGAGTGAGACTCTACTTTGAAAAGTTATTTTTATTTCAAATTTTTATTAACAACTTCCATGATACTTTGAAAATTAAAAAAAGAAGAAGAAGAAGAGGTGCCTTTTTATTTCTGAAAACCTGCTTCCTCTTGGGCAGGAGTTCTGTATTCTTTCTTTCTCTTAGGTTCTATAATCTCTATAATAAAATTTTAAAAAATATTTTACATATTTGAGAGAGAAGGGGCAGGTAGAGAGAGAGAATGGGTGTGTCAGGGCTTCTAGCCACTGCATGTGAACTTCAGATGCATGCACCACCTTGTGCATCTGGCTTACATGGGTACAGGCTTCCCTAGAACTTGCAGCAATCTTCCTGCCTCAGCCTCCCAACTGCTGAGAATTGAACTTTGCAGACAAGTGCCTTAAATGCTAGGCCATATCTCCAGCCCCGTAATAAAACCTTTCTAAACTTAAAAGGGGAAGAGGGGACTTGGATTGAAGTGTGCCAGAGGATGTAGGCATGTTCTTTGCAGATGCTATACCATGTTCTGTGGTGGAGAGGTGTGTCTGTGTCTGTGGAGAGTCTCCTAGAACCTATTCCCTGGGTTGGTGAGCGTTGGCTCTTTCTACTTGTGACCAAGAGCCTGTTGGGTCCTTCTTAGGCCAATTTGGTTTGGTGTCAAGTACAAAGAGGGATTCCCCTGTGGCTCAATCAGTGTTCATTGGGCATGTGAGGGCACTAATGCCTGCAATGACAGGCCTTGGAAGGGTCTGATCCCTAAGAAAGAAGCCCACTGGGGGCTCACCACTATGATCTACCCTGGGTATAAATCTTTTAGAGCTGGGTGTCATGGTGCATACCTGTCATCCCATCACTTGGGAGGCTGAGGTGAGAGAATTGGAAGCACAGGCCAGCCTGGGCTATATACCAGGACACTGACCATCCCTACCGCAACCAAATAAATAAATAATAAAATATTCTTGGGGCTGGAGAGATGGATTAGCGGCTAAGACATTGCTTGTGAAGCCTAAGGACCCATGTTCCATTTCCCAGTACTCACGTAAGCCAGATGCACAAAGTGGCACATACATCTGGAGCTTGTTTGCAGTGGTTGGAGGCCCTGTGCGCCCATTCTCTATCTACCTCTCTCTCAAAATAAATAAATAAAATATGCTTGAAGCCCAGCTCCTCAAAGGGTTAGGAGAGCGGCTGGTAAGGCCTTACAGTTTGTTTGCTCTTTGAGACAGGGTCTTGCCTTATAGCCCAGGCTTCCCTTGAACTTGCAGCAATCTTCCTGCCTCAGCCTCCCAACTGCTGAGAGACGTGTGAGCCATCCTTCATGCACGCAGGCCTGGGAATTTGCCCTGTTGCCAAGGCGGTGAGTGGAGTCAGGCCTCTGAGGAAATAAAGTCAAGACAAGGCTTCTCAGGTTGCATCTCAGTCCCAGAGTGTCAGGTTTGAGGCTTTATGAGACCTGCTTGGTGTTCTCACAGGTGGGTGCCGAGGCTGATTCATTCCTGAAAATGGATACAAAGAGGTGAAGAGTGTTCCAGGGAGGAATCTGGCCCAGTTGCTAGGGAATAGCCTCTTCCCTTAGCAAGTTGAGACAGGACAGTAGGTCTCAACCAGTTGCTAAGGGTAGCTCCCTCTTAGTAACCAAGCTCTTGCCAGAGGCTGAACTTTTTTTTTTTTTTTTTTTTTTCTCGAGGTAGGGTCTCACTGTAGCTCAGGCTGACTTGGAATTCACTATGTAGTCTCAGGGTGGCCTGAACTCATGGTGATCCTCCTACCTCTTCCTCCCAAGTGCTGGGATTAAAGACGTGCGCCACCACGCCTGGCTTATTTTTTATTTTATTTTTTTGGTTTTCGGAGGTAGGGTCTCTCTCTAGCTCAGGCTGACCTGGAATTCACTATGTAGTCTCAGGGTGGCCTTGAACTCACAGTGATCCTCCTACCTCTGCCTCCCGAGTGCTGGGATTAAAGGTGTGCACCACCACGTCTGGCCTATTTTTTTTTTTTTTTTTTTTGAGAGTGGAGACTGTATTCAGAGCCTTGTGTAACCAGGAAGGCAGCTGCCTGGCCTACTTTTTAATTGCATTAATTTTATTTTATTTTTTTTAATGTGATGGTCAGGATGGAACTCAGGGCTGCCCACATGCTAGGCAAGCCCACTACCACTGAGCCACATACCTAGCCCCTCACTGGTAAATTCTAGCCATGCTCCCCAGCCCTAACTGTGGATTCTAGAAGGTATTTTACTGCTGTGTCTCACCTCTGGCCCTCATTGGTGGATTCTAGACATGCACTCACACTATACTGGACTGCTAAACCCTATATATATATGTTTGCATGAATGTGAGTGTGCCATGGTTTCTTGGCTTTGCAAATGGAATGTCAGATACTCGTGCCATGCCTTGTGTCCAGCTTTATGGGGGTAGCTAGGGAATTGAATCAGGGCCAGCAGGTTTTGCGTTCACGCACCTTTAACTACTGTGCCATTTCCCCAGCCCCTAATTTTGTTCTTGAAAGGTGCAAGGTGGTCCTCATTATGTAACCTAGGCTGGTCTCAAAATCAAAATCCTCCTGCCTCAGCCTCCCCGTGCAGAGATTAACAGGCCTATGCCACCATGCCTGTTTGGGGCTAAACTCTCAGGTGGGGGGGGTGAGTTAGGTTTTTTTTTTTTAATTTGAGAGTAACAGAGAGAGAGAGAGAAAGAGGCAGATAGAGAGAGAGAGAGAGAGAGAGAGAGAGAATGGGCACGCCTGGCTTCCAGCCACTGCAAATGAACTCCAGATGCATGCACCCCCTTGTGCATCTGGCTAACGTGGGTCCTGAGGAATCAAGCCTTGAACCAGGGTCCTTAGGCTTCATAGGCAAGCGCTTAACTGCTAAGCCATCTCTCCAGCCCCCAGGCTTTTTTTTTTAAGTTGGGTCTTGACCTGGAATTGACTATGTAGTCTCAGGGTGACCTCAAACTCATGCACTCCTCCTACCTCTGCTTCCCAGGTGCTGGGATTAAAGGCATGTACCACCACACCTGACTCTTTGATTTTGTTTTTATTTTTTATTTATCAAGGTAAGGTCTCAATCTAGCTCAGGCTGACCTGGAATTCACTATGTGGTTTCAGGGTGGCCTTGAACTCATGGCAATCCTCTTACCTCTGCCTCCCGAGTGCTGGGATTAAAGGTGTGCGCCACCACATCCAGCTTTTTTTTTTTTTAAGTATTATTTATTTATTTGCAAGCAGAGAGAAAGAGAAAAAGTAAGCACAGAGTACCAGGGCCTCTAGCTGTTACAAACAAAGTCCAGATGCATGCTCCACTTTGTAAATCTGGCTTATGTGGGTACTGGAGAATCAAACCTGGGTCATTAGGCTTTGCAGGCAAGCACCTTAACTGTTGAGCCATCTCTCCAGCCCTAGGGGATAGACTCTTGAGTTAGGAGTTTCAAGGAGGGCAATCTTGAATTTCAAGTCTCCTTGGTTACAGGAGAGAGAGGTTCAGGACCATTCAGGATAGGAGGGTCTTCTCTCATAGAAGTCTGTGCCAAGGTGGGGACTTGAGAAGCTGAGAAAGAGGAGTGGGCAACTGGGTGTAGTGGAGGAACTAGATTATGGGGCAGGATTTGTCAGGTCTCCCACAATTCACTTTTGCCTCCTCATCTTTCAGGCGGACCTGAACTGGGGCCCAAGTGGCGAGGAGGTGGGGACCAGCGGAGGCTTCTATGGAGTGAGCAGTCAGTATGAGAGCCGAGAACATATGACCCTCACCTGTTCCTCCAAAGTCTGCTCTTTTGGCAAACAGGTGGTGGAGAAGGTGGAGGTGAGGCTGCAGGGCTGGCATGCACCACCGGCCAGGTGGCATAGGCGTTTGTGGGTGTGCATGGTGGTGGGCTATCCCAACCTAGGAGTTAACAGAGTTCAGGTCACAGCTGGGACTCATTTTGAGGGTTCCAAGGGATAGAGATTTAGTCTCCATGATGGAAAAGGTTCTTAAACATATGGAGGTCAGGCGTGGTGGTGCATGCCTTTAATCCTAGCACTTGGGAGGCAGAGGTAGAAGGAAAGCTGTGAGTTTGAGGCAACCCTGAGACTACATAGTGAATTCCAGGTCAGCCTGGCCAGAGTGAGACCCTACCTCGAAAAACCAAAAAAATAAAAAGTATGGAGGAATTTGTAGGGAAGAATATCAAAATGCCATCTGTGAGGTTCAGAGCATGACTTTGTGAGGTTAGGGATAGCTGATGGTTTTCAGGTTCAGAGATCCTGAGTTGGACACTTGAGGACTGTGTTCACTCAGGATGAGATGCTTGAGAGATATTGGCCACAGGAGTGATGGTAGCATTGAGAGACGTGGTGGGGCTCTGTTCCTGGGGTGACCTGTGGGTCTCAGCCACTGTTCCCTGCACTGGCAGACAGAGCGGGCCCAGCTGGAGGACGGGCGGTTCGTGTACCGCCTGCTGCGCTCACCCATGTGTGAGTACCTGGTAAACTTCTTGCACAAGTTGCGGCAGCTGCCAGAGCGGTACATGATGAACAGCGTTCTCGAGAACTTCACCATCCTCCAGGTGACCGGGATGTGTTGGAGGAGTTAGGCCCGAGGGACCCTATTGTGCGACGCTGGCCCTCCATAGACCCTCAAGCCCAGAGGTCCATATTTTTGGGCCTGGCCAGCACAGACACAGGAAGTATGACTCCCCAATCAGCTCTCAGACCAGGCAGTGAGGGCCTCTCTCTCAGGGGGATGATGTGGTGGAGGTTCACAGACTCCTGGGTGTGTATGTGGTGGGGGGATCTCTCCTTTTCTGGGAAGCTGAGTGAGGGGTACTTCAAGGGAGATCTTTAGCCCCCTGGGCATCTAGCCTAGCTCCCCATTCACAAGCTGACTTTAACTTTGGAGGATGTTATGGTAGACTCACCAGGGGCTGGAGATATGGCTCAGTGGGTAAAGGTACTTGCTTGCAAAGCCTGGATGCCTGGGTTCAAGTTCCTAGCCACCCTTGTTAAAACAGTGGTAAGAGACCCTGGCATGATCCTCTACCTGTGACATGGTGGGGATCCCACTGACCCTGAGACCTGCTACCTCATTTGATAGAAGGCCCTCAGTGCTGACCCTCAGCTTAGGGGTGACTCTTGCTCATGGAACCTAACATGTTGGGCAGTCCTTTCACTTGGAAAATATAATATGGCTGGTGCCCCTTTCCTGGAAAGAGAAAGAGACTGGGGTTCCCTGAGAGCTTGGGGTGGGCACAGTGGCCCTGGCCCTCATTTCCCAGCATGACCCTGTTCTCCCATCTCCTGGCAGGTGGTGACTAACAGAGACACCCAGGAGCTGCTGCTGTGCACCGCGTATGTCTTTGAAGTCTCCACCAGTGAGCGTGGGGCCCAGCACCACATCTACAGGCTGGTCAGGGACTGAAGGAGGCCCCAGGGTTGGCTTACCCCAGGAAGGATCTGGCTCTCCTTGTACCTCATCTGGGGAGGGGTCCCTGTTAAAAGAGGGACTGACCTCAGAGGCCTGACCAGGTGGGGGGACTGGCTCCTGTTAGAAGGAACTCCAAAACCTGGATGGTGAGCTGAATGGGCTGGGGCTGAAGATAGATTCCAATTCCTAGGATCTCATCAACAGGGGGTGTCCAACAGGACAGACCAGTCCAGAGTATCAGGGATCAGAGACAGGATTGATAACCCCCAGGTATATCACTGGCCTCTCAGCCCCTGACAGGGCCTCTCCCAGTCATCTGGACATGTTGGGGGTGCTTTGCAGCTCTCTCCCCATTTGCCTTCCCTCTGTGATCTGTGATGTCACAAATTGAAGAGTAACTCTTTCCCTACTGGGGCAGAGCCAGGTGTGCTCTGGAAATATTTTTTTTTAATATAACGAGATATTTATACGTGGGTGTTAGGGTTGTGACTTTATCTCAGCAAGGCGAGGTTTTCTAGAATTTACCCCCTTTCTAAGTGAGCCTCGGGCTACTCCACTTGCTCCTTACCCCCCGAAGTGTTGGTTTGTGTTCCAACAGATAAAGCTATTTTTTACCAAAATGTAGGGGATTTATTTGACGTTTGCAAAGGTAGAAACTCCTCTTGTGGGAGATCAACAGATGGTGTGTGGGTGCAAGAAGCTGTGGATGTCCTGGTGGGCAGACATTTGGGTCCCCAAAGGAACTTAGGCCAAATGGAACAAAACAAACATTTCCTGGTCTCAGGGATGTGGTGTGGCAGGACAGGTCCTAGCGGAATCTGGTCAGCCGGTCATAGATGTGGTCCAGGTTTCTGCACAGGAATATGGACAGCGTCATGAAGCCAAGCTAGGGAGAAAGAAGATGGTATCAGACATCGCAAAGGGATTCTTGGGGATGGATCATGCAGGTCCAGGATGAGAAGAAAGCGAAGTGTCTAGATCTCCTAAGGGAGCGGGTTGGAGGGAAAGCCAGTGGCGTTGGCAGGATTGATAAGAAAGGAGTATGCAGAAGCAAACCAGGGTCCTTTATTGTGGAAGTGACCCCGTGATACCCTCTTCCTCCGCCACCACGCCCTCTGCAGCAGCGCTGTCTGCCCTGGGCTGCTCTTCATCTGCACGGCACCATGGCCGGAACTCCAGCTCCAGAGGCATCTTGCCCTGTGGGGCCTTGTTCCCCCATCTGGGGCAGGTATCCGCCAAGCCCCAGCCGCCCCACGGGGTACTGCTACGTCCACTGCAGCTGCTCAGCATGCCGCAGCGTCCATTGGCCCCCACACCGGGCTCTGGGCTCGAACCCTCGGCGACCGGGAGTTCCCGGAGGGCGGCTCTGCGATCTAGCTGCAAGCACAGCACCATCTCACTCACCTTGGGGACAGAGGAGGGATGACCACCTGTTACCAGGAAGTGCAGACTGCCAGTCAGGACTCACAAAAGATATGACTGGCCCTCTTTGGGCTTGGGCAGCTGAGGTTGGGCAGGTAAAGGGTGTCCCACGTACGCCTGGGCGTTTCCCTGGCCATGCGTGGGTGGCTAAGAGGGACTAGTAGACGGGAAAATCGCGAGCAGGGCGGGGACGGGGCCATCTTACCTCTAGCAGACCGATGCCCAGACAGATGCCCACTATGGCAATGAGGTTGTTGTGCAGCCACTTCTGGAGGCTCTGCGCGCAGCCCTGGGGGTACAGCACAGGGAGGTAAAGCAGCGTTATTTTGGAGGCTCAAGGTCAGGTGTCCCCCCCCAGACTAACCTAGCTCTCACCTCTAGGGACACCCAGTCCCTTTTACCATCACCGAGTCTCCCTAGTCCTCTGCAGCTTCTTCACCTCAGGTAGCCCGGCTGAGTTCCAGGCCCCGACCCTCCCCGCTCTCCGGTTCCTACTGGTCTTTGTCCCCACACTTCAATGGAGTTCACTTTTTTTTTTTTTTTTTGGTGAGGTAGGGTTCACTGTAGCTTGGAATTCACTATGTAGTCTCAGCGTGGCCTTGAACTCACAGTGATCATCCTACCTCTGCCTCCCGTGTGCTGAGATTAAAGGCGTGCGCCACCGCGCCCGGCTTCAGAACCATTTCTTGACAGCGCGGCCCACCAAAGACCTGCGCCTCTGGGTGGGCCGCGTTCCTCCGCGTAGCCCACGCCCCGGGCGCGCTCACCTCCCTTACCCGGCTTAGGCAGTTCCCGAGCGGACCCCTCTCTAGCCACGCCCACCGCCCAGGGCCACGCCCACCGCCCAGGGCCACGCCCCGTGCAGCCTCCCTTGACCGCGCCGCCGCCTTACCTCGCGGTAGATGTGGCTGTCGGCGGGCACCAGGCAGAGGTCGGAGGTATGCCTGGACCTGGCCCGCGGCCCCAGCCGGCTGAGCTGGGAGAAGAGGAGCTTGTCCGGGACGACCGAGTTGTTGGCTGCCGACGCGTTGTAGCAGGAGCAGGGCACGCGCGGCTCCTCAGACCGGCTCCCCCTCAGGGTGCGCGCGGCCAGCCAGTCCCGCGGAGACTGCCAGCCGCAGCAGCGCAGCTGACGGAGGACGGCCCGGTCAGACCAGCGACGCCGGCACCCGGGGGCAGGGTGGCAATGAGGGGGCGGGTGGACCCGAGTCCTGCTGTGGACACATCTGGGCGTGGTGTCCGTGAAGCCCCGGACGGGGCTGGGAGCTGGAGGAAGGGAACGGCGGGCCCGCACGCACCTGGAACTGCGCGTACTCCCAGCTCTCCTCCGCCGCCGTCTCCATCGGGTTGGCGCCGTAGTTCTCCATGGTCTGCAGCACCAGCTCCTTCACCTTGCGCTCCAGCTGAGAGGCCAGCCCGGGGTGAGGCTGCGGGCTCTGTCCTCCACAGCCCTCCCACGGTGTTCAGCCCCAGGGTTTCTCCCTGAATAGCTAGCCATGGCTCTCTTCCTCAGAATCTCAGAGCTGTACCTATGGGTCATTAGGTCTCCATTGCTGCTTTGGGGTTTATTTATATATTTTCCTTTCTCCTCTCCTCTCCTGTCTTCTCTCCCCTCTTCTCTCTTGAAGCAGGATCTCATTCTAGCCCAGACCAAATTAGAATTCACCGTATGGCCCAGGCTGGCCTCGAACTCATGGCGATCCTCATACCTCAGCCTCCAAAGTGCTAGGTTAATCCTATGTGCCACCACTCCAGACTTCTTGGGGGTTTTATTTTTATTTTTGGGGGGGACAGGTTTTCATATACCCCAGGCTAACCATTTCACCACATAGCTGAGGATCCTGCTACCTACCCCTACCTCCCCAATGCTGGGATTACCAGTCACTCAACACTATGCCCAGTTTATTCAATGCTGGAGTTCAAGCCCAGAGCTTATTGGATGCTAGGCAAGAACTATACTCCCATCTTTTTTTCCCTCTCTTTCTTTCTCTGCCCTTATCCCATCCCCCCCCCCACACACACACCCTTTGACAGAGTCTTACTATGTAGCTCAGCTCAGGTTGACCTCAAGCCTGCCATCCCACCTCTGCCTCCCAAGTGCTGGAATGATAGTCACATAACCCTAGCCTCCTGGGCCCATGTGATTCTCAACCTCAGCCTGTTGGGAGCTTGGACCACAGATGCTACCACCTGAGCTGTCCTTTTGAATCTCTTTGTGTGCGTGTGTATGTGTGCATGCATGTAGACTTGAGAAGTTGAAGTTGTGTGTCTTCCTCAGTTGCTCCCCACCTTATTTTTGGGACAGGGAGCTCACTAACCTGGATAGACTAGACAGCAAGCATCGAGGATCCTTCTGTCTCCACCTCCTCAGCGCTGAGACTGCAGGGGTTGCCATCATGCCTGGCTTGTATGTAGATGCTGGGCATCTGAACTCAGGACCTCAAGCTTGCTGACAAGTGCTTTACCCGCCAAGACATCTCCCCAGTCCTCCCTTGGGGTCTCTCATGCCTCTGTCCATCTGTGTTCTTGTGCCCTTGTCCTTTTGTTTCTGTTAAGTCTGTCTTTCTGTAGCCCAGTTGCTCTTAACTTCCTGACTCATGGCAGGGTCTATCTTTCCTTCTCTCTCACACTCTCCATTTCTCTCACCCCTGGATCCACCCTTGGTGGGGAGGCAGTGCTAGTAGGCTCACCCGGACACGCTGAGTGGAGATGAGGATGCCCAAGGTGATCTGTGTGGCAAGCAGGAGTAGCAGCATTCCAAAGTACTGGGGGCAGAGCAGAGAGGGTGGCTGAATCTCTCTGGCCACCATTGAGAGGTATAACGGGAGGAGAGAGGGCAGGGGGGAAACAGGTGGGGCACTCACCAGGCCCAGAAGGCAGCGCAGCTCCTTGAGGGCCCCTACACAACCCAGCAGGGCCAGACCCATGGTGAGAATGCCAGAGACAGCCAGGACCTTGGACCAGGTCTGCAGCGGCATGAAGGACAAACCTGGGGGGTGACAGGTAGCGAGTATGGTGGGCCAGGGAACATGACTCCATGCAGCCACCCAGGTGGGGCTTGCACACTGGACTCCTGCTTTCTGTTTCTCTGAATCTTGCTGCACCCCTGTTGAGTCTCTGAGACGTTCTCCTCTGGAATCTGTCTCCCCTCTCTGGATCTCTGTCATTTATTTTGTGACATTGGTTCCACCACCTGTCATCATTTTTCTGGTTACTACTATTATTTCTACTCCCTCACTTTGTGACACCCAGCCAGGGACTTCCCCTCTCTGAACCTCAAAAGGGACAGGTTTCAGTTTGGGAGATGGCTCAGTGGTTTAAAAAAAAAAAGTACATGTTTGCAAAGCTTTCTAGCTCAGGTTCAATACCCAGATGCACAATGTGGCACATATGCATTCATTTGCAGCATTTCATTTGCAGCATTTCATTTGCAGCAGCAGGAAGCCTTGACATACTCATACACTCTCTCAAATAAAATAAAATGTTTATTAAAAGGGGGGGACTGTGTGCTCACCAGTTAAGGCACTTGCCTGCAAAGCCTAACTACCTGGGTTTGATTCCCCAATACCCACATAAAGCCAGATGCACAAAGTGGCACAGGTATCTGCAGTTTGTTTGCAGTGGCTAGAGGCCCTGGTGCACCCATTCTCTCTGTCTCTGCCTCCCTCCCTCTCTCTCTCTCTTTGCAAATAAATAAATACATACATATATATATATATGTATATATATTATATATACATATATATATATATATGTATATATATGTGTGTGTGGGTTTTCGAGGTAAGGTCTTATATATATATTTATATAAATATATATATAAGGTTTATATATAGTGTGTGGGTTTTCGAGGTAAGGTCTTACTCTTGCCCAGGCTGACCTGGAATTCACTCTAGTTTCAGGGTGGTCTCAAATTCATGGCGATCCTCCTAAGTCTGCCTCCTAAGTGCTGGGATTAAAAGCATGTGCCAGCATGCCTGGTTTAGGATTTTATTTATTTTTATTTTTCAAGGCAGGGTCTCACTCTAGCACAGGATGACCTGGAATTCACTATGTAGTCTCAGGCTGGCCTTGAACTCATGGTGATCCTCCTACCTCTGCCTCCTGAGTGCTGGGATTAAAGATGTGTGCCACCATGCCTGACTTTAAAAGAATTTTTTCTTTTAAATATTTTATTTTTATTTATTTATTTATGAGAGAGAGAAGGGGGGGGGGAAGGGTGCTCCAGGGCTTCTAGCTACTGCAAACAAATTCCAGGAGCATGCACTCTGGCTTATGTGGGTTGTGGGGAACTGAGCCTGGGTCCTTAGGCAAGCACCTTAACTGCTAAGCCATCTCTTCAGTCCCCTCTTTTCCTTTTTATTTTTTTTTTTAAGGTAGGTTCTCATTCTATCCCAGGCTGACTTGTACTTCACCGTGTAGTCTCAGGGTGCCCTGAAACTCATGGCAATCCTACCTCTGCCTCCCAAGAGATTAAGTGTACCACCACAGCCCATTCAAAAGATTTTTAAAAACAGAAAAATCAAAATTAAAAACAAAGAAGGGGAGATGGCTCAGAAGTTAAAGTTGCTTGTTTACAAAGCCTGTCGGCCTGAGTTCAATTCACCCATATCTACGAAATATTAGATGCACAAAGTGATGTATGTGTCTGGAGTTTGTTTGTGGCAGCAAGAGGCTCTGGCACAAATTCATACTCTCGCTAATAAATATATTTTTTGAAAGAAAAGCAAAAAGGCTGGAGAGATGGCTTAGTGGTTAAAGCACTTGCCTGCAAAGCCTAAGAACCCATGATTGACTCCCCAGATCCCATGAAAGCCAGACACACAAGGTCATGCATGCACACAAGGTGGTATATGTGTTTGGAGTTCGACTGCAGTGGCTGGAGGCCCTGGTGCATCCTCTCTCTCTCTCTCTCTTCAGTCTCTTTCTTTCTCTCTCTGTGTCTCATAAAAAAGAAAGAAAGGGCTGGAGAGATGGCTTAGCGGTTAAGTGCTTGCCTGTGAAGCCTAAGGACCCCAGTTCGAGGCTCGGTTCCCCAGGTCCCACGTTAGCCAGATGCACAAGGGGGCGCACGCGTATGGAGTTCGTTTGCAGAGGCTGGAAGCCCTGGCGCGCCCGTTCTCTCTCCCTCTATCTGTCTTTCTCTCTGTGTCTGTCGCTCTCAAATAAATAAAGAAATAAATTAATTAAAAAAAAAAAAAAGAAAAAGAGGGGAACTGAAGAGATAGCTTCACAGTTAAGGTGCTTGTCTGCGAAGGACCCAGGTTTGATTCCCCAGGACCTATGTAAGCCAGATGCACAAGGTGGCACATGTGGCTGGAATTCATTTGCAGTGGCTAGAGGCCCAGGAGTCCCATTCTCTTTGTCTGTCTGTCTCTCTCTCAAGTAAATAAAAAAACACTTAAAAAAAAAAAAAAGGATGGGTCTGTTGTGCGCACCAGTACAAGATCTGACTTGTTGGTATGTACAACCCCCTTTTCTTTTCCAAGGTAGGATCTCTAGCCCAGGCTCACCTGGAACTCACTTTGTAGCGCCAGGCTGGCCTCAAATTCACCTTCCTTTGCTTCCCTAGAGTTGAGACTAAAGGCATTCGCCACCATGTTTTTTTTTATTTTTGGCCAACTCTCATGTGGCCCAGTCTGACCTCAGACTTTCTATGTAGCTGAGAATGACCTTGAACTCTTGATCTTACTGCCTCCATCTCCCCAGTACTAGATTACAGGCACGTGCTGCAAAGCCCAGCTTTAAGTGACCGTTTGCCAAGGAAGATACAGGTTCTGAGACACTCAGCAGCACTGGCAGGTGTTGATTCAGAGTCTGGAAACTGTTGGGGTGCTGGGACCTATCCATGGGAGTCCCTGGAACAAGGCAGACCCCAGAAAGGAACTTGGTAGGGAGATTATCCCAGGAAGGCCCTCCCCTGCACCCAGCCTCTCTCACCCACAAAGGACATGAAGCTGGTTTTGTCGATGAGAATCCATGTGCCAAAGCAGAAAATCAGGCTGCCTAGGACCTGGGTGGAGGGGAGATGAGAATGTGGCTCTGGGTGAAGAGGCAACAAGGTCTGGGGGCTGCAGCTGGGAGTGGGGTGGGCTGGGTAGCCATGAGGCAACTTACGAAGAAGAAGAGGTTGAAAACGAAGAGGAAATACTTGATGAGGCTGAGGCAGCTCTCTCGGACGGTCATCTTCGCCTAGAAGGGGAGCGACCCACTCGCTTGGGGGAACAGACCGAAGAGGTGTTGGCAGTGGGGAACAAAGGGGGTAGACAGGCAGAGAAAGACAGAAACCGAGGCTGAGAGGAGGCATAAAGGAAGAAGCCAGAGAAAGAGGAAGTGCCAGGGCGGAGCGCCCCTGGGGCCTCTTCATGGGGTGACTGTCAACTGTGTCCTTATTGCCTTCACCAGCCTCACAGGGATGCACACCAGTCAGTACCTGAGGGGCCTTGGAATCGGTGGGCATAAAGGACAAAGCAGGTGATCCTTCACAGGTGTCCATGACTCAGGTGGGGATTGTGTAGGGCCTCCTGAGCAAAGCGCACCTATCTCTGGGCCCCAGGACTCCAGGGCTGTTCCTGCCCAGATGTCGACCTCACAGACACTCTGACCTCACTGTTCACTGAGCTCTGCCATCTTCATTCTGCTGGTCCCCTAACCTGTCCAGGACCCCATATCTGAGCCTCTGGTCCCCTCTTTCTGGGTCTCTGTCCATCTTTCTCTCTGGGTTTCTCTTTCTCTGGTGTCTCTACCCCTGCCCTATCTTTTTCTCATTCTTTGGGTCTCAGTCTTTCTCGTGTGTGCGGCGCTCGCTCGCTCTTTTTTTTTTTTTTTTTTTTTTGAGGCAGGGTCTCACTTTAACCCAAACTGACCTGGAATTCATTATGTAGTCTCAGGATGGCCTCAAATTCACAGCGATCTGCCTCCTGAGTGTTGGGATTAAAGGTGTGGGCCACCACATCAGGCTTGCTTTAAGTCTTTGTCTCTTCCTCTCTCAGTCTCTGTCTTTATTCCCTCTCTGGTTCTCTGTCTCTATCTCTTTTGGTCTCTGTATGATAGAAAAAAAAGCTAAAAGTTGAACTCATTCACAGAGTTACTATAAGAGTTAATTGCTAAGGGAGGAGGGTACTTAATAGGTTGATATTATATATATGTAAGTACCATGATTGTGATGGAGAGGTAATATGATGGAGAATGGAATTTCAAAGGGGAAAGTGGGGGGGAGAGGGAGGGAATTAACATGGGATTTTTTTTTTATAATCATGGAAAATGCTAATAAAAATTAAAAAAAAAAAGAGTTAATTGCTGAGGAGCTAAACTTATCTTTGTCAGCAGATGGAAAAAATCCTAAAGAGGGAACTGTCCAGAAAGAGCCCAGAGGGACCATAAGAAGGAAAGACAGTTTAGGCTAAAACAAAGTAAAATGGAGTTCATTGTTAGGGTGGCTTGACTACAGAAATGACTGATATGCAAATTACCACATCTTGTTTGTTCCCTTATGCCCTCCCCTTGGCGATGAAAACTATAAAATGGAAATAAAATCTCAGCTGCGACCAGAGCTTCTTTGGAGGGCTCCCTCAAGCTCTTTGGCCCCTGGGTAATAAACTCCTCTACTTTCACTCATAGTGGTGTTGGACTGATCCTTCCAGAGAATTTCTGCAACATCTGTCTTTCACTTTCTGGTCCTTTTCTTACCCAGCTTCCTGTTTTTGCCTGTGTCCGCGTCAGCGCGCTGTTTTAGATCTGGTACACACATACTACTCAGGGCTCCTGCTGGACACCAGAGAAGTGAAACTGCTGCCAGCTGAGGTGTGATAGACCTGGGAGTGGGGAGGGCAGCTGGAGGTACCAGCACATCCGGTACAGGAAGTGAGCCTTGGCAGCACTTCCTCCATCTGTGGTAACCTGAGGGGAGGAGGCCCAGAGAAGGCTGACATTTGTGGCGTGGGTGGTTGGACCGCATTCAACACTTCTACAGGCTCCCCTAATGTCCCCAGTTCCTCAGAGATCTCCAAAATGTGGGGGTTCTCCACCACCCAGCACCCTCTGGGCCCTAGGACAACTATCTGTGCCAACCCACCCCTTCTTCTATGACAGATCTTATCTATTTCCCAAGTCTGTCTCCTGAGCTCCAGCCAACTGACCCCTGAATGTTCTCTGAGACCTGTGACCTCACTGCATCTCACACAGAGTTCAGGGCCTCCCCTGAGTTCCCTCCCCTGCCTGGCTTCCCAGTGACAGGCAGCCTCACTGAGCACCTAAATCCTGGGCTGAAACTCCAGTTCTGTCTTATGTTCTCTCCCCACAGCACCCTCCTGCCAGTCCCAGGGGCCACATCCCTCCTCCTAATCCTTCTACCACCTTTCCTGGTCCCATGATCCAGGCTGGCTCAGGACCCCTCCTCTCCCACCTGAGTTGTTCTCCCCCTTCTAACGCATCCCCCATGTTGCTCTAGAGGGGTCCTTTTGACACCCAGATCAGGGCCACAGAATTTGGTGTCCCAATCTCAGACTGGGCTCTGACTTGCCACCTCCACCTCGCTTAGCTATTTATTATTTATTTGTTTTTGGTTTTTGCAAGGTATGGTCTCACTGTGACCCAGGATGACCCAAAACTCATTCTGTAGTCTTAGGCTGGCCTTGAACTCATGGCAGTCTTCCTACCTCTACCTCCCAAGTGCTGGGATTAAAGGTGTTTCACCACACCCGGCCTATTTGCTTTTTTTTTTGAGGTAGGGTCTCATTCTAACTCAGGCTGACCTGGAATTCACTATGTAGTCTCAGGGTGGTGATCCTCCTACCTCGGCCTCCCGAGTGCTGGGATTAAAGGCATGTGCCACCACCATACTTGGCTTCTATTTGCTTTTTGAGACAGAGTCTCATGTATCCCAAACTGGCCTCTAACTTACTATATAGGCAAGAATGACCTTGAACTCCTGATCCACCTGTTTCCACCTCCCTCCCAAGTACTAGGATTACAAACTTGTACACTACCACAGCCAGTTTATTCCATGCTGGGGCTCAAACCCAGAGCTTAATGCATGCCAGGCAAGCACTCTACCAATGAGCTACATTCCCAGTTCCCAGTGCCTAATTTTTTAAATTATGACTTTCCATGTGTATGTTCGTGTGTGTGTGCATGTGTGTGTGTGTGTGTGGGGGTGTTCCACGCATGCATGACAAGGGAGAGAACAACTTTTAGGTCAGTTCTCACCTGTGCACATTACTTGAGGCAGGGTTCTCACTCTGAATCCTCACTTTCTGCTGTTCTTTGCTGTCATCACCATGACTTCCCAGACATTCTCCTGTCTTGCATCTCACCTTGCCATTGGCATGCTGGGGTTACAGAAGTTGGCGCCATCAGGTTTTATATTTTTACTTTTTTATTAGAGACACCAGGGAGGGAGGGAAAGAGAGAGAGAGAGAGAGAGAGAGAGAGAGAGAATGGGCATGCCAGGGCCTCTAGCCACTGCAAACAAACTCCAGATGTATGCGCCACTATGTGCACCTGGCTTACTTGGGACCTGGAGAATCGAACCTGGGACCTTAGGCTTCGCAGGCATGCACCTTAACCGCTAAGCCATCTCTCCAGCCCCTATATTTTTATTTTTAACATGTTATTTATTTGGGAGAGAGAGGAAATGAGTGCACCAGGACCTCCTGCCACTGCAAATGAACTCCAAACATATGCATCACTTTGTGCATCTGGCTTTACATGAGTACTGGGGAATCAAACCTGGGCCATTGGGCTTTGTAAGCAAGTGCTTTAACCACTAAGCCATCTCTCCAGCCCTGTTTTCAATGTCCTTTCATGTGACAAGGGCTGTTATTGCTTTGCTGTCTCATGTGCCAGTCCAGGTGGCCCATGGGCTTCTTGATTCTTCTGGCTATGCCTCCCATTGCTATAGGCATATTGGGATTATAGAAGTATGCAATATTTTGCATCTGGTTTTGTATGGGTGCTTAGAAATTGAACCTGGTCAGCAGATTTGCAAACAAGTACCTTTAACCACTGAGTAATCTACCAAACCCCAATATTATTTTATTTAACATTTTATTTTATTTGTTTATTTAGTTATTAGAGAGAGGAAGAGAGGCAAAGAGAGAGAATGTGTGTGCCAGGGCCTCTTGCCACTGCAGAGGAATTCCAGATGCATGTGCCACCATGTGCATCTGGCCTACCTGGGTGCTGGAAGTTGAGCCTAGGTTCTTAGGCTTCATAGGCAAGCACCTTAACCACTAAGCCATTTATCCAATCCCTATTTATTTTTAATCTTTTTAAAAAAAATTGTTATTTTATTTTTATTTATTTATTTGAGAGTGACAGAGAGAAGGAGGAAGAGAGAGAAAAAGAGAGAATGGGCACGCCAGGGCTTCCAGCCACTGCAAACGAGCTCCAGACGCATGAATCCCCATGTGCATCTCGCTGATGTGGGTCCTGGGGATTTGAGCCTTGAACCGGGGTGCTTAGGCTTCACAGGCAAGTGCTTAACCACTAAGCCATCTCTCCAGCCCTTATTTTTAATCTTTTAAAAATTATTTTTGTCAGACACACACAGAGAGAGAGAATTGGCACACCAGACCTCCAGCCACTGCAATTGAACTCCAGCAGCATGCGCTATCTTGTGCTCATGTGTGCCCTTGTATCACCTTGTGTGCCTGGCCTACATGGGACCTGGAGGGTTGAACATGAGTCCTTGGCTTCACAGGCAAGCTCCTTAACTGCTAAGCCATCTCTCTATTCCCTCTCCTTTTTTTTTTTTTTTTTTTTTTTTGTTATTTTTAGGGTAAGCTCCTTTCTATTGCCCAGGCTGGGCACAGACACTTGGGCTCTAGCAATCCTCCCACCTCACCATCTGAAGCAGTAGAGTGACAGCCATTGAAGCTGGTTAATATGGCAAGGGGGGGCGGGAGGGAAGCTGGGGCTGTTTTCCAGTTCAAGAATGATTTTTGAGGTAAAGCCCTCCTGGGATTCTTATATGATCTTTCTTTTCATTCAATATGGTACATCTTAATATTCAGCAAAAGTTCCAAGGAACTCATTAATTTTGTTTTGTTTTGTTTTTGGTCTCATTCTAGCTCAGGCTGACCTGGAATTGACTATGTAGTCTCAGGGTGGCCTTGAACTCTCTGCAATCCTCCTACCTCTGTCACCTGAGTACTGGGATTAAAGGCGTGCACCATCACATCCGGCTCCTCATTAAAATTTTTTCTTTTGGTATATACCATTCATTTATTAGTGAATATCCCTCTGAAATCAACAACAATATTAAAAAATAATGATTGTACTACTTGGTCAAGCAGAACTAGCAAATTTCTTTTCTTTTTCTGTTTAATTTTTTTTTTAAGTTTTTAAAAAATATTTTATTTATTTATTTATTTGAGAGAGTAAGAGACTGAGACAGAGGCACATAGAAAGAGAGAATGGGGGCTGGAGAAGATAGCGTAGCAGTTAAGGCATTTGCCTGTGAAGCCAAAGGACCCCAGTTCAATTCTCCAGGGCCCACATAAGCCAGATACACAAAGAGGCACATGCATCTGGAGTTCATTTGCAGTGGCTGGAGGCCTTGGCACACCCATGCACTCTCTCTCTCTTTCAAATAAATAAATAAATAAATTTCTAAAAAAAAAAAAAAGGTGAGAGAGAGAGAGAAGGGCATGCCAGGGCCTCCAGCCACTGCAAACAAACTTTAGATGTATGTGCCACCATGTACATGGCCTACATGGGTACTG
Organism: Jaculus jaculus; assembly: GCF_020740685.1. Taxonomy (NCBI): domain Eukaryota; kingdom Metazoa; phylum Chordata; class Mammalia; order Rodentia; family Dipodidae; genus Jaculus; species Jaculus jaculus. The sequence goes on from NC_059115.1 coordinate 21,279,343, forward strand.
GAGAATAGAACCTGACTTCTTGGGCTTTGCAAGCAAGCTCTTTAAATGCTAAGCCATCTCTCCAGCCCTAAAGCTTATTAAATAGATGCCATAATTATCCACCCAAGGACCAAAGGAAAGAAAAATGCATTCTCTTCCTCTCCATTTGCCTCTATCTTTATCTCAAATAAATAAAATATTTTTAAAAAATTTTAAAGGGCTGGTGGTATCACCATACCTGATTTTAAGCTATATTACAGAACTATGGTAACAAAAGCAGATTGGTACTGGCACAAAGACAGACATGTAGATCAATGGAACAGAATATAGGACCCAGATGTTAATCCAGGCAGCTACAGCCATCTGATTTTATTTATTTATTTATTTATTTTTTTATTAACATTTTCCATGATTATAAAATATATCCCATGGTAATTCCCTCCCTCCCCACCCCCACACTTTCCCATTTGAAATTCCATTCTCCATCATATTACCTCCCCATTACAATAATTGTAATTACATATATACAATATCAACCTATTAAGTATCCTCCTCCCTTCCTTTCTCCACCCTTTATGTCTCCTTTTCAACTTACTGGCCTCTGCTACTAAGTATTTTCATTCTCACGCAAAAGCCCAGTCATCTGTATCTAGGATCCACATATGAGAGAGAACATGTGGCGCTTGGCTTTCTGGGCCTGGGTTACCTGACTTAGTATAATACTTTCCAGGTCCATCCATTTTTCTGCAAATTTCATAACTTCATTTTTCTTTACAGCTGAGTAGAACTCCATTGTATAAATGTACCACATCTTCATTATCCACTCATCTGTTGAGGGACATCTAGGCTGGTTCCATTTCCCAGCTATTATAAATTGAGCAGCAATAAACATGGTTGAGCATGTACTTCTAAGGAAATGAGATGAGTCCTTTGGATATATGCCTAGGAGCGCTATAGCTGGGTCATATGGTAGATCAATCTCTAGCTGCTTTAGGAACCTCCACACTGTTTTCCACAATGGCTGGACCAGATTGCATTCCCACCAGCAGTGCAGAAGGGTTCCTTTTTTTCCACATCCCCGCCAACATTTATGATCATTTGTTTTCATGATGGTGGCCAATCTGACAGGAGTGAGATGGAATCTCAATGTAGTTTTAATCTGCATTTCCCTGATTAATAGTGACGTAGAACATTTTTTTAGATGCTTATATGCCATTCGTATTTCTTCCTTTGAGAACTCTCTATTTAGCTCCTTAGCCCATTTTTTGATTGGCTTGTTTGATTCCTTATTATTTAACTTTTTGAGTTCTTTGTATATCCTAGATATTAATCCTCTATCAGATATATAGCTGGCGAAGATTTTTTCCCATTCTGTAGGTTGCCTCTTTGCTTTTTTCACTGTGTCCTTTGCGGTGCAAAATCTTTGTAATTTCATTAGATCCCAGTGGTTAATCTGTGGTTTTTTTTTTTTTTGCCTGAGCAATTGGGGTTGTATTCAGAAAGTCATTGCCAAGACCAATATGTTGAAGTGTTTCCCCTACTTTTTCCTCTAGCAGTTTCAAAGTTTCCGGTCTGATGTTAAGGTCTTTAATCCATTTGGACTTAATTCTTGTGCATGGCGAGAGAGAAGAATCTATTTTCATCCTTCTGCAGATATTTATCCAGTTTTCAAAACACCATTTGCTGAAGAGGCTGTCTCTTCTCCAATGAGTATTTTTGGCATTTTTATCGAATATCAGGTGGCTATAGCTACTTGGGCTTACATCTGGGTCCTCTATTCTGTTCCACTGATCTACATGTCTGTTTTTGTGCCAGTACCATGCTGTTTTTGTTACTATGGCTCTGTAGTATAGGTTAAAATCAGGTATGGTGATACCACCAGCCTCTTTTTTGTTGCTCAGTATTATTTTAGATATTCGAGGTTTTTTGTGATTCCAAATGAATTTTTGGATTGTTTTTTCTATTTCCATGAAGAAAGCCTTTGGAATTTTGATAGGGATTGCATTAAATGTGTAGATTGCTTTAGGTAAGATTGCCATTTTCACGATATTGATTCTTCCAATCCAGGAACAAGGGATGTTTCTCCACTTTCTAGTGTCTTCTGCAATTTCTCGCTTGAGTGTTTTAAAGTTCTCATTGTATAAATTCTTTACTTCCTTGGTTAGGTTTATTCCAAGGTATTTTATTTTTTTTGATGCAATTGTGAATGGGAGTGATTCTCTGATTTCATCCTCTGTGTGTTTGTTGTTAGCATATACGAAGGCTACTGATTTCTGTGTATTTATTTTGTATCCTGCTACATTGCTGTAGGTTTTGATCAGCTCTAACAGCTTGCTAGTAGAGTCTTTAGGGTCCTTTATGTATAGAATCATGTCATCTGCAAATAATGATAACTTGATTTCTTCCTTTCCAATTTGTATCCCTTTTATGTGTGTCTCTTGCCTTATTGCGATGGCTAAGACTTCCAAAACTATATTAAATAGAAGTGGAGACAGTGGACACCCTTGTCTTGTTCCTGATTTTAGTGGAAAAGCTTCCAGTTTTTCCCCATTTAGTAATATGTTGGCTGTAGGCTTGTCATAAATAGCCTTTATTATATTGAGATATGTTCCTTCTATTCCCAGTCTCTGTAGGACTTTTATCATGAAGGGATGTTGGATTTTGTCAAATGCTTTCTCTGCATCTAATGAGATGATCATGTGATTTTTGTCCTTCAACCCATTTATGTAATGTATTACATTTATAGATTTGCGTATGTTGAACCATCCCTGCATCTCTGGGATAAAGCCTACTTGGTCAGGGTGAATGATCTTTTTGATATACTCTTGTATTCTGTTTGCCAATATTTTGTTGAGAATTTTTGCATCTATGTTCATGAGGGAGATTGGTCTGTAATTTTCTTTTTTTGTCCTATCTTTGCCTGGTTTTGGTATCAGGGTGATGCTGGCCTCATAGAAGGAGTTTGGTAGGATTCCTTCTTTTTCTATTTCCTGGAAAAGCTTAAGAAGCAATGGTGTTAGCTCTTCCTTAAAAGTCTGGTAAAAATCAGCAGTGAATCCATCCGGGCCTGGGCTTTTTTTAGTTGGGAGATTATTGATAACTGTTCGGATCTCCATGTTTGTTATAGGTCTATTTAAGTGATTAATCTCATTTTGATTTAATTTAGGTAGGTCATATAGATCAAGGAAATCATCCATTTCTTTCAGATTTTCATACTTTGTGGAGTATATGCTTTTATAGTATGTCCCTATAATTTTTTGAATTTCTCTGGAATCTGTTGTGATGTTACCTTGTTCATCTCTGATTTTATTAATTTGTGTCTCTTCTCTCTTTCTTTTGGTCAGATTTGCTAAGGGTTTATCAATCTTGTTTATCCTTTCAAAGAACCAACTCTTTGTTTCATTAATTCTTTGGATTGTTCTTTTTGTTTCTATTTCATTAATTTCTGCCCTAATCTTTATTATTTCTTCCCGTCTACTACTTTTTGGTTTGCCTTGTTCTTCTTTTTCCAAGGCTTTAAGGCGAAGCATTAGGTCGTTTACTTGCGACCTTTCTAATTTCTTAATATAGGCACTTAAGGCTATAAATTTACCTCTTAGAACTGCCTTCATTGTGTCCCAGAGATTTTGGTATGTTGTGTTCTCATTATCATTTGACTCTATAAATTTTTTGATTTCCTTTTTGATTTCTTCATTGACCCACTCATCATTTAGTAGTGTATTGTTTAGTTTCCATGATTTTGTGTATGCTCTATAGCCTTTCTTGCTACTGATTTGTAGTTTAATTCCATTGTGGTCAGATAGAATGCAAGGAATTATTTCAATTTTCCTGAATTTGTTAAGATTTGCTTTGTGTCCTAATATATGGTCTATTTTAGAGAATGTTCCATGTGCTGCTGAAAAGAATGTATATTCTGCAGCCTTTGGATGAAATGTCCTGTATATATCTGTTAGGTCCATTCCTTCTATGACCTCATTTAGTCCAGATGCCTCTCTGTTTATGCTTTCCCTGGATGACCTGTCAATTGATGAGAGTGGGGTGTTAAAGTCACCCACCACCACTGTGTTTGGTGTTATCTGTGACCTTAGTTCTAATAGTGTTTGTTTGACGAATTTGGGAGCCCCCATGTTAGGTGCATATATGTTCAGGATTGTAATGTCCTCCTGTTGGAGTGTGCCCTTAATCAATATAAAGTGACCTTCCTTATCTTTTTTGACTAACTTCGGACTAAAGTCCACCCTGTCTGATATTAGGATAGCAACCCCTGCTTGTTTTCTAGGCCCATTTGCTTGAAACACCGTCTTCCAACCTTTCACCCTAAGATAATGTCTATCCTTTGTAGAAAGGTGAGTTTCTTGAAGACAACAAATTGTAGGATCCTGCTTTTTAACCCAGTCTGCAAATCTATGTCTTTTCGTTGGGGCATTGAGACCGTTGATATTAAGAGATATTATTGAAAGGTGTGTATTTATGTTTGCCATTTGTGTGTGTGTGTGTGTGTTACTTGTTCTACCTGTGCTCTCTTCTGTTAACTGGTATTTGAGTATGGCTGGATTTTTCTAGGTTCCTTATATGTGTGCTTTTCCTTTTGTTCAGCATGGAGGATTCTATCGAGTATTTTCTGTAGAGCTGGTTTTGTCTTCAGATATTCCTTTAACCTGCTTTTGTCATGGAATGTCTTTATTTCTCCATCTATTTGGATGGATAACTTTGCAGGATAAAGTAACCTTGGTTGACAGTTGTTATCTTTCAGAACTTGGAATATATCACTCCAAGCCCTTCTGGCTTTAAAAGTTTGTGTTGAATAATCTGCTGTAATCCTGATGGGCTTGCTTTTGTAGGTAACTTGATTTTTCTCTCTAACTGCTTTCAATATTTTTTCTTTGGTTTTTGTGTTTGGAAGTTTGAGTATAATGTGGCGAGGAGAGTTTCTTTCTGGGTTTTGTCTGGCTGGGGTTCTAAAGGCTTCCTGTATCTGTATTGGCACCTCTTTCCCAATTTGGGGAAAATTTTCCTCTATGATTTTGTTGAAGATGCCTACTATGCCTCTGGAGTGGATTTCCTCTCCTTCTACTATGCCCTGAATTCTTATATTGGATCTTTTCATAGTGTCCCGAATATCTTGAAATTCCCACTCATACTTTTCTATAAGTTTGTCTTTCTCTTTGTTGGACTGCATTAGGTCTGCCACCTGATCTTCTAGCTTAGATATTCTGTCCTCTCCCTCATCCATCCTACTGGTGAGATTTTCTACAGAGTTTTTTATTTCATTAACTGTGTTCTTCATTGCTAGTAATTCTGACTGGTTTTTCTTTATTATTTCTATTTCTCTATTTATGTCTTGTATTGCCTTCTTTATTTCATTAAATTGGTGTCCTGCCTCTTCTTTGATTCCTTTGATTTCCTCTTTGATTTCCTCTTTGATTTCTTCTTTGATTGTTTTCATGTGTTCTTTGACCTCTTTGAACATATTTATAATTATTCTTTTGAACTCTTTCTCAGGCATTTCCTCTAACTCTTTCTCACTGGAGGACATTTCTGATGCATTAATACTTTTAGGTGGATTTATATCGTCTTGCTTTTTAGTGTTTCTTGTGTTATAATGTATATATTTTTGCATCTTGGATTAAGTTAATGCTTGGATTTTCTAGCTAGCTGTGTATTCTTAGCTGTATCAATTGATTTGATGTAATATATTTTCAGGGTAGGACCTTAAGGTATTAGGTGTGGCTCTTAAGACTCTCAGAGTATCTACAAAGATGTTCTTAGGGGTTGAGTTTCCCTGCTATAGGAGTATTCAAGCAGGCTGAGTGGAATAATATACTGGTAGATCTAAAATTTAACTAAACACTGTACCCATTCCATCAAAAACAGCCCCGAGTATGTATGCAAGAGTAGTTATTATAATGACCAGATCCTCTATCAACAAAGAGGTTTAGATTTCTGGTCTGTTGAGGTATCCAAGTCAGCTTGTGACCAAGTGAGACCCTTCCCTGGTGCAATCCCAGTTACCTTGGGTGATTGTGGTCTCAGTCAAGTTGCTGCCTGGGTTGTCGGGCTGCTGTTCTGATTTCTGGAGCTGGGCACTTGCTTTTCCTATGGGGCAAACTGAGTCGCTGCTGCCGCCTCTGCAGCTGTTGTAGCTGCCACCCCCGGAGCCCCCACCACTGCTGAAGCTGCCGTTGCCGTGTCCACCGCTGCTGCTCACCCCGAAGCCGCTGCTGCGGGATCTGCCACCGCTGCCGCTCCTGGGTCCGCTGCTGCTGGGGCCACTGGTACCGGTGCTGGAGCCGCTGAAGTTGCTGCCGAATTCTGCTCCTGCTTGGGTCCCGCCGTCAGCCCAAGTTGGCGTGGCCGGGTCCCGGGCCGCTGCTGTGTTCGCTGGAGCTGGGTTCAGGCGGCGGGGGAGGGGAGGGAGCCGCGGCTGCTCTGGTTGTATCGCTTCTCCACGTGTGCTTTTACCTCGCGGTCTGCTCCTCCCTCCGGTGCTCGCTGCCGCTCTCCCCTCACGTTTCCCGAGTTGCGGAGAGCGCGGTGTGAGGGGAAAATCCCGCACCTGGCTTGTCCTGCGGCTCGAGCCGAGAGTCCGGCGGTTTTATGCCACTCCGCGGTTGCGGCGGGTAGCCAAGCCGCCCTGGAGCCGCTGTTCCCGCCTGTGCAGGCTCTGGATGCTCTATAACTCTTCCACTTCTCCGCTGCCGCCTCAACTTCCTATACACCTCACTTTTTAGTAAAAGTGTGTATTTTGCTGAGTTTTTTTTTTGGTCTTTCCCCCCCCTAGGCTGCTTTGGCGTGGTACCTACGCCGCCATCTTAACCGGAAGACGACTCTATAAATTTTTTGATTTCCTTTTTGATTTCTTCATTGACCCACTCATCATTTAGTAGTGTATTGTTTAGTTTCCATGATTTTGTGTATGCTCTATAGCCTTTCTTGCTACTGATTTGTAGTTTAATTCCATTGTGGTCAGATAGAATGCAAGGAATTATTTCAATTTTCCTGAATTTGTTAAGATTTGCTTTGTGTCCTAATATATGGTCTATTTTAGAGAATGTTCCATGTGCTGCTGAAAAGAATGTATATTCTGCAGCCTTTGGATGAAATGTCCTGTATATATCTGTTAGGTCCATTCCTTCTATGACCTCATTTAGTCCAGATGCCTCTCTGTTTATGCTTTCCCTGGATGACCTGTCAATTGATGAGAGTGGGGTGTTAAAGTCACCCACCACCACTGTGTTTGGTGTTATCTGTGACCTTAGTTCTAATAGTGTTTGTTTGACGAATTTGGGAGCCCCCATGTTAGGTGCATATATGTTTAGGATTGTAATGTCCTCCTGTTGGAGTGTGCCCTTAATCAATATAAAGTGACCTTCCTTATCTTTCTTGACTAACGTCGGACTAAAGTCTACCCTGTCTGATATTAGGATAGCAACCCCTGCTTGTTTTCTAGGCCCATTTGCTTGAAACACCGTCTTCCAACCTTTCACCCTAAGATAATGTCTATCCTTTGTAGAAAGGTGAGTTTCTTGAAGACAACAAATTGTAGGATCCTGCTTTTTAACCCAGTCTGCAAATCTATGTCTTTTCATTGGGGCATTGAGACCGTTGATATTAAGAGATATTATTGAAAGGTGTGTATTTATGTTTGCCATTTTGTGTGTGTGTGTGTGTGTGTTACTGGTTCTACCTGTGCTCTCTTCTGTTAACTGGTATTTGAGTATAGCTGGTTTTTTCTAGGTTCCTTATATGTGTGCTTTTCCTTTTGTTCAGCATGGAGGATTCTATCAAGTATTTTCTGTAGAGCTGGTTTTGTCTTCAAATACTCCTTTAACCTGCTTTTGTCATGGAATGTCTTTATTTCTCCATCTATTTGAATGGATAACTTTGCAGGATAAAGTAACCTTGGTTGACAGTTGTTATCTTTCAGAACTTGGAATATATCACTCCAAGCCCTTCTGGCTTTAAAAGTTTGTGTTGAATAATCTGCTGTAATCCTGATGGGCTTGCTTTTGTAAGTAACTTGATTTTTCTCTCTAACTGCTTTCAATATTTTTTCTTTGGTTTTTGTGTTTGGAAGTTTGATTATAATGTGGCGAGGAGAGGTTCTTTCTGGGTTTTGTCTGGCTGGGGTTCTAAAGGCTTCCTGTATCTGTATTGGCACCTCTTTCCCAATTTGGGGGAAATTTTCCTCTATGATTTTGTTGAAGATGCCTACTATGCCTCTGGAGTGGATTTCCTCTCCTTCTACTATGCCCTGTATTCTTATATTGGATCTTTTCATAGTGTCCCGAATATCTTGAAATTCCCACTCATACTTTTCTATAAGTTTGTCTTTCTCTTTGTTGGACTGCATTAGGTCTGCCACCTGGTCTTCTAGCTTAGATATTTCTGTCCTCTCCCTCATCCATCCTACTGGTGAGATTTTCTACAGAGTTTTTTATTTCATTAACTGTGTTCTTCATTGCTAGTAATTCTGACTGGTTTTTCTTTATTATTTCTATTTCCCTATTTATGTCTTGTATTGCCTTCTTTATTTCATTAAATTGGTGTCCTGCCTCTTCTTTGATTCCTTTGATTTCCTCTTTGATTTCTTCTTTGATTATTTTCATGTGTTCTTTGACCTCTTTGAACATATTTATAATTATTCTTTTGAACTCTTTCTCAGGTATTTCCTCTAACTCTTTCTCACAGGAGGACATTTCTGATGCATTAATACTTTTAGGTGGATTTATATCGTCTTGCTTTTTAGTGTTTCTTGTGTTATATTGTATATATTTTTGCATCTTGGACTAAGTTAATGCTTGGATTTTCTAGCTAGCTGTGTATTCTTAGCTGTATCAATTGATTTGATGTAATATATTTTCAGGGTAGGACCTTAAGGTATTAGGTGTGGCTCTTAAGACTCTCAGAGTATCTACAAAGATGTTCCCAGGGGTTGAGTTTCCCTGCTACAGGAGTATTCAAGCAGGCTGAATGGAATAAAATACAGGTAGATTCTAAAATTTAACTAAACTCTGTACACATTCAATCAATAACAGCCCCGAGTATGTATGCAAGAGTAGTTATTATAATGGCCAGATCCTCTATCAACAAAGAGGTTTAGATTTCTGGTCTGTTGAGGTATCCAAGTCAGCTTGTGACCAAGTGAGACCCTTCCCAGGTGCAATCCCAGTTACCTTGGGTGATTTTGGTCTCAGTCAAGTTGCTGCCTGGGTCGTCGGGCTGCTGTTCTGATTTCTGGAGCTGGGCACTTGCTTTTACTACGGGGCAAACCGAGCCACTGCTGCTGCCTCTGCTGCTGTCGTAGCCGCCACCACCGGAGCCACCACCGCTGCTGAAGCTGCTGTTGCAGTGTCCACCGCCGCTGCTCCCCCTGAAGCCGCTGCTGCGGGATCTGCCGCCGCTGCCGCTCCTGGGTCTGCTGCTGCTGGGGCCGCTGAAGTTGCTGCCGAACTCTGCTCCCGTTTGGGTCCCGCCGTCAGCCCAAGTTGGCGTGGCCGGTCCCGGGCCGCCCCTGTGTTTGCTGGAGCTGGGCTCAGGCGGTGGGGGAGGGGAGGGAGCCGCGGCTGCTCCACGTGTGCCTCTACCTCGAGGTCTTCTCCTCCGCTGCTCGCTGCCGCTCTCCCCTCACGTTTCCCGAGTTGCAGAATGCTCAGTGCGAGGGAAAAATCCCGCACCTGGCTTTTCCTGCGGCTCGAGCTGAGAGTCTGGCGGCTTTCTGCTGCACCGCGGTTGCGGCGATTGGCCGAGCTGCCGGAGCCGCCCTTCCCGCCTGTGCAGGCTCTGGATGCTCTATAACTCTTCCACTTCTCCGCTGCCGCCTCAATTTCCTATACACCTCACTTTTTAGTAAAAGTGTGTATTCTGCTGAGTTTTTTTGGTCTTTTTCCCCCTAGGCTGCTTTGGCGTGGTACCTACGCCGCCATCTTACCCAGAAGTCCTGTTTAATTTTTTTTAGGTAGGGTCTCACTCTAGCCTAGGCTGACCTGGAATTCACTATGTAGTCTCTGGGTGGTCTCCAACTCACAGTGATCCTCCTACCTCTGCCTCCCAAGTGCTGGGATTAAAGGCATGCACCACCGTGCCTGACACAACTTTCACTTTAAAAGAAGTATAAATCTGTTAAAAATTTCAATCAGGTACTCAATAGTGAACACTGCAAGCCTTATATTTGGTCAGCCAGGCCAAATGAGCCAGTGTGTACAATAGTGGCACGTCTATCATGGTGGAAACCAACTGCCCCTCTAATTGGACTGGAGGCCCACTCCACAGGCGGGAATACATCCCTAATACTGAAAACTTAAAACAGTGGTAGTTATGAGCCCTAGGGGGGTAACGTCTACTGCTGTCTGGCTACATGTATATACTATGCTTATCAAACTGTCCAGGAAACACTTCTCTTAATGTTCATACCCTTACATTAATGCTACTCTCACTTTTGGTAGAAAATCTTCTCTTTTCAGATGGCAATGACCTTGGGATGACTCAGAAGGTATCACGGTGCTACAAAGAAGTGACCAAGGTGCTCATTACAGTAATATCTCTATCACACCTTCCAAGTCTCAGGGTCTAAGGCTGAACAGGTGGTGGGAATAATGTAAGAGCCAAAGGAAGGGTAGGGCTCCTTACAAAGTGCTCCCTCCAGACACAAAATGGCCTGGATATCCATGACCTCACAGTGCCTGACACTACCTACACAAGACCATCATAAGAGGAGAAAAAGATCATAACATCAAAATAAAAGAGAGACTGATTGAGATGGGGAGGGGATATGATAGAGAATGGAATTGCAAAGGGGAAAGTGGGGGGAGGGAGGGTATTACCATGGGATATTTTTTATAATCATGGAAGTTGTTAATAAAAATTTGAAAAACAATATTTGAAAAAAATCTTCAATCAGGGGCTGGAGAGATGGCTTTAGCGGTTAAGGGACTTGCCTGCAAAGCCAAAGGACCCAGGTTCGAATCCCCAGGACCCACATAAGCCAGATGCACAAGGGGGTGCATGCATCTGGAGTTCGTTTTCAGTGGCTGGAGGCTGTGGCACACCAATTCTCTATCTTGCTACCTGCCTATTTCTGTATATCTGTCTCTCTCAAATAAATAAATTAATTAAATTAAATATTAAGAAAGAAAGTTCTTGCCAGGTATGGTGGCACACGCCTTTAATCCCAGCACTCGGGAGGCAGGGGTGTTGGGCCTTGAGAGGCCTGGGCGGGAGGCCTAGTGGAACTTCCTGAGCCTAGCTAAAGCTTGGTGATCTGCCTCTGGCCAGCTAGGAATCAGGAAGATGACTAATGGCTTCTTGCCTGCTACTTCCGTGCAGAAGTTGGAATTATCATTTCAATAGTCACAGTTTACTATTGGCCCTTACCTCTTCCCCCATGCTAAAATCCCCACCTTCATTCTCAACATTATATAGGCAACTGCTTATAACAATAAATTGAGTTCCTGCTTTGACAAGACCCCCGATTCTGTGGTTTTTCTCCAGTGACTAGGAGAGGTTCTGAGTCATTGGATGCTCATCCTTCTCCTCAACCTGTTGGAAGGAACCAGCGGGCCTGGTCTCTCCTCAGCACTACCTGCCGGGGAGGAGCCCAGCACAGGGGTAGGAGGATTGCTGTAAGTTTGAGGCCACCCTGAGACTACATCATGAATTCCAGGTCAGCCTGAACTAGAATGAGACCCTACCACAGAAACCGCCCCCCCCAAAAAAGAAAGTTCTTGCCTTCAAAAAGCATTTTAATCAGTATATATATATGATACAACATACTAGTTTTTTAGATGGTACAAACCAATGCGAATCCAATGGAATGGAAAAAAACACACATTTAAGCTTTAAGAACCATTTTTTTTGATATAAGCATTTTCTCGACTACATACATGGAAAAAATGAGGTAACTATAAAATGTGCAAGAAACAGGGCCCCCCAAATTACATAAATATATAAAGCCTTTCTAACACAGAACATAGACTCTGGGCCCACCCAGTGTTGGGGGAAAGGGCCCCACTGTCATGCCTAGGACAGAAGTTGATAAATCAAATCATAAACAAGGCCAAGCCTTCACCACAGGAAAGCATTGGTAACATGGCATCTACAGCAAGGTTGGCAAATCATAAACATCCTAAATAATTGTTTCATACAACTATTTTAAATGATTTTTAAATTTAGTTTTGTTTATTTTTAGTTATTTGAAAGTGACAGAGAAAGAGGCAGAGAGAGAAAGAGGCAGTTAGAGAGAGAGAGAATGGGTGTGCCAGGGCCTCCAGCCACTGCCAATGAACTTCAGATGCATGAGCCCCCTTGTGCATCTGGCTAACATGGGTCTTGGGGAATCGAGTCTTGAACCGGAGTCCTTAGGTTTCACAGGCAAGCTCTTAACCACTAAGCCATCTCTCTAGCCCTTAAATGATTTTTTAAAAGTGTGTATTCCCTCCAGTAGCGGCTTGTTGGAATCACTGTTGCAGCTGACACTATCCATGAGCCATTTCCGCCTGCCCCAGAAACTGTAAGGGTTTGAAAATCTTTTGCTGGTGTGGGGAGGGGACAAGGGTTGGAGAAGGTGGTTCTCTGTGTAAAATGTAGATTTTCTTTCTTTTTTTGTTGGTATCATTCTTTCTTTTTTATTTTTATATTATTTTTTTCTCAATTTGTATTAACATTTTCCATGATTATAAAAAATATCCCATGGTAATACCCTCCTTACCTCCCCCCCGACTTTCCCCTTTGAAATTCCATTCTCCATCATATCCACTCCCCATCTCAATCAGTCTCTCTTTTATTTTGATGTTATGATCTTTTCCTCCTCTTATGATGGTCTTGGGTAGGTAGTGTCAGGCACTATGAGGTCATGGATATCCAGGCCATTGTATGTCTGGAGGGAGCACGTTGTAAGGAGCCCTACCCTTCCTTTGGCTCTTACATTCTTTCCACCACCTCTTCTGCATTAGACCCTGACCCTTGGAAGATGTGATTGAGATGTTACTCAGTACTCCAGTCACTTCTTTCCAGCACTATGATACCTTCTGAGTCATCCCAAGGTCACTGCCATCTGAAAAGAGAAGATTCTCTACCCAGAGTGAGAGTTGTGTTAGTATAAAGGGTATAAATATTAAGAGAAGTGCTTACTGGGCAGTTTGATAAGCATAGTATTTACATTTAGCCAGACATCAGCAGATGTTACACCCCTAGGGCTCATGACTACCCATGTTTTAAGTTTTCAGTATCAGGGATGTATTTGCCCCCACGGAGCGGGCCTCCAGTCCAACTGGAGGGCAGTTGGTTTCCACCATGACAGACATGCCACTATTGCACCCATTGGCTCATTTGGTCTGGCTGGGCAATTATAAGGCTTGCAGTGCCCACTGTTGAGTATCTTCACTAGTGGTATCTCTTTCTCCCATTGAACTACAAAACATGTAGATTTTCAACACTGCTGTAAATGTAGAAACTTCACCTGGAGTTACACAAAGACTTTGGGTTCTCTTGGGAGGGAGCAGGCCAAGGGCTCCTTGGCAGGCTGGGGAAGGAGGCAGGAAGTCAGGGAGAACAAGGGTGGTGGAGCACCCCTGAGGCAGCAGGCGCCAAGGGCTGCCTGCTAGGAAGTGCTGGCCTCACATGCAGTTGTTCACTTAGGGCAGCAACCCCAGCTGGGGGTAGGAAAGGAAAGGAACCCAAAGGAGGGTAGAGTACACAGCCAGACCCTACAGGGGTCTCGAGACCTCCAGACCTTGGAGGGCAAGGATCAGGATTCATTAAAATTTTTTGACATTTTCCCTTATAGCAGCTTCACAGCCTCCCTGCACTCCATCACTATCCTCAGCTTTTCCCCTCTGTCCTGCAGGCTGGAATCATCCTCAGGCAGAAAGCCAGGTGGACTGTGTGACACACCTCAGTTGCTTTCTTCTCTTGGGGTCAAAAGTCCCATGCTGTCTATTTCCCATCATCTGAGGCAATTTTCCTGCTGTTTGCAGTAGGAGGATGTTGTAGTCAGCTTCACGTTGCTGAGATGAAAAAAACAGGTACAGTTTATGGGAGGATTGGGGGGCAGGGGGAATGCCATCAATGGCAGAAGAAGCTGTTTCATACATCCAAGCACAGAGAAACAAACAAATAGCCCTTCCATCACTCACCCACCAGGTTTTTTCCCCTTGCAACAGAGTCTCTTACTGATTCTGAAACTGGCCACTCACAAGCCCCAGTGATTTCTGGTTTCCCCACCACCCACAGTACTAGGGTTACAGGTGTGCATGGCCATACCCATCTGTTTTAGATGGTTCTGGATATTCACACTCGGGCAGTCTTAGGTTCCCTCGGGCCCTCATGTTTGCACCAGAAGTTGCGCTGTGGTGGTTTGAATGTAAAATGTCCCCTTGGCCTCAGATGGTTATGGTTAAGCCTACTACTTAGTCCCTAGCTGGTAAAGTCTTTGGGAGGTGGAGCCTTGCTGGACAAGGTGTGTTGCTGGGGCAGTTACAGGGATTATAGTTCAGCCCTCTTGTCAGTGACATAACTGGTGTCCCAGCTGCCTGCTTTGCCATGGTTCTCTGCCATGATGGAGCCTCCTGTAAAACTGTAAGCCAAGATAATAAAACAATCCCTTTCCTTTCATAAGTTTCTTCTTCTATTTATTTATTTATTTATTTATTTATTTTTGGTTGTTGTTGTTTTTCGAGGTAAGGTCTCACTCTAGCTCAGGCTGACCTGGAACTCACTCTGTAGTCCCAGGCTGTCCTAGAACTCATGACAATCATCCTAAGTCTGCCTCCCAAGTGCTGGGATATAGTGCACCACCATATATGGTCTGTAAGATGCTTCTGATCAGATGTTTTGTACCAACTGCTACAAAAAATCAGTACCAAGAATAGGGAGATAGGCAGTGGTGGCACATGCCTTTAATTCCAGCACTCAGGAAGCAGAGGTAGGAGGATCACCAAGAAAAAAGAATGGGGTTGTTGCTGTGATGAACCTGACTATGTAGTTTTTGGTCTTTTGGAATGAGTTTGTAGGAGGTATGTGGAAGTCTATGGAACACTGGAATAAAGAAGCCCTTGCAGGCTGGAGAGATGGCTTAGTGGTTAAAACACTTGCCTGCAAAGCCAAAAGACCCAGGTTCGATTCCCCAGGACCCATGCAAGCCAGATGCACGAGATGGTACATGTGTCTGGAGTTCATTTGCAGCAGCTGAAGGTCTTGATGTACTCATTTTCTGTCTTCCTGCTCACCTTTTCCTCTCTCTCAAATAAATAAGTTTTGTTTTGCTTTTATTTTTTAAAAGAAGCCTTGCAGTACTATAAACAGTTTGATGGGCCATTCTGAGATATATATATGTCTGTGAAGGCTTGACTTAAGAGGTTTCACAGGGGAAAAGGACTTCATCAGAACTACATTACTGGTGGAGAGGCAGCTGCATTCTCTCCATGTCCTGAGAGCGTGAGCAAATTTGAATTTAAAAGTAATGGATTCCAGAGAGAGAAGATACAGCTGAAAATGAAGTGCTTATGAGTCTTAGAAGTGTCCAAGAAAGCAAACCAGACAGCTCTCCTTCTCAAGGAGGGGCCGTGTATTTAGACAACATAGAATTTTCTGGAAAAGCCAGGTTAGAGTCTGCAAAGCCTCTAAGCCCTGTAGCTGATCCTCCTGGCCAAGCAGCTGTGACACAACCCCTTGTGTGTGGTGTGTATAAGAAGCGCTTTGTTTATAAATCTCAGTTTATCAACCACCAGTGAATACACACAGGAGAGAGACCATTTCAGTGTAATTTCTGCAAGAAGGGCTTCTTGCAGACCTCAGACCTCCGGGTGCACCAGCGTATCCACACAGGCGAGCGGCCCTACAAGTCCAAGGTCTGCTACAAGACGTTTGCCCACAAGTCCACCCTCTTCGGCCACAAGAGGACCCACACGAGGGAGAAGCCGTACAAATGTGAGCACTGTAGCAAACATTTCAGTCACAAGGGGAACCTCAATGTCCACCTCCGCATCCACACCAACTCCAGACACTACCTATGTAAGGTGTGCGGCAGAAAGTTCCGTCAGCAGGGAACCTTCAAACGGCATGTGCAGATACATTCAAAAATGGCTTCTTGGGATGGAGAAATGGCTTAGTGGTTAAGGTGCTTGCCTGCAGTGCCAAAGGACATAGGTTCACCTCCCCAGCACCCAAGTAAGCCAGATGCTCAAGGTAGTGCATGGATCTGGAGTTCATTTGCAGTGGCTGAGGCCCTGACACACCCATTCTGTCTGTCTGTCTCTGTCAAATAAATAAATAAAAAGTAATGGACTGGGGCTGGAGATTAAAAAGGGGGCTAGAGGACTGGAGAGATGCCTCAGTGGTTAAGACACTTGCCTACAAAGTCTAATGACTTGGGTTTGATTCCCTACTACCCACATGGAAACAGATGCATAAGGTGGCACATGCATCTGAAGTTAATTTGTAGCAGCTGAAAGCCATGGCACTCCCATTTTTCTGTCTCTTTTCTCTCTACCTCCTTTTCTGCTTGCAAATAAACAAACAATTTTTGAAGCCAGACTGGCCTTTTTAAAATTTTTATTTATTTGACAGAGAAAGAGAGAGAAATGGGCATGCCAGGGCCTATAGCCACTGCAAATGAACTACAGACACATGTGCCACCTTGTGCATCTGGCTAATGTGGATCCTGGGGAATTGAACCTGGATCCTTTGGCTTTGCAGGCAAACACCTTAACCACTAAGCAATCTCTCTAGCCCTGGCTGTTTTTTTTTAATGTGAGCAGGAGAGAGAGAGAGAATTTGTGGTCCAGGGCCTCCAGCCACTGTAATGGAACTCCAGATGTGTGTGCCACCTTGTGTGCATGTGCCTCCAACCACTGTAATGGAACTCCAGATGTGTGTACCACCTTGTGTGCATGTGTGACCTTACATGCTTTCATCACCTTGTGCACCTGGCTTATGTGGGACCTAGAGAGTTGAACATGAGTCCTTAGGCTTTGTAGGCAAGTGCCTTAGCCACTTAGCAATCTCTTCAGCCCAATAAATAAATTTTTCCAAATTTTTATTAGCAACTTCCATGATTATAAAAAATATCCTATGGTAATACCCTCCCTCCACCCCACTTTCCCCTTTGAAACTCCACTCTCCATCATATCCCCTCCCCCTCTCAATCAGTTTCTCTTTTATTTTGATGTCATGGTCTTTTCCTCCTCTTATGATGGTCTTGTGTAGGTAGTGTCAGGAACTATGAGGTCATGGATATCCAGGCCATTTTGTGTCTGGAGGAAGCACGTTGTAAGGAGTCCTACCCTTCCTTTGGCTCTTACATTCTTTCCGCCACCTCTTACACATTAGACCCTGAGACTTGGAAGGTGTGATAGAGATATTACTGTAATGAGAACTCCGGTCACTTCTTCCCAGCACCATGATACCTTCTGAGTTGTCCCAAGGTCACTGCCATCTGAAAAGAGAAGATTCTTTACCAAAAGTGAGAGAGTAGCATTAATATAAGGGTAGAACTTTAAGAGAAATGCTTACTGGGCAGTTTGATAAGCATAGTATATACATTTAGCCAGACAGAAGCAGACGTTACACCCCTAGGTCTCATGACTACCCCTGTTTTAAGTTTTCAGTATCAGGAATGTATTCCCTCCCATGGAGCAGGCCTCCAGTCCAATTAGAGGGCAGTTGGTTTCTGCCATGATAGATGTGCCACTATTACACCATTGGCTCATTTGGCCTGGCTGGCCAAATATAAGACTTGCAGTGTCCACTGTTAAGTATCTTCACTGATGATTTCTCTCTCTCCCATTGAACTGCATGCAGAATGGCTTCTTCCAGTTTTCTGTCAGCTGATCTACATGGAGGAGGTTATCAGCTCAGTTCCAGCAGGATTTCTCAGTGTCCTTGCAGCCCAAGTACGTGGAGTCTTCAGCAATAGGGTCTTACCATATATTCCTGGTGGGAAACCAAGGGCCTTGGCAATGGCCTATAATGTTTTGGGGCCATCAGGAACCTCCCTGATCCACAACTCACTGGAAGGGATCCCATCCCTGGCACTGAAAATTTTCTAGCAACAATCTACGGCTCCTGAGTGTTCCATTGTCCAAAAATGTAGGATTCTATATGATTTATTTATATCCTCTTAGATTTTGATTAGCCCTCCCTACACGTTTCCTTTACTCGATCTCTTCCCCTGACCTCACTTTGGGCCTTTTCATCCCCATTAATCTATTCTTCTACTTCCATATATACAATACCATCCTGTTAAGTACCCCCCTCCCTTCCTTTCTCTTCTCTTTATATCTCTTTTTCTAGCTTACTGGCCTCTGCTACTGAGTTTTTTCATTCTCACACAGAAGCCCAATCATCTGTAGCTAGGATCCACATATGAAGGAAAGTATGCGGCGCTTGGCTTTCTGGGCCTGGGTTACCTCACTTAGTATAATCCTTCCCAGATCCATCCATTTTCCTGCAAATTTCATAACTTCATTTTTCTTTACCACTGAGTAGAACTCCATTGTATAAATGTTCCATATCTTCATTATCCACTGATCAGTTGAAGGACATTTAGGCTGGTTCTATTTCCCAGCTATTGTGAATAGAGTGGCCATAAACATAGTTGAGCAAGTATTTCTAAGGTAATGCAATGAGTCCTTAGCATATATGACTAGGAGTGTTATAGCTGGGCCATATGGTAGGTCAATTTTTAGCTGTCTTAGGAACCTCCACATTGATTTCCACAATTGCTGGACCAGATTGCATTCCCACCTACAGTGTAGTAGGGTTCCTCTTTTTCCACACTCTTGCCAGCATTTATAGTCATTTGTTTTCATGATGGTAGGCAATCTGATAGGAGTGAGAAGGAATCTCAACATGGCTTTAATTTGCAATTACCTGATGACTAGGGATGTAGAACATTTTTTCAGATGCTTATATGCCATCTGCATTTCTTCTTTTGAGAACTCTATTTAGTTCTATAGCCCTTTTTTTTTTTTTTTTTTTTTTTTGTTTTTTGAGGTAAGGTCTCACTCTGGTCCAGGCTGACCTGGAATTAACTCTGTAGTCTCAGGGTGGCCTTGAACTCATGGCGATCCTCCTACCTCTGCCTCCCAAGTGCTGGGATTAAAGGCGTGTGCCACCACGCCCGGCAATAGCCCATTTTTTAATTGGCTTGTTTGATTTCTTATTAATTTTTTGAGTTCTTTGTATATCCTAGATATTAATCCTCTATCAGGTGTATAGCTGGCAAAGATTTTTTTTCCATTCTGTAGGTTTCCTCTTTGCTTTATTCACAGTGTCCTTTGCTGTACAAAATATTTTTTATTTATTTGAGGGGTGGGCAGACAGAGAGGGGGAGAGAGAGAGAGTGAGAGAATGGGCATGCCAGGGTCTCCAGCCACTGCAAACAAACTCCAGATGCATGTGCCACCCTTATGTCTAATTAAAAAAATTAGTTATTGAGGGCTGGAGAGATGGCTTAGTGGTTAAGGCATTTGCCTGCGAAGCCAAAGGACCATGGTTCAATTCCCCAGGACTGACATAAGCAGATGCACAGGGTGGCACATGTGTTTGGAGTTTGTTTGCAGCAGCTGGAGGCCATGGTGCAGCTCTCTCTCTCTCTGCCTCTTGTTTTCTCTCTCAAATAAATAAGAGCAAACTGTAGAGCAGAAGGATATGAAAAATGTAAAGTTTGATACAGAAAGAAATTTAACCATATTTAAATTCCCAGGCCAGGCTGGAGAGATGGCTTAGCAAGGCACTTGCCTATGAAGTCAAAGGACTTTGGTTCAATTCCTCAGTACCCACATAAGCCAGATGCACAAGGTGGCACATGCATATGGAGTTCATTTGCAGTGGCTGGGAGCTCTTGCACACCCATTCTCTCTCTCGTTGCCTCTTCTCCTCTCTCAAATAAATAAATAAATAAAATATTTAGAAAAATTCCCAGGCCAAGAATGATTTTAGACCACTTAAGCAGCAATTATTAAAGAGATTACCATCACAATCGGGCATGATGGCACATGCCTTTAATCCCAGCACTCAGAAGGCAGAGGTAGGAGGATCACTGTAAGTTCAAGGCCATCCTGAGACTACATAGTGAATTCCAGGTTAGCCTAGGCTAGAGTAAAACAGTACCTCAAAAAAACCAAAAAAAAAAAAAAAAAAGAGAGAGAGAGAGAGAGAGAGAGAGAGATTACCACCGAGGACGGGCTAGACATTCTGCATTGGGTCAATAACAATGTCCCAAGGGCAAAACCTAACTTACTAAAGGCTCAAACAGATAAGAAAGCAAATTATTTCTGAAGGAAAATGCCTAAAGGAAGTTTCCTGCTCCCCAAGGTTAAGATTCCTCTACCCTTGGATTTAAAAATTTAATGGTGACACCCATCTATTGCTAGTTTTTTTAAGAGAGAGGACAGAGAGAAAGAATTGGCATGCCAGGTCCTCAGCCACTGAACTCTAACTCCATACACTTGCGCCACCTACTGGGCATGTGTGACTTTGTGCTTGCCTCCCCTTTGTACATCTGGCTTATATGGGATCTGGAGAGTCAAACATGTGTCCTTATGCTTTGCAGGCAAGCACCTTAACTGTTAAACCATCTGTCCAGTCCTGGTACTAATTTTTTGTTTAGAGGGCTGTTTGCCCACCTTTTTTTGTTGTTTTTTTTTTAACACATATGTTCTTTTTTAAAAAATTAATTAATTTATTTATTATTTATTTGAGAGCGACAGACACAGAGAGAAAGACAGATAGAGGGAGAGAGAGAGAATGGGTGCGCCAGGGCTTCCAGCCTCTGCAAACGAACTCCAGATGCGTGCGCCCCCTTGTGCATCTGGCTAACGTGGGACCTGGGGAACCGAGCCTTGAACCGGGGTCCTTAGGCTTCACAGGCAAGCGCTTAACCTCTAAGCCATCTCTCCAGCCCTGTTGTTTGTTTTTTTTAGGTAGGGTCTCACTCTAGTCCAGGCTGACCTGGAACTCACTGTGTAATCTCAGGGTGACCTCGAATTCATAGTGACCCTACTACCTCTGCCTCCCAAGTGCTGGGATTAAAGGTGTGCACCACCATGCCTGGCTAATTATTTTATTTTATTTTATTTTATTTTATTTTATTTTATTTTATTTTATTTTATTTATTGACAACTTCCATAATTGTAAACAATATCCCATGGTAATTCCCTCCATCCCCCCACTTTCCCCTTTGAAACTCCATTCTCCATCATATCCCCTCCCCCCTCAATCAGTTTTTCTTTTATTTTGATGTCATTTCCTCCTATTATAATGGTCTTGTGTAGATAGTGTCAGGCACTGTGAGGTCATGGATATCCAGGTCATTTCGTGTCTGGGGGGAGCACGTTGTAAGGAGTCTTACCCTTCCTTTGGCTCTTACATTCTTTCCTCCACCTCTTTTGCAATGGACCCTGAGCCTTGGAAGGTGTGATAGAGATATTGCAGTGCCGAGCACTCTTCTGTCACGTCTTCTCTGCACCATGGTGTCTTCTGTGTCATCCCAAGGTCACTGCCATCTGAAAAGAGAAGGTTCTCTAACCAAAAGTGAGAGTAGCATTAATATATGGTTATGAACATTAAGAGGAGTGCTTACTGGGTAGTTTGGTGAACATAGCATATACATTTAGCCAGACAGCACCAGATGTTACATCCCTAGGATTCATAATTACCCTTGTTGTAGGTTTTAAGTATCAGGGATGTATTCCCTCCCATGGAGTGGGCCTCCAATCCAATTACAAGGCATTTGGTTTCCCCCATAACAGATGAGCCACTATTGCACCCGTTGGCTCATTTGGCCTGGCTGGCCAAATGTATGGCTTGCAGTGTCCACTGTTGAGTATCTTCACTGGTGATTTCTCTTTCTCCCATTGAACTGCATGCAGTGTAGCTTTTTCCAGCTTTCTGTCAACTGGTCTATTTATTTCAGAGAAAGAAAGAAAGAGAGAGAGAGAGCGAGAGTGAGCATGCCAGGGCCTTCAGACACTGTAAATGAACTCAAACTCCAGATGTATGCTCCACCTAGTACATCTGGCTTAAGTGGGTCCTGGATAGTTGAACATGGGTCTTTGGCTTCATGTGCAAATGCCTTAACCACTAAGCCATCTCTCCAGCCCTGGTGCTAATTTTTTAAATTTTACTTTATGTTTACTTATTTGTGAGGGGGGAGAGAGAGAGACAGAGAAGAATTAATTGGCATGCCAGACCCTCTTATTGTTGCAAACTCCAGATACATGCATCACTTTGTACATATGGCTTTACATCGGTACTAGTTAATTAAACCTGGGCTGGCAGACTTTGCAAGTGCTTTACATTTCTGAACCATCTCCTCAGCCCATAGTATTGTTTGGCAACACAGCCCCTTTACATACTTATTTCTTTTCATTGGCAACTCAGGCATGCTGGTAGAAAAACACAAATGCAAAGATGGTTTAGTGATTAAACTGCTTACCTGCAAAGCTGAAGGACCCAGGTTCGATTCTTTAGGACCCAAATAAGCAAGATGTACAAAGTGACTCATACATCTGGAATTTAGTTTGCAGTGGCTAGAGGCCCTAGCGTGCCTATTATTTCTTCCTTTCCCTACCTGCCAGCATAAATAAATAATAAAATAGAAAAGAGGTCTAGAGAGCCATAGTACCAAGCAGCCTGGCTTCTCGCATCCTTCCCCACGATGCCAGAGGAAGTCTTCACTCACACCCGGCCTTGGTTGAGAGAGAGGAGAAAGGCCTCCCCCACACAGCATGCATCTTTAAGGCCCTGACCAGCCTATATCTGGGCGACAAATGAGAGTAACCCGTGACCTCATTTGTAATCAATGGTCTCTGTCGGCTCAGTGACCTTATGTAGCCCACATGGGGCCAAATGTACCTGGTAACCAATGACGTCACTCAACCCACGCAGGGCCAAATCTACTTGGCAACCTCTGACCTCTGGTACCTTATGACCACATTGGCAACCATGACCTTACTCAACACATGCGGGGACAAATCTACCTGTGAACTGGCGACCTCAGCCCACACAGGCCAAATCTACCTGGTAACCGATGACCTCACTCAACACATGTAGGTCCAATTCCTCCTGACAACTGATGACCTCATAGTCTCCGGGTGTCCTCACTCAAGCCATGCAGGGCCTAATCTACCTGGCAACAGATGACCCATTCAACTCACCCAGAGCAGAGCCAATTCTACCTGGTAACCGGTGACCTCACCGTCACCCAGTGGCCTCGGGCCGGGCAGAGCTCTCTGGCTTCCCAGCGGACCTCCGGCCTGAAGGGCAGTCCCCTCCCTGGACTGGACACACCTTGTGGTGCCCAGAGAAAGGCCGAGGTGGCCGGAAACGGGGAACCGGGACGCGTGACCCCCACCCAGCCTGCGGGCCCACGAACGCCCACGACCGGTGGACTCGCGCCCGGGCAGTTCGGGCGTCGGGACGCTCCGGCTTCAGCCTCGTCCTCTCCTCTCAGCCGTGGGGGTCGCGGCCCCGAGAGCGCCCGCAGCTGCTGGTCAGGTACGCGCCCAGAAAGGTGCCAAGGCGCTGTGAGAGGAGGGTCGGGGAGTCCACGAGAATGGGCGCTGAGGCGCCCCGCAGGTTTGC
The DNA here is from genome assembly GCF_020740685.1 of Jaculus jaculus. Lineage (NCBI taxonomy): Eukaryota > Metazoa > Chordata > Mammalia > Rodentia > Dipodidae > Jaculus > Jaculus jaculus. The sequence continues at coordinate 21,302,905 of NC_059115.1, forward strand.
AACTGGCAGCCTTGGGCGGGTTTCTGGAATGACTGTGGAATATTAAGCAAGTAATAAACATGTTTGAGCCAGGCGTGGTGGCTCACATCTTTAATCCCAACCCTGGGGAGCATGAGGTAGAAGTTCAAGGACCAGCTTGGGCTACAGCGTGAGTATCCAGGTCAGCCTGGGTTAGATGGAACCGTGTCACAAAGAAAGCATATTTAAATATATTACATTTATGCATGGTATAATAGAAGAAAACATATATATATCCAATAGGTATCCAATTTATAAAAAACACAAATATGAAAGCCTGGCGTAATGGCGCACACCTTGTATACCAGCACTCAGGAGGTTGAGGTAGGAGTATCGCTGTGAGTTCGAGGCCACCCTGAGACTACACTGAGACTACATAGTGAATTCCATGTCAGCCCGGGCTAGAGCGAGACCCTACCTCGAAAAAAAAAAAAAAAAAAAGCATAAGTAGGTTAAGAGTAGATAGATAGAGTAGACTTACATCCAGTATGCAGTATTTAACAATATCAGTATAATACAATTTATAAGAAATACATATATACATATAAATTTATAAGATTTCCAGGGATGGTGGTGCATGCCTTTAATCCCTGCACTCAGGAGGCAGAGGTAGGAGGATCACCATGAGTTTGAGGCCACCCTGAGGCTACATAGTGAATTCCAGGTCAGCCTGAGCTAGAGTGAGCCCCTACCTCAAAAAGCCAAAAAGAAAAAAAAAAAAAAAAAAAGAATTGTAAGATTGCCCTGGCCCTGTTCAAAACCTAAAGGGACAGGAGTGGAGAGATGCAGCTTTGTTGGCAGAGGGTTTGCCTAGCATACCAGAAGCTCTGGCTTCAATTCACAGCATTGCATAATTTCAGGCATGGTGCTATAATCCCCTCTGGGGATAGAGAGGCAAGAGGATAAGAATTTACAGGTCATCTTCAGCTACATATTGAGTTCCAGGCCACCTTGGAATACATGAGACTCTGTACTCCCCACCCCTCCAAAAAAAAAATCTTGAAGGGAGTAAACACGTAAAATCATGGATATGGGTTTGTTTGTGTGTGTGTGTGTGTGTGTGTGTGTGTGTGTAAGAGAGAGAGAGAGAGAGAGAGAAATAGAGTCTCACTATAGCCCAGGCTGTCCTGGAACTCATTCTATAGTCCCATGCTGGCCTTGAACTCATGGCAATCCTCCTACCACAACCCCCAGAGTTCTGGGATCAAAGGCATGTGCCACCACACCCAGCTTTTTTTTGTTGTTTATTGTTTGTTTTGTTTTCTTTCTCTCTCTCTTTCTTTCTCTCTTCCTTTCTTTTAAACGTTTTTTTAATATTATTTATATTTATTTATTTGAGAGAGGAAAGAGGCAGAGAGAGAGAGAGGGAGAGAGAATGAGCATATCAGGGCTTCCAGCCATTTCAAACAAACTTCAGATGCATGCCCCACCTTGTACATGGCTTGTGTGGGTCCTGGGGAATCAAACTGAGGTCCTTTTGGCTTTGCAGACAAGCATCTTAACTGCTAAGCCATCTCTCCAGCCCTTGTTTTTCTTTTTTTAAATTTTTATTTATTTATTTATTTGAGGGACAGCCTGGGCTACAGGAGGATTGCCGTGAGTTCGAGGCCACCACAAGACTCCATAGTGAATTCCAGGTCAGCCTGGGCTGGGCTAGAATGAGACCCTACCTCAAAACAAACAAACAAACGAAAAGTAAAATAAAGGGCTGGAGACATGGCTTAGTGGTTAAGGCGTTTGCCTGCAAAGCCAAAGGACCTCAGTTTGATTCCCTAGGACCCATGTAAGCCAGCTGCACAAGGGGGCACATGTGTCTGGAGTTCATTTTCAGTGGCTGGAGGCCATGGCTTGCTCATTCTCTCTCTCCTTCTCTCTGCCAATCTCTCTCTTAAAAAAAAACAAAAAAAAAACTTAAGAAAATAAATAAAATAAAAACAGGGGCCAAACACAACTTCAAATACCCACCCTTAGTGATCTACTTCTGCTAGCTAGCTCTCATCTATCAAGGTCCACAGTCTTGGGCTGGAGAGATGTCTTAGCTGTTAAGGTGCTTGCCTGTGAAGCCTGAGGACCCATGTTCAACTCTCCAGATGCACAAAGGGGATGCAAGTGCAATGTGGCATTGCCCACTAGGTGGCAGAAACATCTGGCATCTGATTGCAATGGCTGAGGCCCTAGCGTGCCAATTCTCTCTCTAAAAATAATAAATAGGGCTGGAGGGATGGCTGAGCAATTAAGGTGCTTGCCTGCAAAGCCAAAGGACAAAGTTCAATTCTGCAGGACCCACGTTAGCCAGATGCACTAAGGGTGCACGAGTCTGGAGTTCGTTTGGAGGCCCTGGTATGCCCATTCCCTCTCTCTCTCTCTCTCTCTCTCTCTCTCTCTCTCTCTCTCTCTTTCTCTGCCTCACCCTCTTTCTCTGCCAAATAAATAAAAATAAAATATTAAAAATAATAAATAAATTCCACAGTCTCCCAAACAGTGCCACTAATCTTGGGAGTAAGCATTCAAACATTGACCCTGTAGGGGACCTTACAGAGTCAAACCATAACATTCACACACACACACACACACACACACACACATATATATATTTATTTATTTATTTTTGGTAAGGTCTCTTTCTAGCCCAGGCTGACCTGGAATTCACTGTGTAGTCTCAGAGTGGCCTAGAACTCATAGCAATCTTCCTACCTCTGCCTCCCAAGTGCTAGGATTAAAGGCATGTGCCACCACACCCAGCTTGCACCATATATATATATTTACAATCTAGGTCTTATTTATTTATGATATCTGTTAAGCCATGAATTCAGAGGGAATAGGCTCCAGCAGCTCAGGCTCTTTTCCGTTAGTTCTCACACAGGGCGCTGCTCTGGGAGGAGCTGGCTGCTACTTCAGCTGCCCCCAGCTTCCTTTCTCTTTGGCTTCCTTTTTCTTCGGATCATTTTCCTTCACCCATTTCAGGAAGCTGTCTCGGCTCTTAAAGTGTTTAATATGCTCAATATGCACATTAATTCTCTTGGCAAGAATCTTGCCCTTGACTTGCATGTTCACAACAATGACAACAGCATGCTGAGTGACATTGTAGACTCCTCCAGTCTTCCCATGGTGACATTTAGGGGGCATTCCCTTGATATCTACAATATCACCCTTCTTGTAGATTCGCATATATGTGGCCAGTGGAAAAATCCATGTTTTCTAAAAGGCCTGGAGAACACGTACCGGTGCCTCGCCTCCTTCCCTTTGTGTTTGTCATTTTGGCAAATTACTGGAAGATGGCAGCTCCGGCTGAAAGGCTCGCGATTATATTTTTGATCTTTTTTTTCTGTATGTGAATGTGTAATGTGTGCATGAGTGAGGATATATGTGTATGTAGGTGTGCATGACATAGCATGGAGGCCAGATGACGCGAGTGGGTGGTGTTCTCCAAGACATTACCCACCGTTGTTTTTGTTGTTTGTTTGTTTTATTTTTTATTGTCAGCTTCCATAATTACAGACAATAAACCATGGTAATTCCCTCCTCTCCCACTTTCTCTTTGCAACTCTACTCTCCATTATATCCCTTCTCTCGGTCAGTCTCTCTTTTATTTTGATGTCATCATCTTTCCTCCTGTTATGATGGTCTTGTATAGGTAGTGTCAGGCACTGTGAGGTTATGGATACCAGGCCATTTTGTGTCTGGAAGAGCACGGCGTGAGCAGTCCTACTCTTCCTTTGGCTTTATCCACCTTTTTCGAGACAGATTCTCTCATTGTCTTGGAACTCACCAATTAGACTAGAGTACCTGGCCAGTAAGTCCCAGGCATCTTCCTGCCCCCACTTCCCTAGCACTAGGTTTACAGGCTCACACCATCATGCTTGGCATTTTATATGAGCTCTGCAATTGAACTCAAGTCATCATGCTTGTGAGGCCGGAATTTTCCCCACTGAACCATCTCCCCAGCCCATGTTCTGGATTTTAATGGTTTCAAACTGATCATTGTAGCTTGTCTCAAGGCACATCCCTGTAATCTCAGCACTCAGGATGCAGAAGCAGGAGTATTGCAAGTTCACAGTCTGAATGTGATATGTACTGAGACTGTCTAAAAAAGAAATAACTTCTTTCTTTTTTTATAGCCAAATAAGATTCCATCATGCATATATACTGAATTTTCTCTCTCTCTCTCTTTTTTTTTTTTTTTTAAGGCATTGTCTCACTCTGGCCCAGGCTGAGCTGGAATGCATTTTGTAGTCTCAGGCTGGCCTCGAATTCACGGCAATCCTCCTACCTCTGCCTCCCAAGTGCTGGGATCAAAGACATGCCCCATCATGCCCGGCTTATATTTTCTTTCACTAAAATATGTTTATTGCTGGGCGTGATGGCACACGCCTTTGATCCCACACTTGGGAGGTAGAAGTAGAAGGATCGCTGTGAGTTCGAGGCCACCCTGAGATGACATAGTGAATTTCCAGGTCAGCCTGGGCTAGGGCAACACACTACCTCAGGGGGAAAATTCACATATACATACATATATATATATATATATATATATATATATATATGTATATATATATATATATATATATATATATATATATATAATTTTTGAGAGACATAGAGACAGGAAAAAGAGGTAGACAGAGTGCAGGATCACCAAGGCCTCCTGTCACTGCAAACAAACTCCAAATTGCATGTACCACTTTATGCATCTGGCTTTAAGTGAGTGCTGGGGAACTGAACCAGGGCCATCAGTGTTTGAAAACAAGTGCCTTTAACATCTGAGTCATCTTTCCAGACCCTGTATTTGCTTTATCCATTCATCTGTTAGTGGCTATCTAGGCTGGTTCCATGTCTTGACTACTATAAATTATGCTGGAATAAACACCAATGTGCAGGTGTCTCTGTGGCACACTGACTTATGGCCCTTAAGGTATGTACCCAAGAGAAGCACAGCTGAATCATATGGTAGTTGGTTTTGTTTCTTGTTGAACCAGGATTTTTCTATATGCAAAATCATGTTGCTGGGTGTGGTGGCTCATGCCTTTAATCCCAGCACTTGGGAGGCAGAGGTAGGAGGATGGCTGTGAGAGTTCAAGGCCACCCTGAGACTACAAAGTGAATTCCAGGTCATCCTGGGCTAGAGTGAGCACCTTCCTTGAACAACCCCCCAACCCCAGCAAAAAAAAAAAAAGAAAGATCATGTCATATGGGAATGTGAATAGTTTATTTTTCTCTTTCAAATCTTGACATCTTTTATTTCATTTTATCCTTATTTCCCTGGTTAGAATCATATGTATAATGTTGAATCATAGTTAAGAAAAGACATTAATATCTTGTTCCTAATCTTGGAAAATTTCAGCCTTTTACCAATAAGCATGATGTTAGCTGTGTTTTGTTTATTTCTCTTCATCTTTTATTGAAATATTTTCTTTCTTGTGCATCTTAGCTAGCTGGGCATTCCACTGCACCACTGTTGATGTTGTCTATTATATCATGCAGGTGGTAGCCATCCACAAGATCTCTTTGATAGTTCCAGAAAGTTCTCTGGCCAAAGATCAGTGGTGCATCTGTTGGGCAATGTTGACAATCTCATCGGAAGAAATATTGAATGTTTTTCTGCTTCTTTCTGTCTCTTGATGGCTCCTTGAGGGCTTTGATGATCAGGGCAGAAGCAGAAGGCAGCACTTCGATCTGAGCCTGTCTGTTCTGAACGGTCAGCTTCACTGTAATCCTCAGACCCTTCCAATTACCGGTTGCCTTGGTGATATCACCAACCTGTTTTGGAGACAGACCCAGGGGACCGATCATGGGGGCCAGGGTAGATGTGGCACAGACCTCACCTCTGGTGCACCTCAGGTATACAACTTTGATCTCTTTGATCTCGTTGGGGTCGAACATAGGCCGCATGGTGGAGGCGACTGGTGTCGATGAACCCAGATTCGGGACAACCAAAGAAAGTTGCACTTTAGCCTCCTCCGAGCCCAAAGACAAAAGCTAGCTGGTTTTTTTTCCAAGGTAGGGTCTCACTCTAGCTCAGACTGACCTGAAAGTCACTATGTAGTGTCAGACTGGCCTCAAACTCACAGCAATCCTCCTACCTTAAAGCCTCCCAAGTGCTGGGATTAAAGGTGTGTGTCACCACACCTGGCTATCATATATATATTTTTTTCTTTTTTTTTTTCTGTTTTTTTTTTTGAGGTAGGGTCTCACTCTAGCCCAGGCTGGTCTGGCACACACTATGTAGTCTCAGGGTGGCCTTGAACTCACAGTGATCCTCCTACCTCTGCCTCCCAAGTGCTGGGATTAAAGGCATGCACCCCCTCACCCAGCAGATTATCACATTTTGATATTCAGGTGTTAACTCAATTTTATATCACTAGAATCAACCCCACATGGATGTGGTCTTTGGCCCTCTGAGGGCTCTTGGCAGGTACCAGCACCCATGAATGGAGAGGGTTCTAGGCTCTCTTGTCTCTTTTCATGGTCACATGTGGCTTTTAGGGTTTGCCAGTTGATTACTAGCTTTGACAATACTAGAGAAATAAATCCTTGTACATGTGATCTAATTAAACTCAGACCTTGTTGTTTGAATGTAAAATGTCTTGCATAGACTCAGGTTTTTTAATATTTATTTTATTTGAGAGAGAGTCAGAGACAGAGAGACGGAGAATGGGCATGCCAGAGCCTCCAGCGACTGAAAACGAACTCCAGATGCATAGATGCATGTACCACCTTGTACATCTGGCTTACGTGGGTCCTGGGGAATGAAACCTGGGTCCTTTGGCTTTTGGGGCAAGCACCTTAACCACTAAGCAATCTTTCTAGCCCCCCCCCTCCTTTTTGAGGTAGCATATCACTCTAGCCCAAGCTGACCTGGAACTCATTCTGTAGGATGGCCTCGAACTCATCAATCCTTCTACCTCTACCTACCAAGTGCTGGGATTAAAGGCATATACCATCATGCCTGACCTTTAGACTTATGTTTTGAATCTTAATTCCCAGCTGGATCCATTAGGATGTGGATTCTTTTTTAAATTATTTATTTGAGAGAGAGAGAGGGAGAGAGGCAGATAGAGAGAGAAAGAGTGGGCATACAAATGAACTCCAGATGCATGCACTACCATGTGCATCTGGCTTGCATGGGTCCTAGGGAATCAAACCTGGGTCCTTTGACTTTGCAAGCAAGGTTCTTAACCACTAAGCCATCTCTCCAGCCCAGGAGGTAGATTCTTGCTGAAGGAAGTGTGTCACTGTGGGTGTGCCCTACTTGAGCTTGCTCGTGATGTGAAGATGTGACATAGGCTTCCTGCTCAGGCCTGCTATGCCTTCCCCGCCATACACGGAACTTCCCCTCAAAATTAAAAGCTGAAATAAGCTCTTTATTTCCTCGAGCTGGTTCTGGTTGGGCATTTTGTTGCAGCAGTGAGAAAGCAACTAATAGAGGCCACTTTAAAAGGGTAGTTGTTTTAGGTGTTTAAGATTTGTGTGGATCCCAAGGGATCTTCCCAGCTTTCTCTTTCCATTTTCCCCTGGGATAGCAGCTGGCCTATGGTTGAGCTTGTCCCTCTCACAAAGCTGCTAGCCTCCTAATTGCTTACCCCAGACCCACCACTGTTCTCAAGTGTCCATGTAGATGCCAACTCTCCCAATACTCCATTTCAAGTAAAGTCATTTATTTGGGAGAGAACTTCAGGCACTGTCTACCTACCTCTAGGGATTGTGTCTGCTTCTCCAAGACTTATACCCTGCTGTAGGGATAGGATATTAGATATTAGTTAGCCTCTGTTCTCATCTTGCCTTTGCTAAAACCAATGAGACAGCCCCTGGGATTCTGTGTGTCCGGCCTGAAGTGGAGACTCTGCTCTTAATTGGAGGCTGGTGGCAGAAGGATGCTCCTAGCCTTGCTTTTTTTTTTTTTTTTTTTTTTGTGGGTTTAGTTTTTCAAGGTAGGGTCTCACTCCAGCCCAGGCTGACCTAGAATTCATTATGTAGTTCTCAGGGTGGCCTCAAACTCAGGGCAATCCCCCTACCACTGCCTCCTGAGTGCTAGGAATTTTTTGTTTTGTTTTGATTTTTAGGTTTTTTGTTTTGTTTTGTTTTTTCCAAGGTAGGGTCCCACTGTAGCCCAGGTTGACTTGGAATTCACTATGTAGTCTCGGGGTGGCCTCGAACTCACAGCAATCCTCCTACCTCTGCCTACTAAGTGCTGGGATTAAAGATGTGTGCTGCCATGCCTGGCCTGAGTGCTAGAATTAAAGGTCTGTGTCACCACTCCTGGCACTGTGCCTAACCTTTATTTATTTTTACCACGTTCACCATCACATGTCTGTTTATGTTCACACCAGAGGGCAACAACAGACCAAAGAAACAATTCCATCCAAGTCCAACTTGGTGAACAATGAGTTTTTAATTTAATTTTTTATTTTGAGAGAGAGAGAGGGACAGACAGACAGACAGACAGACAAAGGGAGAGAGAATTAGCATGCCAGGGCCTCAGCCACTGTAATTGAACTCCAGATGCTTGCACCATCTAGTGGGCATGTGAAACTTTGCAATTGCCTTACCTTTGTGCATCTGGCTAACATGGGATCTGGAGAGTAAAACATGAGTCCCTAGGCTTCGTAGGCCAGTGCCTTTACCACTAAGCCATCTCTCTAGCCCATTGTTTTGTTTTTGAGGTAGGATCTTACTCTAGCCCAGACTGACCTGCAATTCACTATGTAGCCCCAGGCTGGCCTGGAACTCACTGTACTCCTCCTACCTCAGCCTCCCAAGTGCTGGAATCAAAGGTGTACGCTATGCCCAGCTCCAACTTGAGTTTTTCCAGCACCTCAGTGGGGGTTTCATGCCTGCAGCTCCAGCCTCAGGGAAACCGCTCTTTTACCATCCCTGCACTCATGTAGACTCACTGAGTCCAAGTCTAGAGCACTAAAGCCACAGAGGCGAAATGTGGAAATCTTTGTCTTTAGAGCTCCTCCAGTGATGGTGATGGGCATAGGCCGGTGACGTATGAGCCCAGAAGTAGTGCATCAGTTGGGCCTCAAAGTTTCCAAGTGGACCTCTCAGAGAAATGAAGGAAACCTGAGTGTCTCCAGTGTTTTCTGCGTCCTTGGTACTTCATTATGTCATTTACAAGCCCATGTGGGATAGGAGTGATGATTTCTGTATGGCTGGTATTCTGGTCAGGACTTATTATAATGGTTGTTATATTTTTAATAATTTTATTTATTTACTTGCAAGCAGAGAGAGGGGAGGGAGAGAGAGAATGAGAATGGGCATGCCAGCCACTGTAAAAATCTCCAGATGTATGCCCCACTTTGTGCATCTGACTTTACATGTGGAGTTGAACCTGGGTCACGTACGTCTTTAGGCTTTACAGGCAAGCCCCTTAACCGCTAGCCATCTCTCCAACCTGATATATATATATATATATATATAAACCACTACTTATGAGATGTGATGAGAAGGAAAGAAAATGAGAGCAAGAAGGATGGAATTATTTGCCCCATATTAATAGTTCATGGGGAGGGTTTGGGATCTAGAACTTGTGTGACATGGAAAGACCATAGATTCCATCCCCAGCACTATGGGATGGGGAGGAGGGCAACTCAAGGGAAGAAGGGGATAAGATTGAAACTTGTGTGATAAAATTGCACAACATAGTGTCTGAGACATGTTTTTTAAAATCTGATGTTCTTGATGATCCCAAGAGTCCCCCCCCCCCCCTCCCATGAGTTGGTGAACCTGTGAGAAGAAGCTCATGGCGTCCCTTGAGTTTTCGGAGGTAGCAGAGGAAGAGTCTTCCAGGACGTCCAGGGACATCAACATCCAAGCGACTCCGGTCACCAAGCTCCCGAATTATTTTCGGGCCAAAAAGACACAGAACATCCTGATCCTGGGTTCCTTATCCGCTGGGCTAGGCAGCACGTGGCGGTTCCCGTACCTGTGCCACCAGAACGGCGGCGGTGAGGCCGAGCCCGGGGCCGGGGAGGGCTGGGCTTGGGGAGGGGGGCGCGCCAGGGTCGCAGGTCCCTGAGCCAGGCCCCGCGCCTCCTCAGGCAGCTTCCTCCTGCTCTACGTCATCATGCTCCTCCTGCTGGGGATCCCCCTCTTACACATGCAGCTCGCCATCGGCCAGTGGCTGCGTGTGGAAAACCTCCAGGTCTGGAAGAAGCTCGTCCCCTTCCTGGGTGGCGTGGGCTACGCTAGCATACTGGTAGGTGATTGATGGGTGGGCTCAGCGGCACCGCCCCGCTCCCCCCCCCCCGCCCCCCAAGCTCCAGGCCCTCAGGCCCCGCGGGTCCTCCTCAGGCAAGCTTCCTGGTGAGCTTGTACAACAGCGCCCTCATCTCCTGGAACCTCTTCTACCTGGGCTGCTCCTTCAGCCACCCTCTCCCCTGGAGCCACTGCCCAGGCCTAGAGGACAACCACACTGCCAGCGGTGAGCAGATGACAGGGGAGCCCGCGCAGGGGGGGGGGGGGGCAGGGGGACCCCCAGAGAGGCAAGTGGTCCCTGAGTGCCCGGGTCCTCTCCAGGCTTACCTTGCCTCCGGACTGTGCCTCCTCAGTATTTCTGGTACCACACCATGCTGGGGATCTCGACCCGAATGGAGGAGGGGGTGGAAGTCCTGGTCCTGAAGCTTAGCCTGTGCCTCTTGGTAACCTGGACCTTACTCTGCTTCGCCATGGTGGCAAGGATCAAGTTTTCAATACTGGTGAGCCCTGCCCCCACACCTCTGCACCTTGGCAAAGAACCCAGGGCTTCCTACCCTGGCACCACCTGGGCTCCAGTGCAGTCCCCAGGGCTTCCCACCCGCCTCGAGGGCAAGCTCAGACGTTACCAGGGTCTTCAGCTGCAGTCTCCGAGGAAAAGGCTGCACTCTCCTCAGGAAAGCCTGTCCACAGAGAACTAACTGTTCCCCGGTGCATGGCTGAGGGAGCAACTCCTGTGACCCAGCTCCCTTGTCAGCACCCCAGCCACAGCACTGTCACAGAAACTTCTCACAGCAGGCCACAGGCTCACTTCTAAGCCCCAGCCTCCGCCTCCCTGCACTTGGAAAAGTTCCCAGCAGCATAAGGAACTCTTGCTCCATTTCTTTTGTTGAGTACCTATTAAATGATGTTGAGTCAAGCCACTGTCTTTCTTTCTTTACTTTTCTTTTTCTTTTTTTTTTTTTCTGAGGTAGGGTCTCACTCTAGCTCAGGCTGATCTGGAATTCACTCTGTAGTCTCAGGGTGGCCTTGAACTCTCAGTGATCCTCCTACTTCTGCTTCCCGAGTGCTGGGATTAAAGGCATGTGCACCACCATGCCCAGTTTAAAGCCACTGTCTTAATCCACAGGTCCCTTACACAGAAAAACTTCAGTACCTTATGAAGTCCCTATGGCTGCCTCTGTCTTCATGTGGGAACATTGAGACACATCCCTAGGGTTCAACACACCATATCTTGTTTATTTTTAATTTTTTTAATTTTTATTTATTTATTTGAGAATGACAGACAGAGGGAGAAAGAGGCAGATAGAGAGAAAGAGAGAGAGAATGGATGCACCAGGGCCTTCAGCCACTGCAGACGAACTTCAGATGCATGCGCCCCCTTGTGCATCTGGCTAACGTGGGTCCTGGGGAATTGAGCCTCGAACCAGTGTCCTTAGGCTTCACAGGCAGGCAGTTAGCCACTAAGCCATCTCTCCAGCCCAGCATACCATATCTTAACAACCTCCAAGATAAACACCCTGCAAACACTAACTTTACGAGGGTTAGCAGGCATCCTGAAAATGGGGCATGGCATTTTTTATTAATGTGATCAAATACCTGACAGGAAGCAATTTATGAAGGAGTTATTTTGGGTCATGGTTTGAGGGCAAAGAGTCCCCATGACCGGGAAAGGCATGGTGCCTGGAAACTCCATGGCAGTAGGAATATGTTCCTGGGACTCCTCACATCTGAACAAAACAGGAAGCAGAGAGAGAGGAAAGCTGGTGCTCAGCTGGCCTTCTCCTTTTTTTTTTAATGTTTTTATTTTTTTTATTTGCAAGCAGAGAGGGAGGGGGGGGAGAGAGAGAGAGAGAAGAGAGACAGAGAATGGGTACGCCAGGGCCTCTAGCCACTGCAAACAGACTTCAGACACATGTGACCCTTGTGCATCTGGTACATGGGTCCTGGGGAATCAAACCTGAGTCCTTTGGCTTCACAAGCAAATGCCTTAACCACTAAGCCATCTGTCCAGCCTGCTTTCTCCTTTTTCAACTCTTTTCTTCTATCTAGGTCCTAGCCCATGGGATGGATCCACCAAATTCAGGGTGGGGCTTCCTCCCTCAGTTAATCCTCTTTGAAACCACCCTATAGAACACCCACAGGTGTGCCTTAGCCTCTGAGGTGATTCTAACCCTAATCAAGTTGGTGGTGAAGATGACTCATTATAGATGCCTTCTATTACACACCCAAAATAAACCTTAAAACGTCACAATAGGACTGGATAGATGGCTTAGCAGTTAAGGTGTTTGCCTCTAAGGACCTATGTTTGACTCTCTAGATCCCACCTAAGACAGACACAGAAAGGTGAGGCAAGTGCAAGGTCACACATACCCACTAGGTGGTGTAAGCGGCTGGAGTTTGATTTCAGTAGCTGAGGCCTTGTCACACCAATTCTCTCTCTCTCTAAAATAAAAACATTTTTAAAAAACCACCACAATAGGGGCTGGAGAGCTTGTTTAGTGGTTAAGGCATTTGCCTGTGAAACCAAACGACCCATGTTCAATTCCCCAGTGCCCATGTAAACCAGATGCACAAGGAGGCACATGCATCTGAAGTTCGTTTGCAGTGGCTAGAGGCCCTGGTGCACCCATTCTCCCTCTGTCTGTCTCCTCACTATCTCTCTCTCTCTGCTTGCAAATAAAATAAAACAAAACTCCACAATAATCATATTACTTTCATTTATTTATTTGTGATGAGAATGAGAATGCATATGTCCCATGTACATGTGGCTTATGTGGGTTCGGGGAGAGTGGAACTTGGGTCCTTAGTCTTTGCAGGCAAAAGCCTTAACCGCTAGGCCATCTCTCCAGCAACTCATGTTACTTTCTCCCAAATACTCCTCTGCTTCTTTTCTCTTCCTTTACCTAAGAAGTTCTTTTATGTCATCTTCAGTCCCACTGGCTCCTCATCCCCTGGCCTTCCAGGCAGGCTGTTAGTCCAAGCTGGGGAATTAATGGTGTCTAACTACCCTCCCCTTCAGTTAAACAGGGTTGGAGAGATGGCTCAGCGGTTAAGACACTTGCCTGCAAAGCCAAAAGACCCAGGTCTGATTCCCCAGGACCCACATAAGCCCAATGCACAAAAGGGAGCATGTGCCTGGAGTTCATTTAAATAAAAATAAAAAAGCCTTCTGTACATATTTTATTTCTTTCTTTATTTATTTGAGAGAGAGAAAGAGAGAAGAAGAGGCAAGTAGAGAAAGAAAGAGAATGGGTGTGCCAGATCCCACAGCCATTGCAAACAAACTCCAGATGCACATGCCACTTTGTGCATATGTGGGTACTAGAGAATCGAACCTGGGTCCTTAGGCTTCACAGTGCCACTAAGCCATCTCTCTAGCCCTTCTTCTGTACTTATTTTCACCCTTCATACCTGTTTCCCTGGAATACCTTCTCACCACACCCTCTTCCCCAAAGTCTCTTTATCACTTCCCATCTCCTTCCTCTATCCACTGATAAGCGACTCCACTAATGTTTGCCTGTCTTCCTTCTCCCCACCTGGCCAGATGCTGATTTCCTCCATGTTCCTGTCCACCATCTTCCTCCTCTGCTTCTTCATCCGAGGTCTCTTCCTAGAAGGTGCAGTGGCCAGCCTCAGACGTCTGGTGATCACTGAGGTGAGGCCAAAGCTCCCATCTGTCCCCATATCCCCACACCTTTTCAATGTCTCCTGCCTATACCCACCCACTGCCAAATCACCAGTGACCCTACCTGTGAGCTCACTCCCAACCTCCTCTCACCACTCCCTTCCACAGCTATCTACCTTAGCATCGCTCGATATGTGGTGCCAAGCAGGAAGCCATGTGCTCTATTCCCTAGGCCTAGGCCTGGGCACCATCATCACCTTCTCCTCGTACCAGGCTAAAGATGACAACTACTTCACAGTGGCCTCCTTTGTGGCCCTGCTCAACCTGGTGACTTCAATACTGGCCACATCCACCATCTTTTTAGTTCTGGGGTACTGGGCTACCACCAGTGGCAGACCCTGTGTTCAGAAGTGAGTAACATGATCTTGGAAATTCCAGTAGAGGTGTCCCCACCTATGCCTTGGTGACCCACCAACTCCACAGACACAGACCTTCAAACTCAAGACCTCTCCATTGGTAACAACCTCACCTTTATCCTCAAAGAAAAAAAAATGCTAAAAACGTAATCCATTAATGTCCACTGCCTTATAATAGAGAAGAAAACTGTCTCAGAGCCATGCTTGTCTCATGACTTCCAAAATGGAAGTTGCAATTCAGGAGTGTGTTATTAGTCAACTTCTTATTGCTGGGACAAAATGCCTGACAGAAATCAGGTTAGGGGAAGAAGGGCTCATTTGAGTTTACAGTTCTAGAGGACAGAGTACATTAGTACAGGGAGGGCATGGCAGCAGGAGGAAGGTGATTCACATCATCACGTCAGTAGGGACAAAGTAGAAAGTGATGGATGCTAAGGGCTTAGCCAGCTCTCTCTTTTTTATACAGTCCAGGAACCCAGCCCATGGCATGGTGCCACCCAGTTAGAGTGATTCCTTCCATCTCAATTAATCTAATCTAGAAAATTCCTCACAGACATGACCAGAGATTTGTTTCCATGATGATTCTAAGTCCTGTCAAGTTGACAACCAGAGATTAATCATCGCAGGGGACATTTCCAAGTAGCTTATTTAACCCACAGGATGCTGTCAGCCAGCTGAGCCACAGACAGTGGTTACTGGCCTAGGCTTCATGTTCAGGTCACACAGGGAGCTTTAGAATATATTTAGGTCTAAGTTCCACCCTCAAATATATCCAGTCTTGGATGTATCCAGGCATTGTATTTCTCAGAGATACACAGTTTTTCTTCCACTTAGGATGATGAAGGTTCAGTGGAAGGTCCACGCTCTTGTGGTACCAGTAATTTTTGTTGTGTTTTTTTAGGGCTTGTGTGTGTGTGTGTGTGTGTGTGTGTGTGTGTTGTGGGGTGCACATGTATGTGTGGAGTAGAGGCCATAGGACACACCCTTTAGTGGTGTTTCTCAGAAATGCGATCCATCTTTTTTTTTTCCTTTGAGGTAGGGTCTTGCTATAACCAAGGCTGACCTGGAATTAGTCTAAGGCTGGCCTCGAACTCATGATAATCCTCCTACCTCTGTCTCCCAAGTGCTGGGATTAAAGGCAAGTGCAACCACACCTGGTGATCCCTCTTTCTTAAGACAGGGTCTCTTATTGGCCCAGAGCTCACTAATTAGGCTAGACTGGCTGGCCAGTGAGCTCCAGAGATCCTCCTGTCTCTAATTCTCCAGCATTGGGCTTAAGAACACCACACACACACTTTATGTGTGTTTTGGGAATCAAGCCCATGTTTTCATGTCTGCATGCACTTCACTGACTCAGCTGTCTCCCGAGGCCCCCCCCTTTTTTTTTTTACAATTTATTTATTTGTATGTGTGTGTGGGGGCGCACGCATGCGCGTTCACACACACACACATACCAGGGGCTCTTGCCACTACTAATGAACACCAGATGCTTGTGCCACCTTTTTGCATCTGGTTTAAATGGATGGCTAGGGAATTGAACCCAGGCTGGCAGGCTTTGCAAGCAAGTGCATTTAACCATCTTCCCAGCCCCAAGCCTTATTTTTTAATTTATTGTATGTGTGCATATGCTCGTATGAGTGCAGGCATTCATTGCCACAGTAAAGATATGGATGTCAGAAAACAACTTTCAGATTTGGCTTCACCCTTGCAGTTCATTTGAGGTAGGATTTCTTTCTCTGGATCCTCATTCTGCTGTTATTTTATTTTTTGTTTGTTTTTTGAGGTAGGGTCACGCTATAGCTCATGCTGACCTGGAATTCACTATGTAGCCTCAGGGTGGCCTCGAACTCATGGTGACCCACCTACCTCTGCCTTCTAAGTTCTAGAATTAAAGGCATGCACCACCACACCCAGCGCAGATTGGCCTTTTTTATGAGAGAGAGAATTGGTGCACCAGGATCTCCAGCAACTGTAATTGAACTCCAGATGCATGTGCCACCTTGTGTACATGTACAACCTTGTGCACCTGGCTTACATGGGATCTAGAGAATCAAACATGAGTCCATAGGCTTCACAGGCAAGCACCTTAACTGCTAAGCCTTCTTTCCAGCCCATCGTTCTGCTCTTCTTTGCTGGGCTAGCCAAGAGCTTATGGGAAATTTTTCTGTCTTTCTTATCTTACCATCAGCTTCAGCTGGGATTACAGAAGCCTACCATGGCTTCCTGCTTTAAATTTTTTGAAATTTTTATTTGTTTATTAGAGACAGAAGAAGAGAAAGAGAGAGGGAAGGGGCATGTCAGGGCCTCCAGCCACTGCAAACAAACTTCAGATTTATGTGTACCTTGTGCATCTGGCTTAAGTGGGACCTGGAGAATCAAACCTGGGTCCTTAGGCTTCTCAGGCAAGTACCCTAAACCACTAAGCAATCTCCAGCCTGGCTTCCTGCTTTCTATGTGGGGTCTGGGGATTCAGTTCAGGTTACACCAGCTTGAGTAGCAAGCACTTTAACCATTGAGCCATTTATTCAGCCCCCTTTTATTGAGATAGGGTTTCATGTATCTCAGGCTGGCCTTGAACTTTCTGTGTAGTGGAGGTTGACCTTTACTTCTGATTGTCCTGCTTCCACTCCCAAGTGCTGGGATAACAGGCATGTGTCATCACTGTAACATCATAACATCAATTTTTGTTTTTGTTTTTTCAAGGTAGAGTCTCGCTCTAGTCCAGGCTGACCTGGAATTCACCATGTAATCTCAGAGTGGCCTTGAACACAAGGCAATCCTCCTACCTCTGCCTCCTGAATGCTGGGATTAAAGGAGGATGCCACCACACCCGGCTTCAAATGCTTTTTTTTTAATTTAATTTAATTTTTCTCAATTTTTATTAACATCTTTCATAATTATACCAGCTTCAATTTTTAACAGATAAAAATTTTAAATATTTCCTTTATTTCCAAGCAGAGAGAGACAGTGAAGGGGGCGCAAAATGGATATGCCAGGGCCTCTAGTCAGTACAAACGAACTTAAGGCACATGCACTACTTTGTGCATCTGGTTTTACATAGATAATTGGGAACTGAACCCAGGCCATGAAGCTTTTCAAGCAAATGCCTTTGACTGCTGAGCCACTTCTCTAGTCCATTAACAGATAAATTTTTTAAAAAAGCAGTTGGACATCACAGCTTTAAAACTATGGGTTTTAGGGCTGGAGAGATGGCTTAGCGATTAAGTGCTTGCCTGTGAAGGCTAAGGACTCCGGTTTCAGGCTTGATTCCCCAGGACCCACGTTAGCCTAATGCACAAGGGGGCACACACATCTGGAGTTCATCTGCAATGGCTGGAAGCCCTGGCACGCCCATTCCCTCTCTCTCTCTCTCTCTGTCTCTCTCTGCCTCTTTTTCTCTGGCACTCAAATAAATAAATAAAAATAAACAGAAAAAAAATCAGTTGGTTTGCACACTCATTAGTTACTGAACTTTTTAAATTGGTATTGTAACATTACAACAATGTTTTTGTGCCAATTTTATAAACTTTTACAGTGTAATATGTGTTACTTTTCTGAGGCAAACCAAAGGTCTACTTCAAGGTTCTTGCTGCATCTTTGGTAGCATTTGATGGAGGATCTTTTTTATTATTTTTTTATTTTTATTAATTTATTTTTCTCAATTTTTATTAACATCTTCCATGATTATAAGAAAATATCCCATGGTAATACCCTCCCTCCCCCCACTTTCCCCTTTGAAATTCCATTCTGATGGAGGATTTTTTATATACTTCTAATAGTTAAAAATAAACCAGGTTGAAGTTTTTGTTTTGTTTTTTAATTGTAAACCATTTACCAAGTTTCTGGTCAAGATTATGTAGGATAAGTTAAACTTAATTGCATTCTATTAACCAGTATTAGTGTATTTATTATGCATAGTTATGTTGACAGTTTAAAAAAAAAACAGGGCTGTAGAGATGGCTTAGCGGTTAAGCGCTTGCCTGTGAAGCCTAAGGACCCCGGTTCGAGGCTCGGTTCCCCAGGTCCCACGTTAGCCAGATGCACAAGGGGGCGCACGCGTCTGGAGTTCGTTTGCAGAGGCTGGAAGCCCTGGCACACCCATTCTCTCTCTCTCCCTCTATCTGTCTTTCTCTCTGTGTCTGTCGCTCTCAAATAAATAAATAAATAATTTTACAAAAAACTGGACAAAAAAAAAAAACAGTTGGAAGCCAGGCATGGTGGCACATGTCTTTAGTCCCAGCACTGGGGGGGGAGGCAGAGGTAGGAGGATCACTGTGAGTTCAAGGCCACCCTGAGACTACATAGTGAATTCCAGGTCAGTCTGAGATAGAGGAAAACCCTACTATAGCCGGGCGTGGTGGCGCACGCCTTTAATCCCAGCACTCAGGAGGCAGAGGTAGGAGAATCGCCATGAGTTCAAGGCCACCCTGAGACTCCATAGTGAATTCCAGGTCAGCCTGGACCAGAGTGAGACTCTACCTCAAAAAAAAAAAAAAAAAAAAAAGGAAAACCCTACTATATATTATTCAAGGCCACCCTGAGATGACAGAGTTAATTCCAAGTCAGCCTGGACCAGAGTGAGACCCTACCTCGAAAAACCAAACAACAACAACAACGAAAATAACATTATTAAGGAATAGTGGACACAAATTAGAAAATTAGATCTAATGAGCATGATCAGCCTATGCTAGGTGAGTATAGGAGGCATGAGAGTCCATATCCAATATAAGTGTATTAGTTACTTTTCTCATCACTGCCCAAACAGCTCATAAGAAGCAGCTTAACAGAGAAGGGTTTACTTTGGCTCATGATATAAGGGCATACAGTCCATCATGGGGGTGAAGGCATGGTTGTGGAAGCAGCTGGTGGCTATAACAGCAGGAGAATGAGGCTGCCTGTTCACATCTCTGTGAATTAGGAAACAGAACAGGAAATGGGGCTGGGCTATAATCTCAAGGCCAACCCATAGAGATCTACTTTCTGTAGCTAGTCTCCACCTTTCAAGGTTCCACAACATCCCAAACAGCACCACCAGTGAGGAACCAAATGTGCAATTACACAAGCCTGTAGGGGACATTTTGCATCTCAACCACAATGGATGACCTGGGGGCAGCAGGTCTTCACAGATGGAAAGAGGAGAAGCAGCCACCACCATGGCATCCAGTAACAGTATGGGCCTCAGGAGGAAGGGGACTCTTGAGAAGCCCCAGTACCCAGCACGGGTGAGTGCACGAGCCAACAGCTGTTCTAGCAGCATCCTGAGGAAGTGCCAAGGAAGGAGCAGGGGCTGCAGTGGAGGCAGTCTTGGGCTTAGTTTTTTGGGTTCCACTGGAGTTGATTACAGAGATGTACCAAGAACATCCAAAGCTACAACCTAGCTCACTCCAGCAATGACTTCCAAGGAATTGGACCCTGGTGGGAGCTGCAGAAAGTTTTGCAGTGGCTCAATGTTGAAGTGAACCTTTTTTTTCACCCTGAGGTAGGGTCTCACTCTAGCCCAGGCTGACCTGGAATTCACTATGTAGTCTCAGGCTATCCTCGAACTCACAGCGATCCTGCTGTTTTCCCCATCAGGAGTGTGTCCAGTCTGATGATGCTGATATCCAGGGGGCTGCTGCCCCAGGAAGCCAAGCCTCCAAAGAAGATTGTGTTTGGGCCCCCACAGTTCTACCTGGACTGGATCAGCAACCTCCCCTTGTACCTCCAGGACACTGTCATCCGCCTCTCCCCACCTTGCAACATCTTGGTGCAGGAGGGAAAGGTATGTTTGTGGGCAGGCCCCAGTGGACACTGAGGGCTGTGGCAGGCAACAGTCCTCATCGTGGCTTCACGACCATGACTGCACACATCTGTTGCATTGTAGCTCACATGAACCCGAGGAGTTGGATCCTGAGGCCCTAGTAGCTGAAGCTCACCTTCTCACAAAACCAAGGAAGAGGGGTGGGGAGATGGCTCAGGAGGTAAAATGTTTGCCTCACGAGCATGAGGACCGATGTTCAGATCCTCAAAACCTACATAAATGCTGGGCATGGTGGTGTACACTTGTAATCAAACACTGGGGAGGTGGAGACAGGAGGATCCTTGGAAGTCTCTAGACAGCCAGTCTAGTCTACTTGGTGTGCTCCAGGCTAGTGAGTCCTTGTCTCAAAAAAAGGTGGAATGGCCAGGCATGGTGGTACACACCTTTAATCCCAGCATTGGGAGGCAGAGGAAGAAGGATCACTGCGAGCTTGAGGCCACCTTTAGACTCCATAGTGAATTCTGGGTCAGCCTGGGCTACAGTGTGACACTACCTCGAAAAACCAAAAGAAAAAAAGGTGGAATGTTCCTGAAGAACAACACCCAAGATTGTCTTCTCCCTTTCATATGTGCACACACACACACACACACACACACACACACTTTACACAAACAGTCATACATGCACACAAATTAAGAACTAGAGAGCCAGCACTCAGCACTTTTCCATCCAATCCCCATGCTTAGTGCCTCTTCCTCTGCCCCAATCAGACATCACTAATTGATTACCACACCATTCCTACCCTGTCCAGACACCCTACTGCCTCAACTTTTCTCTTCCACAGTTCATGGAAAGTCCTGGTCTGGCATATGTGGCCTACTCTCAAGCCATCTTACTGTTACCTGGTTCCTCTTTCTGGGCCATCATCTTCTTCATGGCACTGGTCATCATGGGGCTCAGCACAATGATGATCCTCTTGGAAGGCATTGTCCTTCCACTACAGACCTCTATCACCTCCTTCAAGAAGTATCCCAGCATGCTCCCAGGTACCCCTGCAGAGCTCCTACCCTGCCACTCTCCCAAACCCCACTCACCTCAAGTTTCCAGGGTTCATGTGGACTCCTGACTGAACCTCATGTATCCCAACCTACTTCTGCCCTAGTGATCACCTGCCTGGTAGGATTCATGGGCAGCCTCATCTTCACCAGCAGCTCTGGCAGCTATGTGCTGTTTTTATTCGATGATCGACTCGTCCCTATGATCCTCAGCATCATTGTGGCCTTCCAGAATTTAGCGTTGGCCTGGATCTATGGAGCCAGGAGGTGACTTCCCAAATTCCTACGCATTGCTCAGCTATAAAGTCCCTCCCAGACCTAAAAGTAGTATATGAGTCAGGGTTCTAAAGAGGGATAGAACCCATATAATCAATATGTATAATAAAAAGGGTTTGTTAGATTAGCTTACAGGATATGGGCTGGGCAGTCCAACCATAGCTGTCTGTGGCATAGAGAGCTGGAAAAATTGGTCCATGAGGCCAGATGCCTCAGCAATCCCAATCTGGTCCTGAAGGTCTTGGGGATTCTTGAAGAGCCACTTTGGAAGGCTTAGGAGGCTGGGTTCCATTGTCTGTGAAGAACAGCAGCAGTAGGGTAGATGTACACACCAGTGAGTAACACAGATGGCCAGACAAAAGGCCCCGTGTTCTCACAAAGCTGCTTTAAAAAAATTAATTTGGGGCTAGAGATATGGCTCAGTGGTTAAGGTGTATGCCTGCGAAGCCTAAGGATCCAGGTTCGATTCTCCAGGTCCCAAGTACGACAGATGAACATGGTGGCGCCTGTGTACGGAGTTCGTTTGCAGTGGCTGGAAGCCCTGGCACGCCCATTCTCTCTCTCACTCTCTTCCCCTCTCTCTCTGTCTCTAATAAATATTTTATTTATTTATTTATTTGACAGAGAAAGAGGGAGAGAGAGAGAGAAAATGGGCTTGCCAGGGCATCCAGCCACAGCAAAGGAACTCCAGATGCGTGCACCCCCTTTGTGCATCTGGCTAATGTTGGTCCTGGGGAATCAAACCTGGGTCCTTTGGCTTTGCAGGCAAACGCCCTAACCATTAAGCCATCCCTCCAGCCCTGTCTCTAATAAATAAATAAAAATAAATCTTTAAAAAAATTGCCAGGTGTGGTGGCTCAAGCCTTAAATCCCAGCACTCAGGAGGCAGAGGTCAGAGGATTGTCATGAGTTCGAGGCCACCCTAAGACTACATAGTGAATTCCAGGTCAGCCTGGGCTAGAGTGAAACCCTACCTAAAAAAAAAAATTAATTTTACTTTGGTTTTTTGAGGTAGGGTCTTGCTGTAGCCCAGGCTGACCTGGAATTCATTCTGTAGTTCCAGACTGGCCTTGAATTCACTGCAATTCTCCTACCTCTGCCTCCCAAGTACTGCAGTTAAAGTTGTGTGCCTGACTTTTTTTTAAATTTTGATTTTCTAAAATTTAATTTTTAGCCAGGTGTGGCAGAGCACGCATTTAATCCCAATACTTGGGAGACAAGTAGAAGGATCACTGTGAGTTCAAGGCCACCCTGAGCATACATAGTGAATTCCAGGTCAGCCTGGGCTAGAGTGAGACCTTTCCTCAAAAAACCAAAATAATAATAATAATAATTTTAAAAATTATTTATTATGAGAGAAAAAGACTGCAAACAAACTCCAGATGCATGTACCACCTTGTGCATCTGGCTTTACCTGGGTACTGGAGAATCAAACCCAGGTCCTTAGGCTTTGCAAGCAAGCACTTCAACCACTGAACCATCTCTCCAACCCCCTTATTTATTTATTTGGGTTTTTTGGGTTTCACTTTAGCCCAGGTTTACCTGGAATTCACTATGTAGTCTAAGAGTGGCCTTGAACTCGTGGTGATCCTCCTACCTCTGCCTCCTGAGTGCTGGGATTAAAGATGTGTGCCACCATGCCCTGCTTTTTTAAATTTATTTTTGAGGAAGAGGCAGAGAGACAGAGGGGAAGAAGGGGGCCCCCCAGGGCCTTCAGCCACTGCAAACGAGCTTCAGATGTGTGCACCCCCTTGTGGCACATGTGTGAAATTGCGCACTTGTGTCATTTGGCATCTGGCTAGGTGGGATCCGGAGCTTTGAACCTGGGTTCTCAGGCTTTGCAGGCAAGTGCCTTAAGGCATCTCTCTTGGCCCCACCTTTTTTAAATTTATTTTTTATTTTTTACAAAGCTTCTTTACATATAGTCCACCACTGGAACAACCACCCATTCTGGGGGAAGATCTTCCTCTAGCCTTTCTGGGAAAACTCCAGACCCTCCCAAGAGGCATAGCACTTTTTTTGTTCTGATCTGATCAAGTTAATAATAGAATTAACTATCACAAGAAGCAAAGGTGTCTGAATGGGAGTAGTGGCCCCTGGGCAGTAGGCAGGTCCTTTAAGAAAGAGCAGTCCCAGGTGGACTGAAGACCACGATCTAGAATGATACAGTCCATGGGGCCGAGGGATTTCCAAAGGGGAGACCAGATGTGGCCCAGTTCTAGGGAGAGGCTGGTCCCCCTAAACTAGAGGGCTGAAGGCCCCCCCGTTTACTCCAGACCCCAAATCCCAGCCATTCCTGATTGTCACCTCTCTCCCCAGGGTCAGAGAAGAAATATTTAACCAGCTGGACTGCCGGCTGTGGACGCCCCTTGTCTTCCTGTGGAGTTACTTGACCCTGCCTATTCTGCTCTTCCTGCTCAGCGTCTGTTTAATGTATCTCTATGTCGAGGCCGTCCCCTACTACACCTCGTGGAACAGCACTGTGGTGAGCCCCCGACCTCATCCACGACCCAACCCCCAGGGACCCTACAGCTAGAGCACACATGGACTGAACGCCTCACCATGTCCCCTCTTCTTGTCTTCAGAGCCAGGAAGTGAAGCAGCCCTACTTGAAGACCATGCTGGGCTGGGTCACCTTCCTCAGCATCCTCACGCTGCTCCCCGTCCTCATCTACCCACTCCAGCACTGGTGGTACTCAGAGGACCCCGTCTCCCCTGACATCTTGAACAAGCCACTGGTCTCCAGGAAGACGCCGATGAGGTTTTCCAACTGGTCTATGAACCCCCTGAAGAGACACACCAACAAAAGCCAGACAGAAGGCTCATCCTCAGAGGTCAGTCTAACTTTGATCAAAAGCTCACGGGTGGCTCCCACAGCCTTGGAGCCAGCCAACATCCGGCTCCCAGTGAGGGACGAGCGCTCCTCCTTCTTCAGCCTGACTCATCTTGCTTCCTTACTCACCATGAGTAACAGCAGTTTCCGGCCCTCCAGGCAGGCGAACGAGTCCTCCACAGAAGCAAAAGTTATTAAACCCGAGGGGGCACAAAAGGAAAACACACGCCCCAATTCTGCGCAGTAGCAGGCCTCGGCCCTGCTAATCTAGTGGCAGAGAGAGGAAAGGAAGGGCGTGGCATGCAGACACTTGGTCTGGCCACTTCAACAGCCCTCACGTGGCTCTGAATGGACAAGGACAGCTCAGGAGCCCCACTTCTGGTAGGCACCCATCTTGCTAAGCAGAATACCCCCAGCAGACCGGAAGCCACTCTGAGGACAGGTCCAGGGCCTGCTCTTGCTCTCTGGGATGGGGGTGCAACTTTGAATGAAGCACTCTCCAGCCCTGCCCCACAGCCCAGGAGTCAGTGGTATGGCAACTTCCCCAGGGCTGGCTTAGAATGGTATCATGGCAGCAATGCATCAGGGTCAATAAATTATCTCATGGATTGTGTGCACCAGCAAGGGTACTGTGTTCTCTGGAAGAGGTCCAAAGGTCAGCCTCTCCCACACACATATGCCCATCAAGAGGCCAACCTGGAACTTGGGCCCCTTCTGCCCTGGTTATACTGGAGTCAACTCACCTTTGGGGGGACTCTCAGCATCTATCCAATTGGTTATTGATGACCACACTAACCCCCAGGACTAACTCTGTCCCGTGACTTACTACTCTCACCAAGAAGGGAAGATGCTAGAACCTCACCTGGTACACAGCCTCTCTCTGTAGAGCCCCCGGCCCACTCAGACACTAAAAGGCTGGGTGACATTGTTCCTATAGTTGACACCAAAACACATGGAATAACCGCATCCCCCCAGAGTTTACTGGAACAGGTAACATCACAGGAAGAAGAGAAAAACCAAGGTAGGCCCGGCATGGTGGTGTACACCTTTAATCCCAGGACTTGTGACGCTGAGGTAGGAGGATCACTGTGAGTTTGAGGCCAGCTTCAGACTAAATAGTGAATTCCAGGTCAGCCTGAGCTAGAGCAAAACCCTACTTCAAAAAAAATTAAAAATTAAAAAATAGCCGGGTGTGGTGGCGCACGCCTTTAATCCCAGCACTCAGGAGGCATAGGTAGGAGAATCACCATGAGTTCAAGGCCACCCTGAGACTACATAGTGAACTCCAGGTCAGCCTGAGCCAGAGTGAGACCCTACCTCGAAAAACCAAAAAAAAAAAAAAAAAATTAAAAAAAATTAAAAAATAAAAAAACAGGGTAGGACAGGCTTCCTATAACTTCTAGGGCTGTGGCTTGGATCTTTTTTTTTAAACGTATTTTATTTATTTATTTACTTGAGAGAAAAGAACGAGGCAGATAGAAGAGAGAATGGGCACCCCAGGGCTTCTAGTCACTGCAACCAAATACCAGACACATGCACCACTTTGTGCAGCTGGCTTATGTGGATACTGGAGAATCGAACCTTGGTCCTTAGGCTTTACAGGCAAGTGTCTTAACTGCTAAACCATATCTCCAGCCCTGGCTTGGGTCTTTTCTATATGAGTCAAGGTGGTGAGAAAGTCACACTGAGGATATGTCCACCATATTTCTGTGTATTGGGGGTGCACATGCACATGTGTGCCTGCAAATGGAAAGACCAGAGGAAAAGATTGGGGGTCATCTTCAGGAGTATCATCCACCTTACTTATTTATGTACTTTATGGTGCTCATGTTTTTTTATTAATTTATTTTTTCATTGATAAGTTCCATAATTTTAGATAGTAACCCATGGTAATTCCCTTCCTCCCCCCACTTTCCCTTTGAAACTCCACTCTCCATCATATACCCTTCCTCTCTCAGTCTCTCTTTTATTTTGGTGTCATCATCTTTTCCTCCTATTATGATGGTCTTGTGTAGGTAGTGTCAGGCACTGTGAGGTCATGAATATACAGGCCACTCTGGAGGAGCACGTTGTAAGGAGTCCTACCCTTCCTTTGGCTCTTACATTCTTTCTGCCACCTCTTCCACAATGGACCCTGAGCCTTGGAAGATGTGATAGAGATATTTCAGTGCTGACACTCCTCTGTCACTTCTCAGCACCATGGTGCCTTCTGAGTCATCCCAAGGTCACTGCCATCTGAAAAGAGAAGCTTCTTAACCAAAAGTGAGAGTAGAATTAATATATGAATATGAACATTAACATTAGCCAGACAGCAGCAGACATTACACCTCTAGGACTCATGACTACCCCTGTTGTAGGTTTTCAGTATCAGGGATGTATTCTCTTCCATGGAGCAGGCCTCCAAACCAATTAGAGAGCAGTTAGTTTCTCCCATAACAGACATGCCTCTATTGTACCCATTGGCTCATTTGGCCTAGCTGGCCAAATTTAGGGCTTGCAGTGTCCACTGTTGAGTATCTCCACTGGTGATTTCTCTCTCTTGCATTGAACTGCCTGCAGCATGGCTTTTTCAGCTTTCTATAAGCTGGTCTACATGGAGGAGGTTTTCAGCTCAGCTCCAGCAAGATTTCTCAGTGACCTTGCAGCCCAAGTATGTGGAGTCTTTAGGGTCTTACCTATTCCTAGTGGGAAACCAAGGGCCTCGGTAATGGCTTGTAATGTTTTGGGGGTATCAGGGACCTCTCTGGCCAACAACTCACTGGAAGATATCCTATCCCTGGCACTGAAAATTTTCTACTAACAATCTATGGCTTCTGAGTGTTTAATTTTCCAAAAAAGTAGGAGTATCCTCTTAGAGATTTTGATTAGCCCTCCCTCCACCTTTCCTTTACTCAATCTCTTCCCCTGACCTTACTTAGGCCTTTTCACCCCCCATTAATCTGTTTTTTTCTACTTAGATATATACAATACCACCTTATTAAGTCCCCCCTCTCTCCCTTTCTATTCCTTTTATATCTTCTTCCTAGCTTACTGGCTTCTGTTACTGAGATTTATTCATACTCACATAAAAGTCCAATCATTTGTAGCTAGGATCCATATGGGAGAGAGAACATGTGATGTTTAGCTTTCTGTGCCTAGGTTACCTCAGTATGTATAATTCTTTGCAGATCCACCCATTTTTCCTGCAAATTTAATTTTTCTTAACCACTGAGTAGAACTCTATCATGTAAATGTGCCACAACTTCATTATTCACTCATCAGTTGAGGGACATCTAGGCTGGTTCCATTTCCTAGCTATTGTGAATAGAGTGGCAATAAACATGGTTGAGAGGTAGTGAGACGAGTCCTTAGGATATATGTCTAAGAGTGGAATAGCTGGATCATGTGGTAAATCTATTTTTTAGCTGACTCAGGAACCTCCACACTGATTTCCACAATGGCTGGACCAGATTGCATTCCCACCAAGAGTGTAGAAGGGTTCCTCTTTTTCCGCATCCTCACCAGCATTTATGGTCATTTCTTTTTGTGATCGTAGCCAAATCTGACAGGAGTGAGATGGAATTTCAACGTAGTCTTAATCTGCATTTTCCTGATGGCTAGGGATGTAGAACATTTTTTAGATGTTTATATGTCATCTGTATTTCTTCTTTTGAGAACTCTCTATTTAGTTCTATAGCCCATCTTTTTTTCTTCATTTTTCTGAGGTAGAGTCTCACACTAGCTCAGGCTGACCTGGAATTCACTATGTAGTCTCAGGGTGGCCTTGAACTCTTGGCGATCCTCCTACCTATGCCTCCCAAGTGCTGGGATTAAAGGTGTGTGCCACCACACCTGGATAGCCCATTTTTTTTCACAATTTTTATTAACATTTTCCATGATTATAAAAAATATCCCATGGTAATACCCTCCCCCCACACTTTCCCCTTTGAAATTCCATTCTCCATCATATTCCCTCCCCATCTCAATCAGTCTCTCTTTTATTTTGATGTCATGATCTTTTCCTCCTCTTATGATGGTCTTGTGTAGGTAGTGTCAGGAACTATGAGGTCATGGATATCCAGGCCATTTTATGTCTAGAGGGAGCACATTGTAAGGAGTCCTACCCTTCCTTTGGCTCTTACATTCTTTCTGCCGCCTCTTCCATATTAGACCCTGAGCCTCGGAAAGTGTGACTGAGATGTTACTCAGTACTCCAGTCACTTCTTTCCAGCACTATGATACCTTCTGAGTCATCCCAAGGTTACTGCCTTCTGAAAAGGGAAGATTCTCTACCCAAAGTGACAGTACCATTAATATAAGGGTATAAATATTAAGAGAAGTGCTTACTGGGCAGTTTGATAAGCATAGTATATACCTTTTTCCAGACAACACCCCTACGGATAGCCCATTTTTTTAAAAATATTTTTTTGTTCATTTTTTATTTATTTATTTGAGAGCGACAGACACAGAGAGAAAGAGAAAGACAGAGGGAGAGGGAGAGAATGGGCGCGCCAGGGCTTCCAGCCACTGCAAACGAACTCCAGACACGTGTGCCCCCTTGTGCATCTGGCTAACGTGGGACCTGGGGAACCGAGCCTCGAACAGGGGTGCTTAGGCTTCACAGGCAAGCGCTTAACCGCTAAGCCATCTCTCCAGCCCCGGATAGCCCATTTTTTAATTGGGTTGTATGATTTCTTATTTAGTTTCTTTGTGTTCTTTTTATATCCTAGATATTAATCACCTATCAATTGTATAGCTGGCAAAGATTTTCTCCCATTCTGTAGGTTGCCTCTTTGCTCTATTCACAGTGTCCTTTGCAATAGAAAAGGTTTGCAATTTCATGAGGTCCCAGCGGTTGATCTGTGGTTTCATTTCCTGGGTAACTGGGGTTGTATTCAGAAAGTCTTTGCCAAGACCAATATGTTGAAGGGTTTCCCCTACTTTTTCCTCTAGCAGTTTCAGAGTTTCAGGTCTTATATTTACGTCTTTAATCCATTTGGACTTAATTCTTGTGCATGGAGAGAGATAACAATCAATTTTTGTCCTTCTGCAGATACATATTCATTTCCCAGGATCATTTGCTAAAGAGGCTGTTTTTTTCTCCAATGAGTATTTGTGGCTTTTGTTGTTGTTGTTTTGTTTGTTTTTCGAGGTAGGGTCTCACTCTAGCCTAGACTGACCTGGAATAATTTCCTATGTTGTCTCAGGGTGGCCTCGAACTCACTGTGATCCTCCGACCTCTGCCTCCCGAGTGCTGGGATTAAAGGTGTGCACCACTATACCCAGCTTTATTTTTGGCATTTTTGTTGAAGATCAGGTGGCTATAGCTTATATATAAGGACTTATATCTGGGTCCTCTATTCTGTTCCATTAATCTACATGTCTGTTTTTGTTATTATGGCTCTGTAATATATGTTAAAATCAGGTATGATGATACCACCAGCCTTATTCTTGTTGCTCAAAATTGTTCTAGATACTCAAGGTTTTTTGTGCTTCCAAATGAATTTTTGGATTGTTTTCTCTATTTCTGTGAAGAATGCCATGGCATTTTGATGGGGATTGCATTAAATGTATAGATTGCTTTTGGTAAGATTGCCATTTTCACAATTTTGATTTTTTCCAATCCAAGAACATTTCCTAGTGTCTTCTGCAATTTCTCACTTGAGTGTTTTAAAGTTTTCATTGTAGAGATCCTTCAATTCCTTGATTAGATTTATTCCAAGGTACTTTTTTTTTAATGCAGTTGTGAATTGGAGTGATTCTGTGATTTCATTCTCTAGGTGTTTGTTGTTAGCATATAGGAAGGCTACTGATTTCTGTGTGTTTGTTTTGTATTCTGCTACATGGCTATAGGTGTTTATCAGCTCTAACAGTTTGCTGGTAGAGTCTTTAGGGTCCTTTATGTATAGAATCATATCATCTGCAAATGATAACTTGATCTCTTTCTTTTCAATTTGTATCTTTTTTTTTTTTTTCTTCAAGGTAAGGTTTCACCCTAGCTCAGGCTGACCTGGATTTCCCTATGTAGTATCAGGGTGGCCTCAAATTCATGGTGATGCTCCTAATTCTGCCTCCTGAGTGCTGGGATTAAAGGAGTGTACCACCATGCCCAGCTACAATTTGTATCCCTTTTATGTGTGTCTCTTGCCTTATTGCTATGGCTAAGACTTCCAGTGCTTTATTAAATAAAAGTGGGGGACAATCTTATCTTGTTCCTGATTTTAGTGGAAAAAGCTTCAAGCTTTTCTCCATTTAGTATTATATTGGCTGTAGACTTGTCATAAATAGCCTTTATTATGTTGGAATATGTTCCTTCTATTCCCAATCTCTGTAGGACTTTTATCACGAAGGGATGTTGGATTTTGTCAAATGCTTTTTCTGCATCTCATGAAATGATCATGTGATTTTTTGTCCTTCAGTCCATTTTATATAATGTATTACATTTATTGATTTGTGTATGTTGAGCCAAACCTGCATCTCTGGCAGAAAGCCTACTTGGTTGGGGTGAATGATCGATCTTTCTGATATATTCTTCTATTCTGTTTGCCAATATTTTGTTGAGAATTTTTGCATCTATGTTCATGAGGGAGATTAGTCTGTGATTTTATTGTTTTGTTCTATCTTTGTCTGTTTTTGGTAGCTGGGTGATACTGGTTTCATAGAAGGAGTTTGGTAGGATTCCCTCCTTTTCAATTTTATGGAAATGTTTGAGAAGCACTGCTGTTAGCTCTTCCATGAAGGTCTCATAAAATTCACCAGTGAATCCATCTGGGCCTGGACTTTTTTTAGTTGGGAGATTTTTTTAAATAACTGCTTACATCTCCATACTTGTTATAGGTCTATTTAAGTGGTTAATCTCATCTTGATTTAATTTTGGTAGGTCATATAAATCAAGGAAATCATCCATTTCTTTCAGATTTTCAAACTAAGTGGAGTATATGTTCTTATAGTATGTCCCTAATTTTTTTAATTTCTCTGGTATCTGTTGTGATGGTCCCTTTTTCATCTCTAATTTTTGTCTCTTCTCTCTTTCTTTTGGTCAGATTTGCTAAGGGTTTATCAATCTTGTTTTTCCTCCCAAAGAACCAACTTTTTGTTTCATTGATTCTTTGGATTGTTTTTTTGGTTTCTATTTCGTTAATTTCTGCCCTAATCTTTATTATTTCTTCCTGTCTACTGATTTTCAGTTTGCCTTGTTTTTTTTCTCCCAAGGCCTTAAGGTGAAGCATTAAGTTGTTTACTTGCAACTGTTCTAATTTCTTTATTTTTAAAAATATTTTATTTATTAATTTGAGAACGAAAAGAAGAGGTGGTTAGAGAGAAAGAGAGAATGGGCATGCCAGGGCCTCTAGCCACTTCAAATGAACTCCAGACACATTTGACCCATTGTGTATCTGGCTTATGTGGGTCCTGGGGAATTGAACCTGGCTTCCAAGTCAAACGCCTTAACTGCTAAGTCATTTCCCCAGCCCTCTGATTTCTTAATATAGGCACTTGAAACTGTATATTTCCCCCTTAGAACTCCCTTCATTGTGCCCTAAAGGTTTTGGCATGTTGTGTTTTCATTATCATTTGATTCTATGAATTTTTTTTCCTTCCTTTCTTTCTTTCTTTCTTTCTTTCTTTCTTTCTTTCTTTCTTTCTTTCTTTCTTTCTTTCTTTCTTTCTTTTTGGTTTTTTGAGGTAGGGTTTCACTCTAGTCCAGGCTGACTGGGAATTTATTATTTATTCTTTTTGCTTTTTCTCAAATAGGCTGCTTTGGTGTGGTTCCTATGCTGCCATCTTACCTTTTTTTTTTTTCAGAAGACTATTTTTTTTTTTTAGACAAAATCTCTCATTGGCTTAGAGTCACCAATTAGGCTAGGCTGACTGGCCAACAAGCTCCAGGTATACTCTTGTCTGCACCTTAGTAGCACTGGGTGGTACACATCACCATGCCCAGCATTTTTAGGTCCTCATGCTTGTTAGGCAGGCACTGTGCCTTAGAGAGGGGGTTGCTGGTGTTGTAGTCAGGTTCTCATTGCTGGTAGAAATCACCCAACCAAGAACAGCTTGTGAGGAAAAAAGAGGTTTATTTTGGCTTACAGGTTCAAGGGGGAAGCTCCATGATAACAGGGAAAATAATGGCATAATGAGAGGGTGGACATCACCCCCTCACCAACATCAGGTGGACAACACCAAACACTGGCGAGGGGAAACTGGCTATAATATCCATAAGCCCACCCCCAGCAATACATTGCCTCTAAGAGACATTAATTCCTTAATCTCAATCATCTGGGAACCTAGCACCCAGAACACCTAAGTTTATGGGGCACACCTGAATCAAAACACCACATTCTTCCCCTGGCCCCCATAAACTGATAACTATTCATGATGTAAAATGCAAAGCATTCAGCCTATCTTTAAAAATCCCCATATTTTTATCAATCCTAAAGATGATCAAACATCCCCAAAATCCAAGGTCTCCTAGCTGAGCCATAATACCAAAAAATCCCCCCCAAAACCATAATGGCACAGAATAAACATTCACACCACAAAAGATGGCATTGAGCATAGCAAAGCAATACTCAAGAAATACATGATTTAAACATGGTAAACACCAAACTCTATAGCTCCACGTCCAACAACTCTAGCCAGTGACAAGTCTCCAAGTCTGATAATTCTAACCAAAAACAAGTCTCTGGAGTTCCAATTCTGCCCCAACAGCTAGGCTACCCACAGTCCTGGAAAACTTCATCCAGGGACGGCAGCTTTCCTTAGCAGCTGTCATGTGGTTTTGGCATCTCCACTGGGTCGCCACTGCAGCCCATGGTCCATCCTCTTGGCTCCATTGGGTCCCCATGCAGGCATCCAGCAAATCTGCTTCACAATGCCCATGGCTGTTTCTAAAACACAGGACTGCATTGAAAACTCAATGACCCTCTCTTTCCTGCATTTTTTTTTTCCTGGTTTTTCAAGGTAGGGTTTCACTCTAGTCCAGGTTGACCTGTAATTCATTATGTAGTCTTAGGGTGGCCTTGAACTCAAGATGATCCTCCTACCTCTGCCTCCCTAGTGCTGGGATTAAAAGCATGTGCTACCATGCCCGGCTCTTTCCTGCATTTCTTATTTTCCACAATACCAGGTAGGGTAACAGTTTGTTAATTCAGGGAGCAGACTTTGAAGAACAGGGCACTCCTTGAGCACTTAGGCCCCTTCAAAAGGGTCTATATTTTTCTTGTTGCCCCAGTTCAGGTCAGCTGGTCCAATCTCAAAGGTTGCAATCTCTCATATATTTGCAGCTGGAGGGACAGACATTTCAGCCCAAAGATTTCATCTGTGCCATATACCTCTCCACACACCAGTCCATTTCTATGCAATGTAACCCTGCACAACTTCCCAGGACATAGCCAGAACAGCAAGCCTCTCACACAAACTGCCCAGTCCAGACTAAGCTCCTTTTCACCCTAACAAGCCAAACCTCACAGTCCATAATTCTTACTGCATTCAGGTCTTGCAACTCTGACCAGAAGAATCCATCAAGCTGTATTTACAGCATTGTAAGGTGTCTCTTAGGCTGAGGTTTCAAATCCTTACACATTCCTCTTGAAAATCAGCTCCAAAAGGCCAAAGCCACATAATCAGGTGTCTAGCAGCAACCCCACTTTCAGTACCAATATTATTGTTGCAGTCAGGTTTGCATTGCTGGTAGAAATCATCCAACTAAGAGCAGCTTGTGGGGAAAAAGAGGTTTATTTTGGCTTACAGGTTTGAGGGGGAAGCTCCATGATGGCATGGGAAAATGATAACATGAGCACAGGGTGAACATCACCCCCTCGCCAACATCAGGTGGACAATAGCAATAGGAGAGGGTGCCAAACACTGGCAAGGGAAAACTGGCTATAACACCCACAAGCCCGCCTGCAACAATATACTGCTTTCCAGAGGTATTAATTCCCAAATCTCCATCAGCTGGGAACCTAGCACCCAAAACACCTAAGTTTATGGGGGAATACCTGAATCAAATCACCACAGCTGGAGAGATGGCTTAGTGGTTAAGGTGCTTGTCTGTAAAGCCTAAGGCTGGAGTTTGACTCCCCAGTACCCATGGAAAGCCAGATGCACAAAGTGGCTCATGTGTCTGGAGTTTGTTTGCAGTGTCTATAAGCGCTGGTACACTCATTCTCTCTATCTTTCTATTAGCCTCTTTCTCTCACTTTCTCTCAAATAAATAAATAAATAGGAGGGCTGGTTAAGGTACTTGCTATGAAGTTTAAGGACATAGGTTTGATGCCCTAGTACCCACATAAGACAGATGCACAAGGTGGCACATGTGTCTGGAGTTCATTTGCTAGAGGCCCCGATGTGCTCATTCTTTCTCTCTCTCTGCCTCTTTCTCTCTCAAATAAGTAAATATATTAATTATTTAAAATAAATAATAAATGAATAAGATATTTTAAAAGACTTTTTGAAGGGGGAAGTTTTGGTTGGGATGAGTCTGATAAGTACTTTTGTGGTGTGTTAGGTACTGGTGTAATGAAGGTGAGAGAAGGTGAGAGAGGAAGAGAGGGGGGAAAAAGAAGGAGGTGCATGCATCACAGAGAAAGTGAGAGAGCAGTTAGGCCCAAGAGAGTAAGAGAAGGAGAGAGAGAAGGAGGGTTCACATGTCTGGAGTAGGAAAACCAAAAGAAAGAAGGGTCAGAGAGAGCTGATATGTACTTTTATTTGACAACTTCTTCCAACATCCCTGTAGGACCATAACTCCCTGTCATTCCTTGTTCAGACTTTCTCTGACACCTACTTAGGATCAAGAGGTGGTTGTTACTCAATTCCAGCTGTAAGAAGACGGCGCCAAAATTTCTTGATTTTGATCATATAGGTGAGGTAGACCAATATCCTTATTCTAGGAAATGTGTACAATGAAACTTAGGAATAAGAGGTTGCTGTGTCTACAACTGACTCTCCAGTGGCTCTGCAAAACAAAACCAGGGCTGGAGAGATGGTTTAGCAGTTAAGTCATTTGCCTGGAAAGCCAAAGGACCCAAGTTCAATTCCCCTGGACCCAGATAAAACCAGTTGCACATGGTGGTGCATGCATCCAGAGTTCATTCTCAGTGTCTAGAGGCCCTGGCATGCCCAATCTCTCTATGTATCTGCCCCCCCCTCTCAAATAAATAAAATAAAATAAAATTTAAAAAGTTAATCCAGGTATGGTTGTGCATGTCTTTAATCCCAGCATTTAGGAGGCAGAGGTAGGAGGATCACAGTGAATTTGAGGCCACCCTGAGACTACATAGTGAATTCTAGGTCAGCCTGGGCTAGAGTGAGACCTTACCTCAAAAAAAAAAAAAATAAATAAATAAAATGAAAGAAAGAATACTGGAGAGAAGGCTCTGCAATTAAGGCACTTGCCTGAAAAGCCTAACGACCAAGATTCAATTCTCCAGTATCCATGTAAAGCCAGATGCACAAGGTGGTACATGCATCTGAAGTTCATTTGCAGTGGCTGGAGGCCATGGTGCACCCATTCTCTCTCGCTCTTCTTGAAAATAAATAAATAAAGCCAGGCATGGTGGCGCACGCCTTTAATCCCAGCACTTGGGAGGCAGAAGTAGGAGGTGTGAGGTCAAGGCCAACCTGAGACTACATAGTGAATTCCAGGTCAGCCTGGGCTAGAGTGAGACCCTACCTTGGGGAAAAGAAAGAAAGAAAGGAAGGAAGGAGGGAGGGAGGGAAGGAAGGAAGGAAGGAAGGAAGGAAGGAAGGAAGGAAGGAAGGAAGGAAGGAAGGAAGAAAGGGAATTAAATATCTATTTAAAAAATAACTGAGGCTATGGCAGACATACATTCAAACTATCACAAAGATTTTCAGTTGTTTTTATCTTATTTTTATTTATTTATTTGAGAGAGAGAGAGAAAATGGGTATGCCAGGGCTTCCAGATGCTGCAAACAAACTCCAGATATAGGTGCCACCTTGTACATCTGGCTTACATGGGTCCTGGGGAATTGAACTGAGGACCTTTGGCTTTGTAGGCAAGCATCTTAACCGCTAAACCATCTCTCCAGCCCAAAGGTTTTCAGTTTTATGAGACAGGGTCTTATATAGCTGAGGCTGACTACAAACTTATTATGTAGCCCAAATAACCTTGAACTCCTCATCCTCCACCTCCCAAGTGCTGGGATTATACCTGCCCACCTCTTTGGGATAAGTGTGGGTATACAGCTGAGCTTGTGTGTAAGTATTAAGACCAAAGGACAACCTCAGATCTCACCCTCGGGAACACTGCCCACCTTTTCTGAGAGAGTCTGTCATTGACCTGTAACTTACCAACTAGGCTTCACTGGCTGGTGAACCAGGAGTAGCCCAGTGCCATGGAGCCTGACACCATGCTGGACAACCTTCAGGAACCATGAGCCAGAGTAAGCCCTTACCCCCTTAAGTTGTATCTGTCAGATATTCTGTCAAGAGAAAAGTAACTAATTCACAGCCCAAGGGCTCAGGCAAATTCTTGCTCACAGGGTGAGCTGAATGACCGGAAGATGCACAGGGCAGGCAGGTCCTCTGTGGTACAGCAAGCCTTCTTCATTGTGTGAACACGCTTTGCAGTCAAAGTTCAATGGTTAAGGCACTTGCATGTAAAGCCTAATGACCTAGGTTTGATTCCCAATTACCCATGCAATTCTAGATGCACAAAGTGGCTCATGCATCTGAAGTTCATCCAGTTACTGGAGACCCTGGTATGCCCATTCCTTCTGTCTGCCTCTCTTCTATCTCTGCTTGCAAATAAATAAATAAATGTGGCCAGGCATGGTGGTGCACGCCTTTAATCCCAGCACTGGCAAGGCAGAGGTAGGATTGTTCAAGGAAACCCTGAGACTACATAGTAAATTCCAGGTCAGCCTGACCTACAGTGAGACCCTACCTCAGAAAACCAAAGTAAAAATAAATAAATAAATGTGGGTACTTTTTGTAATTTTTTATGAGAAAGAAAATTGGTGCACAAGGGTCTCCAGCCACTGAAATTAAACTCCAGATGTATGAACCATCTTGTGCACATGTGTGATCTTGTGCACATGTGTGATCTTGCACACTTGCGTCGCCTTGTGCATCTGGCTTATGTGGAATCTGGAGAATGGAACATGGGTACTCAGGCTTCACAGGCAAGGACCTTAACCTCTAAGCCATCTCTCCAGCCCAAATAAGTAAATATTTAAAAGGAAAAGATCATGACATCAAAATAAAATAGAGACTGATTGAGATGGGGAGGGGATATGATGGAGAATGGAATTTCTAAGGGGAAAGTGAGGGGAGGGAGGGTATTACCATGGGATATTTTTTATAATTATGGAAGATGTTAATAAAAATTGAGAAAACAAAACAAAACAAACAAATAAATCCAAACAAACCAACCAATTAGTAAATAAAAATTTGTGCCAAGCCAGGCATGGTGCCGCATGCCTTTAATCCCAGCACTCGGGAGGCAGAGGTAAGGAGGATCGCCATGAGTTCGAGGCCACCCTGAGACTCCATAGTGAATTCCAGGTCAGCCTGGGCTAGAGTGAGACCCTACCTCGAAAAAAAATTGTGCCAGACCTCAACAATAAAAAACTGGCTTACAGATTTTAAAAATATATAATAATAATAATAATAAAATTTTAATTAAAAAAAACCTCCTCATAGTCTACTTCCTCTTGGCTTGGAGGTTTTCACATGAATGTACCATGGTTCTTCATCAGCCATTCGGAGTCACCAAGCCTATAGAAACTATGGTAAAACAATTGCCATTTATTTTTTTATTTTCATTTATGAGAGAGAGAGAGATGAAGAGAGAGAGGTAGATAGAGAAAGAGAATGGATGCACCAGGGCCTCCAACTACTGAAAATGAACTCCAGACACATGTACCACCTTGGGCATCTGGTTTACTTGGGTCCTGGAGAACTGAACCTGGGTCCTTTGGTTTTGAAGGCAAGTGCCTTAACCATGAAGCCATCTCACAAGCCCAATAATTGCCATTTATTTCATCCCACGTGTGTGTGTGGGGGCTCATCTGTGGTGGCTAGAGGACAAAAACCAATCCACAAGGTGGCACATACATCTGAAGTTCATTTGCAGTAGCTGGAGGCCCTGCTGTGTCCATTCTCTATCTGCCTTTTTTTTTTCTCTCTCTCTCTCAAATAGATAGATAGATAAATAAATAAATATGCTAAAGGGGGTGGAGCTTGTAAGGTGTCTCAAAGGTCAAAGACTCTTGTTTGCAAAGCTCATTGGCATAGGGTTCAATTTTTCAACTCTTATGTATCATCTGGTATACATTTCCACTTCTGCCCCATAAACACACGTGCAAATAAATTTAAAAAAAACTTTTTTTAGGGGATGGAGAGATGGCTTAGTGGTTAAACGCTTGCCTGTGATGCCTAAGGACCCCAGTTCAAGGCTCGATTCCCCAATACCCGAGCAAGCCAGATGCATAAGGTGATACACTAATCTGTAGTTCATTTGCAGAGGCTGAAGGCCCTGATGTGCCCATTTTCTCCCTCTCTATGCCTCTTTCTCTCTCTGTCTGTTGTTCTCAATCAAATAAATAAAAACAAACAAATAAAAAAAAACTTTTTGGGGCCTGGAGAGATTGCTTAGCGGTTAAGGCATTTGCCTGCAAAGCCAAAGGACCTCAGTTTGATTCCCCAGGACCCACATAAGCTATATGTATAAAGTGGTACATGCATCTGGTGTTCGATTACAGAGGCTGGAGGCCCTGGCATACCCATATTCTCCCTCCCTCTCTCTCTCTTTCTCTGTCTGCCTGTTTCCCTCTCTGGCTCTCTTAAATAAATAAATAATTAAAAAAAAACTTTTTATAGGGGCTGGAAAGATGGCTTAGCAGTTTAAGTCACTTGCTTGCAAAGCTTGCCAACCCAGGTTCAATTCCTAAGCCACCCAAATAAATTGGTTCCAAAATGTGGTGCAAACCTCTGGCATTTGTTTTCAGTGGCAAGGAGCCCTGCCACTGAGTTTTTTGTTTGAGGGGGGGCTGGGAGAGATGGCTTAGTGGTTTTGCCTGCAAAGCCTAAGGACCCAGGTTCGATTCCCCAGTACCCATATAAGCCAGATGCAAGATGACACATGCGTCTGGAGTTTGTTTGCAGTGTCTAGAGGCCCTGATGCACCCATTCTCTCTATCTGCTTCTCTCCCTCTCAACTAAACAAATAAAAAGAAAAAATATAAGAAATGAGTTGTTTGTTTGTCAGGAAATCTTGGGAGAAGCTGTGAGTTTTCTGTCTTCAAGAAGCTCCACCCAAGGTGCCTAGTCATCTGTCCCCAGGC
Organism: Jaculus jaculus; assembly: GCF_020740685.1. Taxonomy (NCBI): domain Eukaryota; kingdom Metazoa; phylum Chordata; class Mammalia; order Rodentia; family Dipodidae; genus Jaculus; species Jaculus jaculus. Next base: position 21,342,347 of record NC_059115.1, read on the forward strand.
TTAGCCTTTGCAAAGATTAGCCTTTTGCCAATTAGCTTGATGTCCACATCAGTACACCAGGGTAGCTGGTGCACAAGCTTCTGGGGACCCCCTGTCTGCCTCCTATCTCAGAGGAGTTTTGGGATTACAGACTCTCACACTACCGTGTCCAGCTTTCTGTGGGCTCTGGGAAACAGAGCTCAGGTCCTCACTTGCTTAGCAACTACTGAGCGGCTCCCAAGCTCCAGCCTGTACATTTAATTAGCTCTACTCTGGGCAGAACTCCTAATGGCATAATGACGTCAACCTTGACTGTTGACCTCAAACCGTGCCCCTTCGACACCCCCCAGAAGCAGTCAGTCTTTTTCAGACAGCGAGAGGTGATCCAAGGCTGCCTCATAATCCACTGCCACCCTCTGCTTATCTTTGATGTCACCGCCAGATGGTCCTGGATGAGCCCAAAGGCCACCACTCAGTGCTCACGCATGGAGCTGCCTCCCAGCATATAGACATGCAACCTAGAAACATGGTCACTCTACTTGTGCTGACAGGGGACATTACATTGTCGTCATTAAGCCATGAACACTACCAGCAAGCAGTTTCAGCTAAAGGCAGGAGTCAGGTGGCTTTCTCTGCAGAGGACTAGAGCATATGTATTTTGGATTTAGCAGGACATATGGTCTCTACTGCATATTCATCTTTTATATGTATATATAAGTCTTTAAAAATAAAAAAAAAATCTTTCTTAGCTTGTGGGCCATATGAAAACAGGCCACTAACCACACTTAGCCCACTGTCCCTCATTCGCTGGTGCAAATATAAAGCCATATGAGTCCAAGAAAAGTTCTGACTAATCCAGAATCAAGTTTGAACCCTCCTCTGTGTGTGTGTGTGTGTGTGTGTGTAATACCCAGAACTGAATCCAGGTGCTGGCTGGGGAGATGGCACAGCCATTAAATGAATTTGCTTGAACCCAAGTATTCAGTTTGCTAAGCAAATGCTCTGGCGCTGAGCCATGCCCCCAGCCCCTCATGTGGATTCTACACAGGAGCTCTACCTCTGAGTCACCCCCCAGCCCTCACTGTGGATTCTAGACAGGAGCTCTACCTCTGAGCCACGCCCCAGCCCTCACTGTGGATTCTAGACAGGAGCTCTACCTCTGAGCCATGCCCCCAGCCCTCACTGTGGATTCTAGGCAGGAGCTCTACCTCTGAGCCACACTCACTGTCTATTCTAGGTGGAAGGGAAAGGAAGGGGAAGAGAGGAGAGAAGAGAAAAGGAAGGGAAGGGAAAGGGAGGTAGGAAGGAGGAAGCAGGGGAGGAGAGGGGAAAAAAGAGGAAAAACAGGGAAGGGGAAGGGAAGAGAGTTATGAGCTGAGTGTTGAGAAGCAGCCCTAACGTTAGTAACCAAATCTGTGATGTGCAGGCACAGGGTCAAGGAGCACCTGAGAGAGTCTGCTACCCCCTAGCGGTCGTCAGCACTTACCACAGCACACCCTGCTCAGTCATTAAAGGGAAATTCTATGAATTGAGGGGTCAGCCATAGTGGCTTCTGGCATGATGGGGGATAGTTTCCTCCAAAGGGTAGTTGATACTTTTTATGCAAAATTGAGATGAGGGAGCCAGACGTAGTAGTGCACACTTGTAATCCCAGTCCTTGGGAGGCTGAGGTAGGAGGATCGCGAGATTGCAAGTTTGTGGCCAGTCTGGACTGTATAGTGAGAGAGTCAATGAATGAACGAATGATCTGAAATGACATGAGGACCAGGCCAGCTGTTTTTTTTTTGTTGTTGTTGTTTGTTTGTTTTTTTTTGTTTTGTTTTGTTTTGAGGTAGGGTCTTGCTCTAGCCAAGACTGACCTGGAATTCACTCTGTAGTCTTAGAGTGGCCTCGAACTCATGATGATCCTCCTACCTCTGCCTCCCAAGTGCTGGGATTAAAGACGTGCGCCACCATGCCCAGTTAGGTGTTCTTTTAAAAAATATTCTTTTATTTATTTGAGAGAGAGAAACAGGTTAGAGAGAAAATGAGCATGCCAGGGCCTCTAGCCACCTTGTGCATCTGGCTTTACCTGGGTACTTGTGAGTTGAACCAGGTCCTTTGGCTTTGCTGTTAAGCCGTCTCTTCAGCCCCCATTACCACTTCTTCCTCTCCTTCTTTCTTGAGGCAAACCCAACAGATGCCTTTTTTATGTGTGAGAAAGTAAAAGAGAGATACAGAAAGAGAGAGTTGGCACGCCAGGGTTTCCAGCCACTGCAGTCGAACTCCAGATGCCCCTTGTGCGCATGTGCTACCCTGCGTGCTTATGTCCTGTGTGTCTGGCTTACGTAGTACCTGGAGAGCTGAACATGAGTCCTTAGGACCGCTAAACCACCTCTCCAGCCCCCCACCTTTTCTTGAATGAAATATTTGCATTTAGCCATTCCAATCTTACAGTCTTCAGGCCTCAACTAACCTACCCTTAAAATGGGGGTGTAAGCCAGGCATGGCGGCTTTAATCTCAGCACTCAGGAGGCAAGGGTAGGAGGGTCTCTATGTGTTCGAGACCACCCTTAGACTGCATCGTGAATTCCAGGTCATCCTGGGCTAGACTGAGACCCTACCTGGGAAAGAAAAAAAAAAAAAAAAGAAAGAGGACATGAGGACGGGAATCAAAGTCATCCCTCGCCAGTTTTTCCAACCTTGCCAATCTTTGTCCCAGTCTTTAAAGGCCTGCGCTGAGAGGCCACAGCCGGCAGATGGCGCTATAGTACTGGGACGTGCCCTTGGATGCATTCAGCAGACACTGTCATTTCCTTCCTCTTTCTGGGGACCCTGGAGAGGGCCGGCACGGGGAACAGACCCTGCTTGGGAGATTGCCCTAGTACTTTGTGGCTCCTCACAACATAAGCATCCCACTTAGCCTCTTCCGTGAGTTCAGGTGTTTGGGGAACGTAGACCATGAGTCCAGCCACAGCTCAGCCAACAGCTAGGACAGCACAGGTAGGTGCTGACCTTTCTGACTCCTTGGACATCACATCACTTCACGGCAAGTAGATTCCAGGACCAGCAAGCTCATAGGGATAGTGCTCTGTCCTACACCGGAGTCCCCCCTAACCCTCACCTGGCTCTCCCTCCATAGGTTCTGTCCTTTACCAAGTACCTCCTCTCACAGTCCCACCCTTCACTGGTCCTCCCACGGTCAGGCTTCTCCCCCACAGCACCACCTTCCATGAGGCCCCACCCTCCACCAGGCTCCACCTGCCAGCTAATGCACAGACTCCTATTCCATCCAGATCTCAATTTATGGTTTGAGTGTGAAACGTCCCCCATAGGCTCCTATTTGAACACTTGATGCAGTCGTTTGAATCAGATGTCCTCCATAAACTCATGTGTTTTGAAGGCTTGGTCCCCAGCTGGTCATGCTACTTTGGAAGGTTGTGGACCTTTTAGAAAGTGGGGGCTCTCAGAAAGCCAAGCGCCACATGGTCTCTCTCATATGTGGATCCTAGCTACAGATGATTGGGCTTCTGTGTGAGAATGAAAATACTTAGTAGCAGAGGCCAGTAAGTTAAAAAGGAGACATAAAGGGAAGAAAAAGGAAGGGAGGATACTTAATAGGTTGATATTGTATATATGTAATTACAATGATTGTAATGGGGAGGTAATATGATGGAGAATGGAATTTCAAATGGGAAAGAGTGGGGGTGGGGAGGGAGAGAATTACCATGGGATATATTTTATAATCATGGAAAATGTTAATAAAAATTAAAAAATAAAAATAAATAAAAAAATTTAAAAAAAAGAAAGTGGGGGCTCAGAGGTGGGTGTAGACAGGCCTTGAGTGTTATAGCCTGAACTTGCATCACACCCAAGCTTTCTGCTCCCCGGTCCTGAGAGACGTGCGGAATCTCAGTAACACACTCCTGTCACCATGGACGCTCGTTCCTTTCCAACCATGACAGAATGTACTCTTTCAAACTATGAGCCAAATGAATCATATATGCATGCATGTGTGTATGTATGCGTGCGCATATGGGCACGCCAGGGCCTCCTGCTTCTACAAACGAATGCCAGACAATTGCGCCTTTTTTTTTTTTTTTTTTTTTTTGCTTTGTTTCCGAGGCCAGGTCTCACTCTAGCCCAAGCTGATCTGAAGCTCAATCTGACCTTGAACTCATGGCAAATCTCCTACCTCAGCCTCCCAAGAGCTGGGCTAAAGGTGTGAGCCACCATGTCTGGCCTAAATAAATCTTAAATATTTTTTATTTATTAGCAAGCAGAGAGAGATAGGAGAGAGACAGAGAGAATGAGCTTGCCAGGGCTTCCTGCCTCTGCAAACTCCAGACGCATATGCCAGTTTGTGCATCTGGCTTTATGTGGGTGCAGGGGAATCAAATTTTGGTCATTAGGCTTTGCAGGCAAGCACTTTAGCTGCTGAGCCATCTCTCCAGCCCCCAAATAAATCTTTTGTTGCTTATGGATTCCTTACATTGCTCTGCCAAGTGGTTCTGTTGTTGCTTTTAACCACTCTTTTTTTTTTTTTTTTTTCTTTTGAGATGGAGTCCTACTCTAGCCCAGGCTGTGCTGGAACTCACTGTCATCCCGGGCTGCCCTCAAATTCAGCGTTCCTCCTATGTCCGCCTCCTTGCTGCTGGGATTAAAGGCATGCCCCACTACACCTGGCTAAGCCCCCCTTTTCGTTGTTGGTTTCTGTTTCTATATGTTCATGCGTGAGTGAAGTGCCAGAGTGTATGTGGCGGTCAGAAGGCAGGCTTGGTGTTCCTCGCCTCCTCCTTTCTTTGAGGCAAGGTCCCTCATTGTTCATTTCATTTACTGCTGCATCCGCCAGGCTAACTGGCCCACGAGCTTCACTCTGTAATCTCAGGCTGGCCTTGAACTCACAGCAATCCTGCTGGGATTAATGCTGGGATCAAAGGTACGTGCCACCACAACTCATTGGTCTGATCCTCCTGCCTGTGCCTCCCAGTTCGCTGGGATTTCAGGTGTGTACCACCATGTCTAGAGTAGACAGTATTGAAGATGGAGCCCAAAGCTTCATGAACGTTAGGCAAGCACTCTTCCAACTGAGCCACACTCCACCTCACTCCTTCTGGGAGGTATTTTGTTTTGTTTTGTTTTGTTTTTCTGGTAGGGTCTCACTCCAGTCCAGGTTGACCTGGAATTCACTATGTAGTCTCAGGGTGGTCTTGAACCCTGTGGTGATCCACCTACCTCTGCCTCCTGAGTGCTGCGACTAAAGGGGTGTGCCACAACTCTCAACTTTGGGAGGGTTTTGTTTTTTTTTTTTTAGACAAAGTCTTGTGGAGCCCAGGCTGGCCTCAAACTCAATATGAAGTTAAGGTTGGTCTTTAACTTATTTTTCTTCTTCTTTTTAAAAATATTTGTTTGCAGTGCCTAAGATAATTTACACTTTGTTTCTGTGGTGCTAGAGACTGAACCCAGAGCCTCACACATGCTAGGAAGCACAAGAATTTTTTGTTTTGTTTTGTTTTGTTGAGGTAGGGTCTTGCTCTAGTCCAGGCTGACCCGGAATTCACTGCGTAATCTCAGGCTGGCCTCAAACTCACAGTGATCCTACCTCTGCCTTCCAAGTGCTGGGATTAAAAGCATGCACCACCAAAAAATAAATAAATAAGTAAAAAATAAAATGGATATGATGGAGTGTGAAAGTGTATGTGTGTGTAGGGGGGAGAATTATGATTTATTGTCTGTAAGTATGGAAGCTGTCAATAAAAAAAAAAACTAAAATAATGGTTTAAAAAATTTTGTTTGCAGGGCTGGAGAGATGGCTTAGCCTAAGGACCCCGGTTCGAGGCTCGGTTCCCCAGGTCCCACGTTAGCCAGATGCACAAGGGGGCACACGCGTCTGGAGTTCGTTTGCAGTGGCTGGAAGCCCTGGCACGCGCATTCTCTCTCTCTCCCTGTATCTGCCTCTTTCTCTCTCTGTCACTCTCAAATAAATAAACAAAAATCTTTAAAAAAAAAAAATTTTGTTTGCAAGCAAAGGGATAGATAGGAAAGAAAAAGACAGAATGAACGTGTCAGGGCCTCCGGCTACTGCAAATCAACTCCAGATGCATGTGCCATTTTTTGCATCTGGCTTTATATGGGTGTGGGGACTAGAACCCCAGGTCCTTAGGCTTTGCAGGCAAGCACCTTAGCCATTGAGCCATCTCTACAGCCTGGTCTTTAACTCCTGATCCTCTTGCCTAGGTTTACACTTCCACACCTGGCTTATGTTGATATGTTGTTATGGTACTACCAAAGCAACCCTACAATTTCACAGACAGCTCAGTGCCTTGGCTATTATTTCATTTTTAGAAACCGTTTAGCTCAGCAGTATATCATGCGCCCCAAGGCTTGCTAACTCCTGGCTGTGGAGGCAGTTCCTCCCCTGCTGGTCTAGTGCCAGGAAAACAATAATCTGGGCCCCCTCTGACCAGTTGGTTTCTATTCTACCTCTGGCCACTCAGTGCATGTGATTTTTTAAAACATTTATTATTTATTTATTTACTTATTAGAGAGGGAGAGTGAAAATGGGCATGCCAGGGCTTGTAGCTACTGCAAAGGAACTCCAGACGCATGCACCACCATGTGCATCTGGCTTATGTGGGACCTGAAGCATTGAACCGGGGTCATTAGACTTCGCAGGCATGCGCCTTAACCGCTAAGCCATCTCTCCAGTCCCCCATGTGATGGTTTGACTGTGAAATGTCTCCTACTGGCTAAAGTGTTTGAATAGCTGGTAGCACTGTTTGGGGAGGATGTGAACTTTTTGGTACAGTAGACATGGCTGGTAGAAGTGGGTCACTGAGGGGTGAGGTTTGTAGGGTTATAGCCCAGCCTTGCTTCCAGGCCTGTCTCTATTTCCAATACAACCATGTGAACAAGCTGCAAGGTCCTGCCACCACAGATTAGCCACAGTACCATCCCTGCCCACCATGATGGACTGTACTCCCAGTAACTATAAACTAAAATAAACCGCTTCTCTGTCAGGCATTTTGTCACAGCACAAAGTAACTAATACATCTTATTAACAGGACAGTGGAGGACAGTGAGGGCTGGGGGCGTGGCTCAGAGGTAGAGCTCCTGTCTAGATCCACAGTGAGGGCTGGGGGCGTGGCTCAGAGGTAGAGCTCCTGTCTAGAGTCCACAGTGAGGGCTGGGGGCGTGGCTCAGAGGTAGAGCTCCTGTCTAAAATCCAGTGAGGGCTGGGGGCATGGCTCAGAGGTAGAGCTCCTGTCTAGAATCCAGTGAGGGCTGGGGCGTGGCTCAGAAGTAGAGCTCCTGCCTAGAATCCACAGTGAGTGCTGGGGGCGTGGCTCAGAGGTAGAGCTCCTGTCTAGAATCCACAGTGAGGGCTGGGGGCGTAGCTCAGAGGTACAGCTCCTGTCTAGAATCCACAGTGAGAGGTGGGGACGTGGCTCAGAGGTAGAGCTCCTGTCCAGAATCCACAGTGAGAGGTGGGGACGTGGCTCAGAGGTAGAGCTCCTGCCTAGAATCCACAGTGAGGGCTGGGGGTTTGCTCAGCAGTACCATGTGAGTCCCTACATCCATACCAAGTATCTGCTTTATGCCAGAATCAAGGGCATACCCTGAATCAGTCCCTGTGATTTAGTTTCTTTTGTACCAGCTGCACAGCAAGTACTCTGTTTTGTGTTTTCTCACACTGCTGCCTTGGGCCCCCTCCTCACTATCACATCCGTTCCAATTTGGGTTGGTGAGAACCAATTCAGCATTTCTGGGAAAAGTCTAGTTGTCACACACTTGGCCATCTTCCAAAGTGACTCTGTACCCAGTGAGGCAAGAGCTGGAATCGCTCCAATTTGGAGTATGTTTGGTGTTGATTTGGGATGTGTTGGCTGTTTAACTAATAATCGCTCTGTCAGTTCAGCCTTGTCATTACCAGCTTAGTTTGTTATGGTATTTAGTTAAATTGCATGTATAATGATGTGTATTTGCCTCAGCCACCGTGCGTGTGTGGCCTGCAATTTTCTACTAATTAGACTTTTTAAAGACACATATGCATTTATCTACTCAAATTTGCATCATCTGTTCTCCTATTGCCACAGCAGATGCAACCCACACCCACCCCTCCCCAAGAAGTAATTCCCTTGTTAGCTCCCCGTTATCTTTCCATGGGAAACTACAGACTAGTGGGGGCCCAAGTGGGTTCTTGTCTCTTGAAGTGAAAGCCACCTAAGCAGTGTGGGCAAGAGGTGCTGGGCTGAGTCAGATGTCATGAGGCTGGAAGAGGGACGGGGGCCCCCAGAAAGTTGAGACCTACCAACAAATTCCTTATGAACCCCAAGCTACCAGCCCTGGTCAGCACCCATCCCAGAAGGGTCTCAGTGCCCACCGGTTACCCAAGAATCATGCATCAGGATATGAGTCTTCTCAGGTGATTTTATTTCCCCAGTATGGGGAAGCTTTGAAATAGGGTCTGTGGTCTCTGTTCCCCTAAGGATTCTCTCCAACAGCCAGGCTCCCAGAGCTTCATCCACTCAGAGTGGGGCTTGCTCTGGGGGAAGCCGGGCCTGCTGCGGCTCCTATGGTACAGTCTGAGGTTGTTGGGAAAGGACCCACCATCACAGAATCATGGCAGGCAAGACCAACAGGTGGACAGGCTGAGAAAGGCTGGGCCTCCCTCTCAGAGGACACCTCCTGTCAGAAGTGACACCTTGAAGTCAGCTAGCAGCACTCAGTCTGGGGGAGAGAGAGAACAGGTGATGGAGGAGCGGGGGAAGGAACACAAAGAAATACACACAAGTGAGTATAGAAAGCCCTCAGAAGGGACTGGAGAGATGGATCAGCAGTTAACAGTGCTTACTTGCAAAGCCTGAGGGCTGGGGATTCAAATCCCAAGTATGCACATAAAGCCACATGCACAAACTGGTGCATGTCTCTGGAGTTCATTAGCAGTGGCAAGATTCCCTAGGGCACCCATTCCCTCTCCCACTCCCGCCCACTTGCAAATAAAATATTTTTTAAAGCCGGGTGTGTTGGCGTACATCTTTAATCACAGCAAATGGGAGGCAGAGGTAGGAGGATTGCTGTGAGTTCGAGACCAGCCTGGGACTACAGAGTGGATTCTAGGTCAGTGTGGGCTAGAGTGCGACCCTACCTCGAAAATAAAAAAAAAAAAAAAAAAAAAAAACAGAAAGAAAGCCCTCAGGATTCTGACAATGGTAGAATGTGGAGGGAACCCGGGAATTAGGAGGGACAGAGGCACTACTGGGTGGTACACTGACCTTTGGACTCAGGTGGGCTTGGGGGAGGTGGCCCCCCCTGGAGGCAGCAAAGCAGAGCGGCTCAGGGCGTCAGCTACCCAACCCAGGACACGAGTACAGTGTTGCACCTGGGGAGCAGCAGGAATGTCAAGGCAGGAGAGGGACACCCTAGCCTTCCACCCCTGCCAGACCTCAGGTCCTCACCTCGCGCTCCAGCCCTTTCAGACGCCGTTCATACTCGCGGACCTGTCCCAGCTGCTTCAGCGCAGTGTCCACCCTAGGAGGGGAGATGGTCACAGCCACAGGCGCACCCACCTACGGAAGCCGGCCCCTACTTCTCCAGCACCCCAGAATCTCGCTCACCCTATCATGCTCCATCCCCCTCGTGGGCATTTTGCAGGCCCCACCACCGTCGCTGCCTGCTCCCAACCATTGGTAACGCCGGTCCCTCCCCGGAATCCCCGCCCCCCAGACCCCATCCCTTTAGGCACCGCGCTCACTTCTGAGACGTGCGCTTCAGACGCTCAGAGTCGCTGTCCCGCTTGTCCCTGGCCCGTGCCAACAGGAAGTTCTCCTTGTGCACCGACTCCCACGTCAGCAGCCTCCGCTCGGCCTCCTTGGAGAGATAGACGCCTGCGGGGCGGAGCCCAGGGGCTCAGGCCCCGCCCACCGCGGCAGGCCACGCCTCCCCAAAAGTATCAGGGCCGGCGCCCAGGCCCTGCCCCGAGCCCCACCCAGCTGCCTTGCTGGGCCTCCGCCCACCCAGCTTTCCTCCGCAAGTCCCTCCCATGGCAGGCCGAGCTCCAGTCTCACGGAAATGCTCGAACACCGGGGAGGCGGGCACGTTAGCCCTGCGGTGCCTGCGCAGGCGCCGGATCAGGAGGCGCACGTGGGAGATGACGATAAGAGGCGGGGCCAGGGCAGGCCGAGAGTGGAATTCCCGGATGAGGCTGTAGCGCTGCGCCTTCCAGTAGAGGTCGCTGTTGCCTTGTACTTTGCTGAAGGTGTAGCTGCGGAGGCCAGAGGTCAAGGGTCACTGGAGGTCAAGGCCCAGTCAGGGTCAAGGAATCTAGATGAAGTGGCAGGTAGTATCTGTTCCAAGTGTAAGGCAGTGGACAGATATTGGGATCAATAGTAAGATCTGAGGTTATGGTAGAACTGGATTAGAAGTAAGATTCGGAGGTCAAGGTGGGCACGGTATCAGCGATCAGAGTAGAGAATGGAAGCAGGACTGGAATTGGGCTCAAAAGTCAGTCTGGGCCCGGCATGGTGGTGCATGCCTTTAATTCCAGCACTTGGGAGGCAAAAGTAGGAAGATCGCAAAGAGTTTGAGGCCACCCTGAGACTACATACTGAATTCCAGGTCAGCCTGTGCTAGAGTAAGACCCTATCTCGAAAATACAAACAAACAAAAAGACAGTTTGGGGCTGGAGAGATGGCTTAGTGGTTAAGCGCTTGCCTGTGAAGCCTAAGGACCCCAGTTCAAGGCTCGATTCCTCAGGACCCACGTTAGCCAGATGCTCAAGGGGGCTCACGGGTCTGGAGTTCGTTTGCAGAGGCTGGATGCCCTGGCACGCCCATTCTCTCTCTCTCTCTCTAACTGCCTTTTTCTCTGTCTGTCACTTTCAAATAAATAAAAATTAATTAATTAATTAAAATACATAAAAAAGTCAGTATTGCTGGGTGTGGCCTGTAATCCCAGCACTCAGGAGGCACAGGTAGGAGGATCACCGTGAGTTCAAGGCCAGCCTGATATTGGTTAGCCTGGGCAAGACTTTACCTCAAAAAAAGAAAGAAAGAAAGGAAGGAAGAAAGGAAGGAAGGAAGGAAGGAAGGAAGGAAGGAAGGAAGGAAGGAAACAAAAAAAGGACTGAAGGCTGGAGAGATGGCTCAGCAGTTAAAGCACTTGCTTAACACAATCTTGGTTCAATTCCCCATTACCCACGGAAAGCCAGATGTACAAAGTGGCACATGCATCTGGAGTTCTTGTGCAGTGGTAACAGGGCCTGGCATGCCCATAGTCTCATCCTCTCTCTGCATCTGCCTCTTTCTGTCTCTCTCAAATGAAGACTGAATGCTATAGCCTTCAGTGGGATTTATTATCCTAGGAAAGCAAGGATATTTCAACATATAAAACCAGTGAAGACGATATATCACATATCCAGGACCAAAGGAGAGAGAATCACATATTCATCTCAACTGGCACAGAAAAGGCATTTGGGGTACTGAAGAGACAGCTCACAACCAGTTGAAGGTGCATGCTTGCAAAGCCTGAAAGCCTTACAGTACGGGTTCAATTCCAGGTAAACCCAGATGTACCAAATGGCACATACACCTGGAGTTTGTTTGTAGTGGCATAATGCCCTGGCACGGCTATACTTACTCTCCTTCTGTCTAGCCTCTTTCTCTCTCAAATAAAAATACTTTTTAAAAAGAAAGAAAAGGCATTTGGCAAAATTCAACAGCATTTCATGAATTGAAAAAAATAAGCAGGACTAGAGAGGTTAAGGTGCTTACCTGCTAAGCCTATGAACCCAAGTTCAATTTTCTAGGACCCACGTAAGCCAGATGCACAAAGTGACACATGCATCTGGAGTTTGTCTGCAGTGGCTAGAGGTCCTGGTGCACCCATCCTCACTCTCCCTCTCTCTTTTTCTCCCTCTTTCTCTCTCTCAAATAAATAAATAAATCATTTTTTAAAATAAGCGAAACACTGGGGGAAACCAACTGCTCTCTAATTGGACTGAAGGCCTGCCCTATGGGAGGGAATACATGCCTGGTACTGAAAACCTAATCAAAAGCCTATGGCAGGAGGGCTGGAGAGATGGCTTAGTGGTTAAGTGCTTGCCTAAGGATCCCAGTTCAAGGTTCAACTCCCCAGGACCCACGTAAGCCAGATGCATAAAAGGGCACATGCATCTGGAGTTTGTTTGCAGTGGCTGGAGGCCCTGGCGTGCCCACTCTCTCTTATCTGCCTCTTTCTCTTTCTGTCTGTCTGTCCCTTTCAAATAAATAAATAGAAATAAACAAAAAAAATAGGAAAAAAAAGCCTATGGCTCTCTCTCTCTGCCTCTTTCTCTGTCTGTAGCTCTCAAATAAATAAATAAACAAAAAAATTTTAAAAGACAAAAAAAAGGGGCGCAAGCATCTGGAGTTTGTTTGCAGTGGCTGGAAGCCCTGGCATGCCCATTCTCTCTCTCTCTCTCTCCCCCCCCCCTCTCTCTCTGCCTCTTTCTCTGTCTGTAGTTCTCAAATAAATAAATAAAATAAACAAAAATATTTTTTAAAAAGCCTATGGCAGGGTTGGTCATGAGCCTTAGGGACATAAAGCCTGCTCTTGTCTGGATAAATTCATATTTTACTCTCACCAAATTGCCCTGAAAGCACTACTCTTAATGTTCATATTCATATATTATTGCTAATCTCACTTCTGGTTAGAGAAGCTTCTCTTTTCAGATGGCGATGACCAGTGGGATGACCCAAAAGGCAACATAGTGCTGAGAAGAAGTGACAGAGGAGTGTCCAGCACTGAAACATCTCACACCCTCCAAGGCTCAGGGTCCATTGCAGAAGAGGTGGAGGAAAGAATGTAAGAGCCAAAGGAAGGGTACCACTCCTTACATACAACTGTCCAGACAGAACTTGGCCTCGATATCCAAGACCTCGCAATGCCTAGCAATACCTACACAAGACCATCATAATAGGAGAAAAAAATGATGACGTCAAATTAAGAGAGACTAATGGGGGGGGGATATTACAAAGAGCCAAGTTATGAAGAGGAAAGTGGGGGAGGGGAGGGAAATACCATGGGTTTTTGTCTGTAAGTATAGAAGTTGTGTGTGTGTGTGTGTGTGTGTGTGTGTGTGTGTGTATATATATATATATACATATATATATATATTTTTTTTTAAATAAGCAAAACAGAAGCCAAGCATGGTGGCACATGCCTTTAATCCCAGCACTCAGGAGACAGAGGAAGGAGGATCGCCATGAGTTCTAGGCCACCCTGAGATTCCATAGTGAATTCCAGGTCAGCCTGGGCTAGTGAGACACTACCTTGAAAATAAATAAATAAAATAAAAGTTGTAGCCAGGCGTGGTGGAACACGCCTTTAATCTCAGCACTCAGGAGGGCATGGTAGGAGGATCACTGTAAGTTTGAGGCTAGCCTGGGGCTATGTGGTGAATGCCACGTCAGCCTGGGCTACAGTGAAACCCTACCTTGAAAAATAATTTTTTTAAATAAAGAGAAATTGATGAAGACACCCCAACATCAATCTTTGGCCTATACACACACATTCAAACAAAAGAAAACCCAAAAGTAAATCTTTATAATTGCACTTAATAATAGATCCAAAACTATCATCAATTAAAAAATGAAACGGGGCTGGAGTGATGGTTTAATGGTTAAGTCATTTGCTTGCAAAGCCAAAGGATTCCAGTTTGCATCTGGAGTTCGTCTGCAATGGCTGGAGGCCCTGGTGCGCCCATTCTCTCCCTTGCTCTCTCTCTCTTAAATAAATAAATACAATATATTTTTTTAAAACGAAACTGGGCTGAGCCTGGTAGCGCATGCCTTTAATCACAGCATTTAGGAGGCAGAGGTAGGAGGATCATTGTTAGTTCAAGGCCACACTGAGACTACATAGTTAATTCCAGGTCAGCCTGGACCAGAGTGAGACCCTACCTCAGAAAACCAAAAAGAAAGAAAGAGAGAGAGGGAGGGAGGGAGGGAGGGAGGGAGGGAGGGAGGGAGGGAGGGAGGGAGGAAGGAAGGAAGGAAGGAAGGAAGGAAGGAAGGAAGGAAGGAAGGAAGGAAGGAAGGAAGGAAGGAAGGGAAGAAAAAAACTGGACCGGGTGTGGTGACGCACGTCTTTAATCCCAGCACTTGAGAGCCAGAGGTAGAAGTATCATTGTGAGTTCGAGGCCACCTTGAGACTACATAGTGAATTCCATGTCAGCCTGAGCTACAGTGAAACCTCAAAAGAACAACCAACCAACCAACCAAACAAACAAAAACCAAAACAGACAAACATACATACACACTTAAAAGCATTTACCAGCCATTGTGGTACAAGCCTATGATTCCAGCATTTGGGGGGCTGAGGCAGGAGGACTGCCCCAGTACAAGATGAGGCTGGGCTACAGAGTGAGATCCTGTCCAAAAGGCACAGCAACAACAATAACAAAAGCCAAGGTCAAGAGCGAGGTCCCGCTGCACTTGACGTGAGTCAGAAGACAGAAATGATAGACCGGGCTCAGGACCCGAGGCAGCGGCTGCCCTGAAGCAGGGGTCGCACCTGAACATGGCGATGAGCAGGTTGAGCAGCAGGATGTTGGCGACCAGCAGGAAGACGACGAGCAGCAGCACCACCAGCCAGTTGGCATAGGCGGACACGCAGGAGCCAGCCCCACGACCCGCGGGCAGCGCCCAGAAGCCCTGCTCCGAGGAGCAGTTGCCATGGTCCATGAGGGCCACTGTTGAGGGGGTGGTGACAGTGGAGGTGAACAGAGGGACAGAAACCCAGAGAGAGAGAGAGAGACCCAGAGAGAGGGCAAAGACGCAGAGAAAGAGAGGGACAAAGACTGGGGGGAGGGGGATGGTAGGACAGAGACCCAGACAGAGGGGACAGGTCCTGCACCTCCCTACCGTCCATGTCCTCCTGGGGAATCTGCCCAAAGATCTGCAGGTAGGGCCGGTAGAAGACCCGACGCAGGATATTGGGAAGGTCACGGTCCCGGGGCCTCAGGAGCCCCTCCGTGGCCACCCCATAGGCCACCAGCCACACACCGAGGAAGAAGAGGAAGAAGAACACATCCTTCATCTGCAAGCAGGAACGTGGTTGAGGCTGGCCCTCTCCTTCCCTTCCCAAGCCAACCCCTTCCCCAGAGCACACCCCTGCTTCCCCAAAGTCCTCCCAGACAGAGCCCAGGCTTCTCCCTCCTCTGGCGCCATTGCTTCCTCCCCAAAGCCCCACACATTCCCTGTCCCCATCTCCCTGCCCTAGGCCCGCCCACCCAAAGCCCTACCCCTCCCTGATCCCACTCGTGCCTAGCCACACCCACCTCATCCCAAAGCTCCACCCTTCCCTGACCCTACCTGTCCCTCTAGACCCCACCCCTTCCCTTGCAGGGCCTCCATCTCCCTCAATGTCTCATCCCCCCTCCTCTCAGGTTCTTAGGTGCCCTCCAGGTCCCGCCCCTCCCTACAGACCCCGCCCACCTCCAGGCCCCTCCCCTTTCCTCCGGGACTGTCCCTCGCTTCTTCCCTCCAGAGCCCAGTCTTCCCCCAGGCCTCACCCCTCCTTGCCAATCTACCCCTTCCCCACCTCCCATCCCCCCTACCCCTGGGCCTCACCATCTTGCTCACGATGACAATCTTGGGCCCCAGCTGTTTGTTCACCGTAAAGATGTGCAGCAGCCGCAGCGTGAAGATCATGAAGTCCAGGCAGAGGACTGTGCGGCCCAGGTCATACAAGCTAGGAGTCAGCCTAGGGTGGGGGGAGAGATGTGTGGTCACATGATGCCAGTGAAGATAGGTGTCTCTCCAACACCCTGCTTATGTGGATCTCAGGCCTCCTGGGGCAAGGCCTGTACTCTGACTCCTCAGAGGGCTTTCTCGAATCTTCTCAGTACCTGATTTGGCCTGCAGGATACCTGCATCCATTACAAATAACAGATGGCCTCAGCAAAAGCCCCTTGAACAATCAATTTAAGAGCCAAACATGTGGTACAATGTTATCTCAGCACTAGGGAGGCTGACAGGGGAGAATTACTGAGAGTTTTGTCAGCCTGAAATACAGAGTGAGATCCTGGTCTCAAAATAAATAAATAAGTAAGTAAGTAAATAAGTAAGGCTAGAGAGATATCTCAGTGGCCAAGGGACTTGCCTGCAAAGCCTAAGGACCTAGGTTTGATTCTACAGTACCCACATAAGCCAGATAAACAAGGTGGTGCATGTGTCTGGAGTTCGTTTGCAGTGGCAGGACGCCCTAAAGCAGATGAGAATATAAGAAAGGCAATAGCCAAGCGCAGTGGCGCACACCTTTAATCCCAGCACTGGGCAGGCAGAGATGGGAGGATTGCTGTGAGTTCAAGACCAGCCTGAATGAGTTCTAGGTCAGCCTGGGCTAGAGCAAGACCCTACCTCAAAAAAAAAAAAAAAAAGAAATTGATCCCAAAGCTACCTAGTAGCCAGGAATGCATAAACTAAAACGAGAAGGGGTCGATTTTACCAGCCAGATTGACAAAAGTATTAAAGATTGATAACTACAAAATGTTAGGTGCTGTATCAGTATTGTCCACCATGTCCTCACGGGGGCGCTCGCTGGCCCCGTTGGTAGGCCTATAAATGGAAGATGCTATTTAGAAGGAACCGTTTCCAAGCCAGGAATAGCTGTGCCCTCTGATCCACTCCCTTTATCTTGGGGATGTCAACTTTTATCATTGGGGAGCAATAAAAAAAATAGAAATAGCCAGGGGTGATGGCGCACACTTTTAGTCCCAGCACTCAGGAGGCAGAAGTAGGCGGATCGCCATGAGTTGGAGGCCACCCTGAGACTACATAATGAATTCCAAGTCAGCCTGGGCAGAGTGAAACCCTACCTCAAAAACAAAACAAAATAAAAAAACAAAACAGGAGGCTTGGTGGCGCCCTCCTTTTATTCCCAGAACTTGGGTAGGAGGATTGCTGTGAGTTTTGAGGCCAACCTGAACTACAGAGTTCCAGATCAGTCTGGGCTAGAGTAAGACCCTACCTCAAAGAAGAAAAAAAAAAAAAAAAAAAGTAAAGCCCTAAATGCCCATTCAGAGAAGATTGGCACAGTTGCAGTTACAGCATGATTCATCCTTCCACTGTGGAGGTGGCTGGACAGTTCCTTGCAAGATGTGATTCTTGGCATTTTCCCCAAGCAATGATTCTTCCAGCCCTGGGAGAGTGGTGTGCTGGTAAAATGTATCAAATAACATGTGTCACATTCCTAAGGCACTGTAGCACAAAGTCTTGGTCCTTTCATTTCAAAGAACATTTTATTTAAAAAAAAATGGATAAACAGAATATTAGTCAGCTGCAAAAGCCTTGATCTCTTTGCTCACTGTGTAGATAAATTATTAATACCAAGTTACTTTGTTTCATCCTAACATACCATGGAGGAAGCTGGTCTTCCAGTGTTTTGTCAACTGAAGGAAGCTTCACTAAGGGGGTAATCCTGTAACCCTGGATTAACTACCCAGGGCTTTTGTCTTCTTTCTGGATACTGGGAATTCAACCTAGGACCTTGCAGATGCTTGGCGGGCAGGGTACCACTAAACCACACGCCCTCAGCCACTCACTGTGGATTGCAGGCAGGAGCTCTACTGCTGAGCTACATCTCCAGCCCTCTTTTTACTTTAATTTTTTTGTTTTTTGAGGTAGGGTCTCATTCTAGCTCAGGCTGACCTGGAATTCACTATGTAGTCTCAGGATGGCCCCAAACTCACAGTGATCCTCCTACCTCTGCCTTGCAAGTGCTGGGCTTAAAGGCATGTGCCACCACACCTGGCTCTTACTTTAATATTTTTAAAATTTTATTTATTTATTATTTGAGAGAGCAAGAGAGGGAAAGAGGCAGACAGAGAGAGAAAGACAGACAGACAGAGAATGGGCACGCTAGAGCCTTCAGCCACTGCAAATGAACTCCAGACGAATGCGTCTCCTTGTGTATCTGGCTTATGTGGGTCCTGGGGAATCAAACCGAGGTCCTTTGGCTGTGCAGGCAAATGCCTTAACTACTAAGCCATCTCTCCAGCCCTCTTACTTACTTTAATTTTGAGAGAGGGTCTCAATAATCTGCCCAGGCTGGCCTTGGACTTATTTATTTACTTATTTATTTATATTTGGTTTTTCAAGGTAGGGTCATGCTCTAAGCCCAGGCTGATCTGGAATTCACTATGTAGTCTCAGGCTGGCCTCAAACTTATGGCAATCCACCGACCTCAACCTCTCAAATGCTGGAATTAAAGGCATGCGCCATCATGCCCAGGGAACTCGTATTTTTTTTTTAATATATATTTTAGGGCTGGAGAAATGGCTTAGTAATTAGGGCATTTGCCTGCAAAGTCAAAGGACCCAGGTTCAATTCCCCAGAACCCACATAAGCCAGATGCACAAGGGGCACATACATCTGGAGTTTGTTTGCAGTGGCTGGAGGCCCTGGTGTGCCCATCTTTGTCGGTCTCTCTTCTCTCTCTCTCTCTCTCTGCTTGATATGCAGACATGTAGATCAATGGAACAGAATAGAGGACCCAGATAAAAGTCCGGGTAGCTATAGCCACCTGATATTCGACAAAAATGCCAAAATTACTCATTGGAGAAAAAACAGCCTCTTCAGCAAATGGTGCTGGGAAAACTGGATATGTATCTGTAGAAGGATGAAAATAGATCCTTATCTCTCTCCATGCACAAGAATTAAGTCCAAATGGATCAAAAACTTTAATATCAGACCTGAAACTCTGACACTGATAGAGGAAAAATTAGGGGAAACCCTTCAACATATTGGTCTTCTCAAAGACCTTCTGAATATAAACCCAATTGCTCAGGCAATAAAACCACAGATTATAGGCTGGAGAGATGGCTTAGCAGTTAAGTGCTTGCCTGTGAAGCCTAAGGACCCTAGTTTGAGGATCCATTCTCCGGGACCCACATAAACCAGATGCGCAAAGTGGCACATGCATCTGGAGTTCATTTGCAATGGCTAGAGGCTCTGGCACACCCATTTCTCTCTCTATCTGCCTCTTGCTCTGTCTGATGCTCTCAAATAAACAAGAAATTTTTTTTTTAAATCCTTTAAAACCACAGATTAACTGCTGAGGCCTCATGAAATTACAAAGTATGGCAAAAGACATTGTGAATAGAGCAAAGAGGTAACCTACAGAATGGGAGAAAACTTTTGCCAGCTATACAATTGAGGATTAATATATAGTACATACAAAGAACTAAAAAAAATTAATAAAAAATCAAACAACCCAACTGTGGAGATTTGAATCAGGTGTCCCCCATAAACTTAGGTGTTCTGAATGCTAGGTTCCCAGCTGATGGAGATTTAGGAATTAACACCTCCTGGAGGGAATATATTGTTGGGGGCAGGCTTACAGCCAATTTCTTCTTGCCAGTGTTTGGCACACTGTCCTGTACCTGTTGTCCACCTTAGTGGGCCAGGGGGTGATGTCCACCCTCTGGTCATGCCATCGTTTTCCCCTGCCATTGTGGAGCTTCCACTCGAGCCTGTAAACCAAAATAAACCTCTTTTTCCCCCAAGCTGCTCTTGGTTTGGTGATTTCTACCAGCATTGTGAACCGAACTGCAACACAATTAAAAAATGGGCTATGGAACTAAATAGAAAGTCCTCAAAAGAAGAAATACAGGTGGCATACAAACAGGTTAAAAAATGTTCTACATCCCTAGTCATCAGGGAAATGCAGATTAAAACTACGTTGAGATTCCATCTCACTCCTGTCAGATTGGCTACCATCATGAAAACAAATGATCATAAATGCTGGCGTGATGTGGAAAAAGAAGAACCCTTCTACACTGTTTGTGGGAATGCAATCTAGTCCAGCCATTGTGGAAATCAGTGTGGAGGTTCCTGAGACAGCTAGAAATAGATTTACCATATGACCCAGCTATAGCCCTCCTAGGCATATATGCTAAGGACTCATCTCACTACCTTAGAGATACTTGCTCAACCATGTTTATTGCCACTCTATTCACAATAGCTGGGAAATAGAAACAACCTAGATGCCCCTCAACTGATGAGTGGATAATGAAGATATGACACATTTACACAATGGAGTTGTACTCAGTGGTAAAGAAAAATGAAGTTATGAAATTTACAGGAAAATGGATGGATCTGAAAAGGATTATACTAAGTGAGATAACCCAGGCCCAGAAAGCCAAACATCACATGTTCTCTCTCATATATGGATCCTAGTTACAAATGATTGGACTTCTATGTGAGTAGGAAGAAAACTCAGTAGCAAAGCCCAGTAATCTAGAAAGGAGATACAAAGGAAATAGAAAAGGAGGGAGGGAGGATACTTAATAGGATGGTATTGTATATATGTAAGTAGAAGAACAGATTAATGGGGGTGGAAAGGCCTAAGTGAGGTCAAGGGAAGAGATTGAGTAAAGGAAAGGTGGAGGGAAGTCTAATCATAATCTAAGAGGATATAAATAAGTAATATGGAAACCTACTATTTTGGGCACTGGAACACTCAAGAGCCATAGATTATAACTAGAAAATTTTCAGTGCCAGGGATGGGATACTTTCCAATGAGTTGTTGTTCAGGGATGTCCCTGATGCCCCCAAAACATTACAGGCCATTACCGAGGCCCTTGGTTTCCCACCAGGAACAGATGGTAAGACCCTATTGCTGAAGACTCCACATATTTGGGCTGCAGGTCACTGAGAAACCCTGCTGCAGCTGAGCTAAAAACATCCTCCATGTAGACCAGCAGACAAAAAGCTGGAAAAAGCCATGCTGCATGCAGTTCAATGGGAGAAAGAGAAATTAACAATGAAGAGACCCAAGAGTGGACACTGCAAGCCTTATATTTGGCCAGCCAGGTCAAATGAGCCAATGGGTGCAATAGCGCCTGGACACTACGTACAAAAGACCATCATAATAGGAGGAAAAGATCATGACATCAAAATAAAAGAGACTGATTGAGAGGGGGAGGGGATATGATGGAGAATGGAGTTTCAAAGGGGAAAGTGGGAGGAGGGAGGGAATTACCATGGGATATTGTTTTCAATCATGGAAGTTGCCAATAAAAAAAAAAAAGTAAATTAAAAAAAAATAAAAAAAATCACGGGCTGGAGAGATGGCTTAGCGGTTAAGCGCTTGCCTGTGAAGCCTAAGGACCCTGGTTCGAGGCTCGGTTCCCCAGGACCCACGTTAGCCAGATGCACAAGTGGGCTCACGCGTCTGGAGTTCATTTGCAGTGGCTGGAAGCCCTGGCGCGCCCGTTCTCTCTCTCTCCCTCTATCTGTATTTCTCCCTGTGTCTGTTGCTCTCAAATAAATAAATTTAAAAAAATAAAATAAAATAAAAAATCAGCTGGGCATAGTGGTGCATGCACTTAATTCCAGCACTTGGGAAGCTGAGGTAGGAAGATTTCCATGAGTTCAAGGCCACCCTGAGACTACATAGTGAATTCTAGGTAAGCCTGGGCTAGCCTGAGACCTTTCCTTTAAAAAAAAAAAAAGTCAGATGAGACACATCACATATCACTATGCCAGAATGGGATGAATGAGTAGTTGTCATAAGGCAATGGGGTTAAGAGTTCTGATGTTCCCGATCTGGAAATACACTGACAGTTTCCTCACAAAGCCTCTTTGTTTTCTACTCAAGAAAGTGTGAAGTTACCCATCAGATTCTGACTGCTTGTTCCTAGTTCTCTGCCAAAAATGCTCTTCTTTCTGAGCTAGTCTGGGTAGTGAAGTGAGACTCTTTCTCAAAAACAAGAAAATTCAAGGCTAGAGAGATGGCTTAGTAGTTCAGGTGTTTGCCTGCAAAGCCAAAGGATCCCAGTTCGAGTCTCCAGGACTCACATAAGCCAGATGCACAAGGGGGTGCATCTGGAGTTCGTTTGCAATGGCTAGAGGCCTGCCCATTCTCTCACTCTCTGCCTCTTCTCTCTATCAAATAAATAAATAAATAATATATATATATATATTTTTTAATTTAAAAAAATAAACAGAACCGGGCGTGGTGGTGCATGCCTTTAATCCCAGCACTTGGGAGGAAGAGGTAGGAGGATTGCCATGAGTTCAAGGCCACCCTGAGATGACAGAGTTAATTCCAGGTCAGCCTGGACCAGAGTGAGACCCTACCTCGAAAAACCAAACCAAAAAAAAAAAAAAAAGAAAAAAAAACAGAAAAATCAGGGCCAGGCATGGTGGCACACATGTCTAATCCCAGCATTTGGGAGGCAGAGGTAGGAGGATCACCTTGAGTTCGAGGCCACGCTGAGACTCCATAGTGAATTCCAGGTCAGCCTGGACTAGAGTGAAATTCTTGATAAAAAAAAAAAAGGGGGGGGGAGAGAAAGGAAGACTCAGGCTAGAGAGATGACTCAGTGGTTAAGGCGCTTGCCAGATCCCACTTAGCCAGATGCAACAGTGACACAAGCATGCAATGCTACACATGCCCACAAGGAGATGCACGCGCCTGGAGTTTGTTCACAGCGGCTGAAGGGCTCTCTGGCACACTCATTCTTTTCTCTCTCTGCCTTTCTCAAAAAATAAATAAATAAATAAATAAATAAATAAATAAATAAATAAATAAATAAATAAATCAAGGGGCAGTTGGTAGCTTGCCTAGTATGCATGAAACCCTGGGTTGAATTCCTAGTATTATATAAACTTGGTCAGATGGTACACAACTGTAATCTCAGCAACTGGAAGGAGCATCAGGAATCCAAGATCATTCTTGGCTAAATAAGGAGTTTGAAGCTAGCTGGATTGCATGAAACCCTGTCTTATTAAAAAAAAAAAAAAAAAAAAAAGTCAGCTATGGTTGTACACACCTTTTACTCCAGCACTCAGAAAGTTGAGGCAGGATGATGTAAACTATAGGCCAGCCTACACAACAGATTGAGAATGTGTCTCAAGAACAGGGGGCAGGAGAGATGACTTAGTGGGTAAAGTGCTTACAGTGAAAGCATAAGGATCTAAGTTTGGGTCCCCAGCACCCACACATACAATCCCAGCACTGGGGAAATGAAGATAAGAGGATTTCTGGGGCTTCCTGGCTATCCAGTCTAACCTAAATGGTGAGCTCCAAGCCAGTGAGAGACTCTGTATCAAATGAGGTAGCTAGCATTCCTAAGGATGCCACCCATGGCTGTCCTCAGGCCTCCACACACATACATGCATGCACACACACATATAAACATTAAAAAAAAAAATCAGAACCAGGCCCAGTGATTCACTGTTATTAATCCCGGCACACAGGAGGCTGAGGTAGGAGGATCACCAAGAGTTCAAAGCCAGTCTGGGATAATGAGTGAGTTCCAGGTCAGTCTGGACTAGAGTAAGACCTTACTGCAACACCTCCCTCCCAACCCCGCCAAAAAAATCCTTTTTTTATGGCTGGGATGTAACCCGACTTAGTATGCAAGAGAGCTCAAGTTTGATCCCCAGCATCAAAAGATTAATAGATAATACTAACAAATAAATAGCCAACCCAGAGTGGGATATAGTTGTGAACAGCTGGCCACCAAGGTGACCCTAGGGTGCTCTGGAGAAAAGACTGGGTTGTCCCCACCTGAGACCGTGGCGCCCCCTAGAGGACGCAGGGCATTCGCGCTATGGCGCCTCCTGGAGGGCAGACGGTACATGACACTCACCTGCAGCCCACGCCCAGCAGGAAACAGGCCAGAGCTAACAGGTCACACTGGTTCCAGGTGTCAGTGAGGTAGAGGTGCAGGCGATGGCGCAGTGGGGCCTGGCCGGGCCCGGGTCCCCCGCTGGCCAGGCTCCCCCAGCCGCCCCCCAGGCCTTGGCGCAGCTCCTCACAGAGCAGCGTGAAGGCCCAGAAGTAGAGCAGCAGCTCAGCGGGCCCCGGTGCCGCGGGCTGGAAGTCCACGAGAAGCACGCGTGCAAACAGCAGCAGGAACAGCAGGTAGCTGACCACGTTGCCCAGGAAGGCAGTCACGGGCGCCCCCCAGAAATGTGACCAGCGCTGGGAGCAGCCACCACAGCAGCCCATGCGGCCATGACGTCGGCGTCTGGTGAGGGGCATCTTTATCTGGGACTCCTGCGGCCTGTGGGAGAGGACAGAGGTCTCACTGACCTGGATCCTGCCTACCCTGGGACTCAGCCTGCA
The DNA here is from genome assembly GCF_020740685.1 of Jaculus jaculus. Lineage (NCBI taxonomy): Eukaryota > Metazoa > Chordata > Mammalia > Rodentia > Dipodidae > Jaculus > Jaculus jaculus. The sequence goes on from NC_059115.1 coordinate 21,366,425, forward strand.
ACCTTGCCCATCTGACCTCCTTGCCCTTGGCCCTGAGAACCCAAACCCAGGTCTTGCAGACACTATCTTAAGCGGAAGGTGGTGGCTCACTGCTTGTCATCCCAACACTGCGGGCTGCAATGAGTTTGTAGCCAGACTGGGCTAAAGAGAAAGACCCTGTCTCAAAAAAAAAAAAAAAAAAAAAGCCGGGTGTGGTAGCGCACGCCTTTAATCCCAGCACTCCGAAGGCAGAGGTGGGAGGATCGCTGTGAGTTCGAGGCCACCCTGGGACTACATAGTGAATTCCAGGTCAGCCTGGACTAGGATGAGACCCTACCTCGAAACACACACACACACACACACACACACACACACACACACACACGGAGAGGGGCTGGGACTGGGGCTGAAGAGATGGCTCAGTGGTTAAAGGACCTTTCTTGCAAACTCTGATGGCCTGGGTCCCATTCCCCAACACCCATGGAAAACCAGATGTACAAGTATTACATGTGTCTCTTGCAGTGACAGGAGGCCCTATCATGCCCACTCCTTCCCCCTCTCTCTGTTTCTTTCTCCCTCACACACACATTAATTAATTAATTAGGGCTGGAGAGATGGATTAGCAGTTAAGGCATTTGCCTGCAAAGGCAAAGGATCCTGGTTTGATTTTCCAGGATCCACGTAAGCCAGATGCACACTGGAATGCATGCATCTGGAGTTCATTTGCAGTGGCTGGAGGCCCTGGCGCGCCCATCTCACTCTCTTTAATAAATAAATAAAAATGTATTTTAAGTATATTTTATCTTTTTATTTATGTATTTGTTTAACAGAGAAAGAGGGAGAGAGAGAGAGACAGAATGGGCGCGCCAGGGCCTCCAGCCACTGTGAAGGAACTCAGATGCATGCGGCCCCTTGTGCATCTGGCTAACGTGGGTACTGGGGAATCAAACCTGGGACCTTCAGCTTTGTGGGCAAACACCTTAACTGCTAAGCCATCCCTCCAGCCTAATAAAAATTATTTTTTTTAATTAATTAATTAATTAAAAACTCCACACAATGGGCTATAGAGACAGCCACTGCCTGCAAAGCCTAAGGAACCCAATTCGCCAGTACATGTAAGCCAGATGCACAAGGTGACATGAGCATCTAGTGCTGTTTACAGTGGCTAGAGGGCCCAATAAACCCGTGCTCTCTCTCTCTCTCTCTCTCTCTCTCTCTCTCTCTCTCTCTCCTTACAAATAAATAAATAAATAAAACACAAACAGCCAGGCTTGGTGGAGCATGCCTTTAATCACAGTACTTGGGAGGCAGAGGTAGGAGGATCACCGTAAGTTTGAGGCCACCCTGACACTACAGGGTGAATTCCAGGTCAGCCTGAGCAAGAGTGAGACCCAACCTCAAAAAACAAAACACACACACACACACACACACACACACACACACACACACACACACACACAAAAGAGCTGGAGATGGCTCAGTGGTTAAAGGCACTTGTTTGCAAAGCCAGCTGGCCCTAAGTTCAATTTCCCAGTACCCACATAAAGCCAGATGTAGCTAGGTGTGGTGGCACAAGCCTTTAATCCCAGCACACGGGAGGCAGAGGTAGGAGGATCACCATGAGTTCAAGGCCACCCTGAGACTACATAATGAATTCCAAGTCAGCCTGGGCTAGAGTGAGACCCTACCTCGAAAAAAACAAGAAATGTAATAAAATAAACAAAACAAGTCAGAAGCACAAGGTGATACATGCATCTGACATTCATTTGCAATGGCAAGAGGCCCTTAACACACTCATTCTCCCTCTTCTCTTCCTCTCTCTCTCCCTCCCTGCCTCTCTCTGCTCTCAAAATATATATAAAAAATACTCCAGGTGTGGTGGTGTACCCCCTTAATCCCAGCACTCAGGAGGCAGAGGTAGGAGGATTGTCTTGAGTTCAATGCCAGCCTGCAAGCTACAGAGTGAGTTCTTGGTCAGCCTGGACTAGAGTGAGACCCTGCCTGGAGAAAAAGCAAAAAACAAAAACAACAACAAAAGAGAGAGAGAGAGAGAGAGAGAGAGAGAGAAAGGAAGGAAGGAAGGAAGGAAGAAAAGAAAAGAAAAGAAAAGAGAAAGAAAGAAAGAAAAAATTAAAAAGCCAATAGGAAAAAAGCAACTAGAGACTGGGTAAAGTGCATGGCATGCAAATATGAGGACCTGAGTCTGATCCCCAGCACCACCCATGTAAAAATGCCAGGTATGATGGCGCATGCCTGTAATCCCAGGACAGGAAAGGTAGAAGAAACAGGAAGATCCATGGGACTCACTGACTAGCTACTCTAGACTAACTGATAACTCCAGGCCAAGAGGAGACCCTGTCTCAAAGGAGGTGGAGAGTAGTCTTAAGGATGATATCCAAGATTATCCAATGGTCTCCACATGCATGTGCACAGGCACCTGCATTCATGTGTCCATACACATACAAGCACACATAAACATATACATACATACATGTGTGCAATTAAAACAGAAAGAGGGGGCTGGAGGGATGGCTTAGCAGATAAGGAACTTGCCTGCAAAGCCAAAGGACCCAGGTTTGATTTCTCAGGACCCACGTAAGCCAGGTGCACAAGGTACAGCATGCATCTGGAGCTCATTTGGAGCACCTATTCTCTCCCTCTCCCCCGCCCTTCCTCCTCCTCCTCCTTCTCTCTCTCTCTCTCTCTCTCTGCCTATTTCTCTCTATCAAATAAATAAATAAAAATAAAATATTTTAGCCAGTCGTGGTGGCACACGCCTTTAATCCCAGCACTCGGAGGCAGAGGTAGGAGGATTGCCATGAGCTCGAGGCCACCCTGAGACTACAGAGTGAATTCCAGGTCAGCCTGAGCTACAGTGAGACCCTACCTCAAAAAAACACCAAAAATAAATAAATAAAACATTTATTTAAAAAAAAAAAAAAGCAGAAAGAGGGCTGGAGAGATGGCTTAGTGGTTAAGGCACTTGCCTATGAAGCCTAAGGACCCATGTTTGACTCTCCTGATCCCATGTAAGCCAGATGCATAAGGTAATGCAGACATGCAAGGTCACACATGCACACAAGATGGCGGACTTGTCTGTAGTTTGACTGCAGTGGCTGGAGGCCCTGGTGTACCAATTCTCTCATTTAAAAAATTACAAAAATTGGGCTGGAGAGATGGCTTAGTGGTTAAGCGCTTGCCTGTGAAGCCTAAGGACCCCGGTTCGAGGCTCGGTTCCCCAGGTCCCACGTTAGCCAGATGCACAAGGGGGCGCACGCGTCTGGAGTTCGTTTGCAGAGGCTGGAAGCCCTGGCGCGCCCGTTCTCTCTCTCTCCCTCTATCTGTCTTTTTCTCTGTGTCTGTCGCTCTCAAATAAATAAATAAATAAAAATTTAAAAAAAAAAATTACAAAAATAACAAATAATAAGCCAGGCGTGGTGGCACAGGCCTTTAATTCCAGCACTCAGTAGGCAGAGGTAAGAGGATGACCGTGAGGTTGAGGCCACCCTGAGACAACATACTGAATTCCAGATCAGCCTGAGCTAGAGTGAAACCCTACCTTGAAAATCCAAATAATAATAATAATAATAACAACAATAATAAATAAAAAAGAAAGAAAGGGCAGGAGAGATGGCTTAGCAGTTTAGGCATTTGCCTGCAAAGCCAAAGGACCCAGGTTCAATTCCCCAGGACCAATAATATAGGCTAGGCTAGATGCACAAGGTGGCACATGCATTTGGAGTTTGCAGAGAATAGAGGCCCTGGTGTGGCCATTCTCTCTAGCTGCCTCTTTCTCTCTCTCTCTCTGAAATAAATAATAAATAAATAAATAAATAATTTTGAGGGCTGAAGATATGGCTTAGCAGTTAAGGTACTTGTGTACAAAGCCTAAGAACCACAGTTCGATTCCCACGTGAATCCAGAGGCACAAGATGGTGTGTTTGGAGTTCATTTACAGTGGCTAGTGGCCCTGGTACACCCATTCTCTATCTTCCTCTCTCTCTGTCTAATAAATAAGTAAATGTTTTGCCGGGCATGGTGGCGCACACCTTTAATCTTAGCACTCGGGAGGCAGTGGTAGGAGGATCACTGTGAGTTCAAGGCCAGCTTGAGACTACATAGTAAATTTTAGATCATCCTGGGCTAGAGTGAAACCCTACTTTGAAAAAAAAACTTAATAATAAAATAAAAGAAAAAATAAAGAGGGGGTTGGAGAGATGGTTTAGCGATTAAGCTCTTGCCTGTGAAGCCTAAGGACCCTGGTTTGAGGCTCGATTCCCCAGGACCCATGTTAGCCAGATGCACAAGGTGGTGCATGCATCTGGAGTTTGTTTGCAGTGGCTGGAGGACCTGGCGCGCCCATTCTTTCTCTCTCTCTGCCTCTTTCTCTTTATGTCTGTTTGTTGCTCTCAAACAAATAATAAAAATAAACAAAAAAAAATTAAATAAAGAAAGAATGAAGGCTGGAGAGATGGCTTAGCAGTTAAGGAATTTGCCTACAAAGCCAAAGGACCCAGGTTTGATTCCCCAGGACCCACATAAGCCAGATGCACAAGGTGGCACATGCATCTGAAGTTTGTTTGCAGTGGCTAGAGGCCCTGGTGTTCCCCTTTTCTCTTTCTCTCTCTGTGTCTTTCTCTCTCCCTCTCAAATAAATAAATGAATAAATAGATCTCCAAAGAAAAAGACAAAAAAAACTGAACAGTAATGCAACAGTCTAAAAATTTTATTAAAAAAAAAATCAAACACCATCAGCTGCTGAATGTACACATAAAGTGAGAACAGTCCACCCAGCGGAATAGTATTCAACAATAAAAACTCTCTGCCTCTCTCTCAAATAAATAAAAATATATTTTTAAGCTTGGCTTGGCGGTGCTCAGCTTTAATTCCAGCACTCAAGAGGCAGAGATAGGAGGATCGCTGCAACTACTGAGTGAGTTCAAGGTCAGTCAGCCTGTGAGTGAGACTCTTCCTGGGGGGTGGGGGGAGGTGAGAATCCCTAAATGAACCGACTGCACTAGATGCTGCCTGTTGTAGGGGACAGAAGCACACATAGCAGGCAGCAAGCCACTGTGTAGCGATGCCCCCCTCAGTGGCAAAACCAAAGTTCAAGACAAGGCTGAAGCATTCCTCACTGCGCATGTGTCTGTGCTTGTGGTGCATGGGGGGAGGGGCTTGGAGGCCAGAAGGTGACGTTGACTGTCTTCCTTAGTCTCCACCACGTTATTTATTTTTTAAAATTAATTAATTTCTTTGAGAGAGAGAAAGAGGGAGAGAATGGGTGTGCCAGGGCCTCCAGCCATTACAAATGAACTCCAGGTGCATGCGCCCCCTTGTGCATCTGGCTTTTGAGGGTCCTAGAGAATTGAACCAGGATCCTTTGGCTTTGCAGGCAAATGCCTTAACTGCTAAGCCATCTCTCCAGCTTTTTTTTTTTTTTTTTTTTTCCAAGGTAGGGTCTCATTCTGGCCCAAGCTGACCTGGAATTCACTATGTAGTCTCAGGCAGGCCTGGAACTCAGCGATCCTCCTACCTCTGCCTCCCGAGTGCTGGGATTAAAGGAGTGCGCCACCACGCCCGGCTCACCTCAGTTTTTGAGAGCTTGTTTAGAGGTTCTAGCAGGGGAGCACAGCTATTTGTAGACCCTTGACTGAAGACTAGTCCTCCTCTATTCGGGGAAGGTGGTCCTCTTCGACTGAGCTTGCAACTTCAGGGAGGACGCACAGGGAGCAATGAAGGAGGAAGGGGACACCCGCCAGGTCAGCTGAATGTACCCTGGCAAGCAATGGGGTGACATGTTGCAGCCAGAGTGCCCTCACATGCCACCTCACTTTTTGAGACAAGGTCTCTCATTGAACCTAGAGTTCACTGATTTGGCCAGACTACCTGCGCAGCAAGCTACAGGAATCCTCGTGTCTTTACTTCCCTGTTCTGGGATTATAGGCAAGAATTGCCACCAAGCCTGGAATTTATTTTTATTTTTGTTTATTTTTATTTGAGAGAGAGAAAGAGGGAGAGAGAGAGAGAGAATGGACACACCAGGGCCTCCAGCCACTGCAAACGAACTCCAGATGCATATGCTACCTTGTGCATCTGGCTTACATGGGACCTAAGGAATTGAGCCTCGAACTGGGGTCCTTACGCTTCATAGGCAAGTGCTTAACCGCTAAGCCATCTTTCCAGCCCCCAAGTCTGGTATTTTTTAAAAGAATATTTTACTTCTTTTTTGAGGCCACCCTGAGACTACATAGTGAATTCCAGGTCAGCCTGAGCTACAGTGAGACCCCTACCTCAGAAAACCAAAAAGAAAAAAAAAATGTTTTTGTTTTACTTATTTGAGAAAGAGAGAATATGAGCATGCCAGGACCTCCAGCTACTGCAAATGAACTCCATACACATGTGCCATCTTTTGCATCTAGCTATACTTTGGCTTTCCTGGCATGTGCCTTAACCACTAAAGCCATCTCTCTAGCCCAGTATTTTTAAAATATTTAATTAATTTACTTATTTAAGATAGAGAATGGACATCCCAGGTACTGTAGACGTTGCAAATGAACCCAGACCCATGCACCTTCTTGTGCATCTGGCTTACATGGGTAGTGAGGAATTGGGGAGTTGAACCTGGGTCCTTGGGCTTTGCAGGCAAGTGCCTTAACTAGTAAGCTATTTCTCCAGCCCCAAGCTGGTATTTTATGGGGGTGCTGGGGATCCTAATTCAGAACCTCATGCTTACATGGCAAGCTTTTTACCCCCAGTAATCCCCCCAGCCCTGTCTTTTGTGGCTCACTCAAGCCATCATTTTCTCACATCCTGCGTTCCCCCCCGGTCTTGCACTAGTTCCTCATGTGACATGTATCCTGAAACGGCCCAGGGTGTCCTCACACCACAGCTCTGGGGTGCCACTCACCTTATGGGCCCCTCCCCATTGATGTCCATGTTCAAGTCGGGGTCCTTCAGTGAAGACTCTTCCTCTGATCTCCTAACATGGGAAGAGCACAGAGGAAGAACTGGAGATGGGAGGTGTCAGAGACCCTCCCTCAGAGCCATGGCCCAAAGCAGAAGAAGGATGGCCCCTGGACATATTGCAAGGGCACCCCAATTGTCACCATCTAGAACCTTCCCTGCAAGGAAGGAAGAGTTCCATTCCTAGCAAAGGGACCAGGAAAGAGGCAGGCAGGGCTGAGCAGGAAGAAGCAACTGAACCCGCCTCTCTCCCCGCGGGCACTGACCTGAAGGTGAGGAGATTGGTGTAGATGAGTGGGGGGCAGAAGAAGGCGAGGACCAGCGCCCAGATGGGTGTCGTACTGTCCATCTCCCCCCACCACTTCTGTGTCAGCAGAGACTGTGGGACGTGGGACCATTAGGAGCCTGAATCTCCCCACGGCCCTCCCTGAGACCCCAAGGTGTGCTGGGCCACCACTCCAGAGCACAAAGCAAGGGCTCAGAGGGGGAGTCCTAGCTGTCAGGACTTGGGGGCCGTGGCCAAAGGCAACTTCTTCAGGTTTAGCTAGTAGAATGGAGCAGCCATTTATTTATTTGTGGTTCATATAGGGTTGTTTTTTCTTTTTGCATGTATATATGTGCTGTGTTCACATCATATGTGCATCTATACATATTCATTTCATATGTGTATTTGTGTGCATGTACAAGTGGAATCCAGAGGTCAATGTTATGTGTCTTCCTCAGCCACTCTCCACTGTATTACTATTATTATTTTATTATTTTTGTTTTTTTGCAATAGGGTCTCACTTGAGCCCAGGCTGACCTGGAACTCACTCTGTAGTCTCAGGGTGGCCTCGAACTCACAGTGACCCTCCTACCTCTGCCTGGAATTAAAGGTGTGTGCCACCACACCCCACTTCTACTGTATTTTGGACAGACTGTCTCACTGAACATGGATTTGCTAGACTAGCTTGCCAGCAAGTCCTGAGGACCCTCCTGTCTCCATTTTCCCAATGGTAAGATCATAGGCAACTGCTGCCTTGCCCCGCCTGTCCACATGATGCTGAGGATCCGAACCCTAGTCCGCATGCTTGTGTGAAGCACGTTAGCCACTGAGCCAGCTCTCCAGCCCCATAGCCAATTTTCATATTGACACTATCTGGCAGGTGCTAGGATAAATACTTCTCATGGATGAGTTTACTTTACCCCAAAGGATGGGCAGTAGTGTTTTCTCCTTTTCACAACCAAGGAAATGGCCCTCAAAAACAAGGGCTGAAGAGATGGCTTAGCAGTTAAGGCCCTTGCCTGCAAAGCCAAAGGGCCCAAGTTCCATTCCCCAGGACCCATGTAAACCAGGTGCACAAGCTGGTGCATTGTCTAGAGTTTGCATGCAGTAGCTGGATGCCCTGACGTACCCATTCTCTCTCTCTCTCCCTCTCCCTCTCAAATAAATGAAATACAAAACACTTTTAAAAAACATAATCAATAAGTAGTACAATTGGAATTCTTGAGTTTCACCACTGCTGAAAACAAGGGACCCTGACTATTTGAAATGCCAGTGTCCAAAGCCAGGACTTTGTGCTGGGTCAAACAAGATTTTTTTGTATGTGTAAATAAGTCTTTCTGTTGAGGTAGACAAGACTTCCTGTTGGGTGGACCAAACTTCCTTGATTGACAGTGATAAATTCTGAAGGACTCTCAGATTCTAATTTAGGATTCTGAGAAAATTTCAAAACGTCCCATTATCAGAAGTGGTGACTGCAGGTTAGGGGTGAAGAAACAGGGCTTTCCCATAGGAAAGAATTCCCACAGGAAGGGTGGATTTCCTAAAGCAAAATTTATCTATGTTTAAAACACTGGGTAATTGTGCACAGAGGCCATTCTAATTCTAGGAGACCAGAATGAGGGACCCCTTAAGGAAGTGGGGAAAAACTACCTATGGGTGAGGCAAGACTTCCTTTGTGAGAGATAGTATAGCTTATAGGAATAACTTCCTATGAGTGAGGCGGGACTTCCTTCATGAGAAACAGTATGGTCTATAGGAATGGTGGTATTTCCTGTACATGAGGGACTTCCTTTAAGAGGTATAAGATCTGCCTGGCGTGGTAGCGCACGCCTTTAATCCCAGCACTCGGGAGGCAGAGGTAGGAGGATCGCTGTGAGTTCAAGGCCACCCTGAGACTCCATAGTGAATTTCAGGTCAGTCTGGGCCAGAGTGAGACGCCACCTCGAAAAAAAAAAAAAAAAAAAAGAGGTGTAGGATTACCTGTGACAGTGGGGTAAAGTTACTGTTGATGAGGAAGGGCTTCCTGTTTTGTTCTGTTCTGTTCTGTTATTTATTTATTTATTTATTTGTTCTGTTTTGTTTTGAGGTAGAGTCTTGCTATAGCCCAGGCTGACCTGGAATTCACTATGTAGTCTCAGGCTGGTCTCGAACCCACAGTGATCCTCCTACCTTTGCCTCCCTTGCTGAGATTAAAGGCGTGCGCCACCATGCCCCCTGGAAGTGGAACTTTACAGGGGTCGGCATCCCTGTGGGAAGGCAGGTAGCTCTCTGCGGCGGGGGTCAGAACAAGGGCAGAACTTGTAAGAGTGAAGGGAGACTTGCAGGAGAAATGGGCTCCAGGGACGGGGCTGGTCCCAGTGGCAGGGCCTCATCATCCCCTAAGTGAGCTGCTCACCTGTACCCCATCTTGGGCAAAGAAAGCACGGGCATCAGCCTGCATGGCAAGCTGGAGGCAGGTGGCCTCTCCCCAGAGGGGGCAGCGACGGAGAAGTAGGCGGGCTGCCCGGTCCTCATTGTTATGGTAGCACTCTCCAAAGAGGTCTGGGACATAGGGTTTAAGATGAGGGCAGATGGAAGAGCGAGGGAGCGCTTATGCTCCACACGGGTAACCCCCATCCCACCCCGGCCTCCTCCGACCCACGCACCCACGGCCATGCTCTCAAACTTGGCTGCCAGGTCCTTCCTCCGCGCCGCCTCCTCGGCCTCCCATTCCAGGCGCGCCATCACCCTGAGCAGCAGACAGGCGCCCAGAGCCGAGGCCACAGAGTTGGAGCTCTGCAGAAATCCAGAGAGAGAGAGAAAAGAGGACATGGGTGGGGTCAGAGTTTGGGGTGAGGTTTGGGAAAAGACGTAGAGAAAACCTGTGATCCTTGGGCAGGGAGGGACAGAGTGAGGAGTCAGGCCACTCAAGGTCGTGGTGAAGCTTTGGGGCATATTGACATTAGATGTGGTCCCCACATGAGTCACACTCAGACATTAGGATGGCAGTGTGATTGTTCTTGCTTGGAGCTGGGGGAAGTGATTTTCATGGGCACTGAGCTCAGTGTGGGGAGATGAGAAAATTCTGGAGACAAAGGATGAAAATGGTTGAGTAACAGTGTGACTGCTGCTCAGCTGAAACAAACAAACATCTTCCTAGTCAGGCTTGGTGGCCCACACCCGTCATCCCAGCACTTTCCAGGCCAGCCTGCATTAAACAGTGAGACTTTGTCTCAAAAAGAAACAAGAACTGCAGCTGGGGAGGTGGCTCTGTGTTTAAAGGCATTTGCTTGCAAAGCCTGCTGGTGGGGGTTGGATTCCTCAGTACCTATGTAAAGCCAGATGCACAAAGATGTGAACATCATGTGCAGTGGCAAGAGACCCTGGCATGCTTATCCTCTCTCTCTCTCTCTCTCTCTTCACAAATAACTAAATAAAAACATTTTTTAAAAAATGGGCTGGAGAGAAGTCCTAGTGGCTAAGGCACTTGCCTGCAAAGCCTAAAGATCCATGTTCAACTCTCCAAGTCCCACATAAGCCAGATGCACAAAGTGACTGGAGTTCAATTACAGTGCCTGGGGGTCTGGTGCACCAATTTTCTCCCTCTCCCTCTCTGTCTCATTAAAAGAGAGAGAGAGAGATGAGCTGAAGAGATGGCTTAGTGGTTAAAGTGCTTGCCTGCAAAGCCTAAGGACCCAGGTTCGATTCCCCAGTATCCACATAAGCCAGATGCACAAGATGGTGCATATGTCTAAAGTTCATTTTCAGTGGCTAGAGGTTCTGGTGTACCCATTCTCTCTCTCTCTCTCTCTCTCTCTCTCTCTCTCTCTTTCTCTCTCTCAAATAAATAAATAAATATAAATTTAGAGCTGGGTGTGGTGGTGCATGCCTTTACTCCCAGCACTTGGGAGGGAAAGGTAGGAGGATCGCCAAGAGTTCAAGACCACCCTGAGACTACATAGTGAATTGCAGGTCAGCCTGATCTAGAGTGAAACCCTATCTTGAACCCCCCTCCCCAAAAAAGGAAAAAACAATGACGGAATATAGCTCCAGGATAAATCACTTGCCTAGCATGTACAAAAGCCCCAGCACTGAAAAAAAATAAAATGTGTGTAACATGGAAACAAAGTAAAACAAGGCAGTGCCTAGAACCCCACTGTGGAGCCTGCCCTCTTTTCTGAGTTCTAACTCAAAAAGTGTAATTTTCTCTTTTTTTTCCCTCTTCTTCTTCTTCTTCTTTTTTTTTAATATTTATTTGGGCTAGAGGGATGGCTTAACAGTTAAGCCATATGCCTGCTAAGCCAAAGAACCCAAGTTCAATTCCCCAGGACCCATGTAAGCCTGATGCACAATGTAGCACATGCATCTGGAGTTCGTTTGTAGTGGCTAGAGGCCCTGGGGTGCCTATTCTCTTTCTTTCTCTCTCTGACTCCCTTTCTTGCTCTCTCAAATAAATAAATGATAAAATAAATAACACTTTATAAAATTTTTATTTACTGATTTATTTTTTTTATTTATTAATTTATTTAGTTTTGGGTTTTTGATGTAGGGTCTCACTCTAGCTCAGGCTGACCTGGAGTTCACTATGTAGTCTCAGGGTAGCCTTGAACTCACGGTGATTCTCCTACCTCTGCTTCCCTGGGATTAACTTGTTTATTTTTCTATGACAGAGACAGTGAGGGAGAACTGGAGTGCCAGGGCCTCCAACCACTGCAATCAAACTCCAGTCACCTTGTGCGTCTGGCTTACATGGGATCTGGGAAGTCGAACATGGGTCCTTAAGTTTCACAGGCAAGCACCTTCCTTAACCAATAATCCATCTCTCTAGCCCTTTTTGTCTTCTTTTGATGGCAGCCAAAATCCTAAGCATGCTTTCCCTGATACTTTGGAGCTTTTTTCCACATTTTTTTCCTCAATAAATCTCCTTTGTGGGCTGGAGAGATGGCGTAGCGGTTAAGCGCTTGCCTGTGAAGCCTATGGACCCTGGTTCGAGGCTCGGTTCCCCAGGTCCCACGTTAGCCAGATGCACAAGGGGGCGCACGGGTCTGGAGTTCGTTTGCAGAGGCTGGAAGCCCTGGCGCGCCCATTCTCTCTCTCTTTCCCTCTATCGGTCTTTCTCTCTGTGTCTGTCGCTCTCAAATAAATAAATTAAATTAAAAAAAAAATCTCCTGTCTTAAAAAAAAAAATTAGTTGGCATCATGTATAAGAGACTAAGAAGAGAGTGTTGTGATTCTAGAAGTGGAAGCAGATGGTTCAGGTCTTCAAAGTTATCCTTGGCTATGTGTCAAGTTTGAGGCCGGCCTCAACTACATAAGACCTTGCCATAAGTAAATAAATAAATCAGAAGATAAATAGATAAGAAAGAAAGAGACCAGAATGCAGGTTGGGTGATTTAAGGTCACAGAAGGAGGAAAGAGGGTCTTAGGATTTGAGGGTGGTGAGTGCTCACCTTTTCCCAAAAGTACATGGCCATCTGAGCTCTGTTCAGAAGCAGAGCCCAGATGAGTAAGTCGCTCCAGGGGGCCTGCCCAATGCCAGCATCCGGCGACGTCTGCAGGCTGGCCCAGTCCTTGAGCAGATGGGCCTGCAGGCAAAGAAAGGCTTGGTGAGGCCTGCCTGGGTCAGCCACAGGTTCCTCCCTCCACCTCGCCCTGGACTTGGCCACACCTCTCCGGCTCCGCCCCCTGGCATGTCCCCACCCACTCCCAGAGACATCTTGCACCAGGGGGCTCTTCCAGGACCCTCAGCCTCGCTGGTCCTTACGTTTTCTCTGCAGTCTTGGATGGGGTGAGGGTCCCGGGTGTCCATGGCAGGGTACCTCGGCGCACACGTCTCCCCCAACAGCGTCCTGAGCACTTGCCCCACGTTAGGCGGCCGGAGCTCAGTGGCCGCGTCTTTTGGAGGTGAGGCTTTGGTGCCCGCACCGTGGGACGCCTGGTCCAACAGACTGCGGATGAGCGAGTTGGAGGGCACCGCGCTGTACAGCTGGGCCAGGCGCATGGGGGTCAGGAAGTGGCCCAGGCTGAGGCCGTGGGAGATGAGCAAGCGCACAAACTCAGGCCGGTCATTGAGCAGGGCGTCCATGAGGGAGGCCTCCAGGTGGAAGGACTGGGGGTGGGAAGGACGGAGACAGAGATGAACAGGCCCGGAGGCCAGTCAATGCAGAGAGGGTGAAGCCATGGATGGAGAGAACACTACCGGGGAGGGAGGGAGGAGGATGCGTAGGTAAATAGAGGGTTAGGGAGGATGGGTGGATGGGTACGTAAATGGATGGAAGGTGGGTGGATGGAGGGGGATGGATAGGTGGTTGGTGGTGGGTAAATGGGGAGACGAGGAACAAGTTGGGAACATATAAACTAACAACCAGAAATGGGTAGCTAGTTATGAGAAGGCAGGACCAGGTGTCTGAGAAGTCAGCAAGGAGGGGGAGCACAGCGTTATTTTCATGATCCCCAAGCCCTGACCCCTCTCACCCGCCACTGGATATCTCCACGGAAGAGTTCACTCTGGGCAATGTCCACCCGGTTCCAAGCCACAGCCAAACGGAGCTCATCCAGGTAAGCTGAGGCCTCAGAACTTCCACAGGCTAGAAGGAGAAGGCGACAAGTGGGGAGCAGGCTCGTGTAGCAGACAGGTGGCCACTAGAGTTTCCTCATCTACCAAATGGAAATCACAGTGGTTCTCCTTCCAAAGCGTCTCTGTCAGTAACAGTGAGTGCAGGAGGAGGGTCCAACTTGGGCTAGGGAGCTCCGTGGGGGAAAGTGCTTGTGATGCCAGCATGACCACCTGAGTGTCATTCCTCATGTCTTAAAAAAAAAAAAAAAAAAAGCTGCTGGCGGTGCATGCCTTTAATCCCAACACTCGGGAGGCAGAGGTAGGGGGAACACTGTGAGTTCAAGGCCACCCTGAGACTAAATACTGAACTTCAGCCTGGGCTAGAGTGAGAGACCCTGCCTCAGAAAACCAAATTAATTAATTAATTTTAGAAAAATGAAAGGAAAAACTGGAAATGAGCCAGACATGGTGGCATACGCCTTTAATCTCAGAACTGGGGAGGGAGAGGTAGGAGGATTGCCATGAGTTCGAGGCCACCCTGAGAATACAGAGTGAATTCCAGGTCAGCCTGGGCTAGAGTGAGACCCTACCTTGAAAAAAAAAAAAAAGATGCACATACAAGCTGGGCATGGTGGTGCACACCTTTAATCCCAGCACTCAAGAGGCAGAGGTAGGAGGATTGATGTGAGTTTGCGGCTAGCCTGAGATGTCATATTGAATTCCAAGTCTGCCTGAGTTACAGTGAGACCATACCTCAAAACAACAACAACAACAAAAAAGATGCAAAGCTGGGCGTGGTGGCCCACGCCTTTAATCCCAGCACTTGGGAGGCAGAGGTAGGAGGATCACTATGAGTTTGAGGCCACCCTGAGACTACATAGTGAATTGCAGGTCAGCCTCAGCTAAAGCAAGACCCTACTTCGAAAAACAAAATAAAATAAAAAGAATAAGAGGATGAAATTGTTAATGGACTGGGAAAGATAGAATAATTAAAATGTTTTGTGAATAGAAAGATGGATGGATGGGTAAAGAAATGAAGGATAGGTGGTAGAATGGATGGTGGGTAGGTATGTATATGTATGTACCTATGTCTGTATATATGTGTGAATGAATGGGCAGGTGTATAGCTGGATGGATATGTGAACAGATGAACGAGTGATTGGAAATATGGATGGATAGAAAAGTAATGAATTGGGGCTGGAGAGATGGCTTAGTTGTTAAGGCGCTTGCCTGCAAAGCCTAAGGACCCATGTTCAACTCTCCAAGTCCCATATAAGGCAGACGCACAAAGTAATGCAAATGTGCAAGGCCGCACATGCGCACAAGGTGGTGCCTGCATCTGGAGTTTGATTACAGTGACTGGAGGGCCAGGCGTGCAAATTCTCTCCCTCACTCACTTTCATTAAAAAAAAAAAAAAGACTAGCCAGGTGTGGTGGCACACGCCTTTAATCCCAGCACTTGGGAGGCAGCAGAGGTAGGAGGATCGCCGTGAGTTTGAGGCCACCCTGAGACTCCATAGTGAATTCCAGGTCAGCCTGGGGTAGAGTGAGACCTTACCTCGAAAAACAACAACAACAAAAAAAAGGCTAGTTTGTTGGAATTGACTCAAAAAAAGGAAAAATAATGAATTGCATTGCATGCAGCCTTATGCGAAAGATAAGTCATCAATGTGATAAACAACAGTGGACACTGCAAGCCTTAAGTTTGGCCAGCCATGCCAAATAAGCCAATGGGTGTAATAGTGGCATGTCTGTTATGGGGGAAACCAACCACTCTCTAATTGGACCGGAGGCCCACTCCACAGGAGGTAATACATGCCTGGTACGAAAACCTAGTCAAAAGCCTATGGGAAGGGAGGTCATAAGCCCTAGGGGAGTAACGCCTGCAGTTGTCTGGCTAAATGCATATATTGTGCTCTCCAAACTACCAGTAAGCAGTTTTCTTAACATTCATACCCATATACTAATGTCACTCTCACTTTTGGTAGAGAAGCTTCTGTTTTCAGATGGCAGTGACCATTGGAATGACTCAAAAGACATCATAGTGCTGAGAAGAAGTGACAGAGGAATGTTTGGCACTGAAATATCTCTATCACACCTTCCAAAGCTCAGGGTCCATTGTGGAAGAGGTGGCAGAAAGAATGTAAGAGCCAAAGAAAGGGTAAGATTCCTTACGATGCAATCTTCCAGACACAAAATGGCCTGGATATCCATGATCTTGCAGTGCCTGGCACTACCTACACAAAACCCTCATAATAAGAGGAAAAGATGATGACATCAAAATAAAAGACTGATTGAACAGGATGGGGACATGATGGAAGGTGGACTTGTGATGGGGAAAGTGGGAAGGGGAGGGAATTATCATGGTTTGTCTATAATTATGGAAGTTGTCAATAAAAATAAATAAATAGAAAAGAAAAATAAAAGCCAGGTGTGGTGCCACACGCCTTTAATACCAGCACTTGGGAGGCAGAGGTAGGAGGATTGCCGTGGGTTTGAGGCCACCCTAACACTACAGAGTGAGCTCCAGGTCAGCCTGAGCTAGAGTGAAACCCTACCTTGAATAAAAAGAAAGAAAGAAAAGAAAAATAATGAATTTGGCCAGAGAGATAGATCAGTGATTAAGGCATCAAGCCTATCAACCTGAGTTCAATTCCCCAGTACCCATGTAAGTCAGATGCACAGAGCAGCACAAGTGTGGAGAATTCCTTTGCAGTGGAGGCCCTGGCACACCCATTTTCACTCTTTATGTATGTATGTATGTATGTGTGTGTGTGTGCATGCATATATATATATATATATATATATATATATATATATATATATATATATATATATAATTTTATTTTATTTATTTATTTTTAAGGAGGCCAGAGCCGGGTGTAGTGGTGCATGCCTTTAATCCCACCACTTGGGATGCAGAGGTAGGAGATTCACCTTAAGTTCAAGGCCACCCTGAGACTACATAATAAATTCCAGGTCAGCCTGGGCTGGGCTAGAATGATACCTTACCTCGAAAAACCAAAAAAAAAAAAAAAAAAAAGGGAAGCCAGTTGTGGTGATACACGCCTTTAATTCCAGTACTCAGACTCAGGAGGCAGAGGTAAGATCAACCTGAGTTCAAGGACACCCAGAGAGTGAATTCTGGGTCAGCCTGGGCTAAAAATGAGACCCTAACTTGAAAAACCTAAATAAATAAATAAATAAATAAAAATAAGATGGAGGGCTGCAGAGATGGCTCAGCAGTTAAGGCACTTGTGTACAAAACCTAATGATCCAGGTTCAGTTCCTCAGTACCCACACAGAGCCAGATGCACAAAGTGGTGCATGTGTCTGGGGTTTGGTTGCAGCAGCTAGAAGCCCTGGTGCACCCATTCTCTCTATCTCTCTTCCATCACACTCTGCTTGCAAATAAATAAATAATTATTAAATTAAAAAGTAAGATAGAGGATGGAAGATGGTTCCGTAGGTAAGAGCCCTTACCATGCAAGCCTGAGAAAGCCTAGAGTTGATCCCAAGCATCCCACCCCCCAAAAAGGGCACATGTGACCATGCGTGACTGTAATTGCAGTCTTGTGGGGACGGTGGCTAGAGAATTGCTGGGCTGCACTGGTCAATTGCTAGTCAGGCTGAAAATGGTAGCTCCAGGTTCAGAGGCTCAGTCTCAAGGAAACAACATGGAAGGGTAGCAGAAACACCTTACGTATGCCTATCGCCTGTGCACAAGAGTGTATGCACACACATCTGCACACATGTGCATACACTATACCTACACCACACATACATTCCCCCACCAAAAAAAAAGGAAACAAAGATGCAGGGTGTGGTGGCACACACCTTTAATCCCAGCACTCAGAAGGAAGGCAGAGGTAGGAGGATCACAGTGAGTTCAAAGCCACCCTGAGACTACAAAATGACTTTGAATTCCAGTATGAAACATGGCCAAGGGGAAAGATAGGACAGACAGAGAGGGGTGTAGCGTTAAGAGGATAGGTGACTTGTATGTTCCATCTTACCATTCACAAGGGCCCTCAGAACAATGGTCTCGAACTCCTCAGAGCCATCTTCTGATGAGTAGACTGTCAGCAGCTCCTTCCGGGTCATGATCCTCTCCACCTGAAGAACTCTGAACCCTGAGTTCAAATCCTGTAGGTTCCTGTCTGCAGGAAGGCAGGAACCCACTGCCCTCCAGAGCCTGCTAGTCCAGGTGCCCAGCCCCCTCCCATCTCAGGACCCAAAATTGGGTTTACAGTGCCATACCTGGGCCTGCAGGACCTCAGGGTCCCCTTTGGGGAAGTAACGTTTAACCCGGTCTCTAGCTTCGCCTCGTCTGGATCCTCCGCTCCCCAGGGCCAGAGTGTCTTCCAAGGTCTCCACCAGGCAGTCCGCAGCACCCCCAGAGCCAGCCACCAGGAGGCAAGGGAGCTGAGCCTGGGTGGCATCCTCTATTCGCTTCAGGATAAAAGAGAGAGAGGGTCAGGGAAGGCAGGGTGTTCACCTATCTGGATTCACATCCCCAGTCCCCAGGTCCCCATATCAGGACTAAGACACTCTCCCACCATGGACACAGCCATCCAGCCCCAGATACCTTCAGCATCTTTTCATCACCATCAATCAGGAGGAGGAGGACAGGGATGTCGATTCCAGTCCCTAAGAGAAAAGTAGAGACCGTGGTCATCACCCATCAGCCTCTCCCAGAGATGGGAAGAACCATAATTCCCAAGTTCCTGAAGTGGCATATGGACCTTGTCCCAACTCTGGCTGAAGCGCATGGGAATTGTCATTCCTTGTGAACTTTGGGAAGGAGCCAGATTTTGGTATTTTGTTATGTTTTGTTTGGGTTTGGTTTTTCAAGGTAGGGACTCACTCTAGCTCAGGCTGACCTGGAATTCACTATGTAGACTCAGGGTGGCCTTGAACTCACAGTGATCCTCCTACCTCTGCCTCCTGAGTGCTGGGATAAAAGGCATGTGCCACCATGCCCGGCAAAAATAATTAAAAAAAAAAAAAAAAAGAATGAAGGAGTCTTTTGGGGGACGGAAATATGGATCAGCTATTAAAGGTGCTTATTTGCAAAGCCTGATGGCCTGAGTTCAATTCCCCAGTACCTTTGTAAAACCAGATGCACAAAGTGGTTAATGCATCTGGAATTTGTTTATAGTGACAGGAGACCTTATCATGCCCAAACTTTCTCTCTGTCTACCTCTTTTTATCTCTGTCTCAAATAAATAATAAAATTATATTTTACAATGATGTCTTTTTAAAAAAAGTAGTAGTCTTCAAGCCAGGCGTGGTGGTACACACCTTTAATCCCAGCACTTGGGAGGCAGAGGTAGGAGGATCACTGTGAGTTCCAGGCCAGCCTGAGACTACATAGTGAATTCCAGGTCAGCCCGAGCTAAAGTAAAACCCTATCTTGAAAAAAAACTAACTAAATAAATAAATAAGTAGTAGTCTTCAGGGCTGGAGAGATGGCTTAGAGGGTAAGGCACTTGCCTGAAAAGCCAAAAGACCCAGGTTCAATTCCCCAGGACCCACATAAACCAAATGTACAAGGTGGCACATGTGTCTGGAGTGTTTTAAGTGGCTGGAGGCCTGCTGTGCCCATTCTCTCTCTCACAAATAAAGAAATTTTAAAAAATTATTTATTTGCAAGTACAGAAAGATAGAAGAGAAACCGAGAGAAAGAGCACACCAGGGCCTCCAGCCATTGCAAATAAATTCCAAACACTTTGTGCACCTGACTTTATATAGGTACTGGGGAATGGAACTTGGGTCATTAGGCTTTGCAGGTAAATGCCTTAACTACTGAGTGAACTCTCCAGCCCAAATAAATACAAATATTTTATAGAAAGAGGCTGGGAGGGGGGTGGCTAGAGTGATGACTTAGTGATTAAGGTGCTTGCCTGAGAAGTCTAAGGACCCATGTTTGACTCTCCAGATTCCACGTAAGCCAGATGCACAAGGTGACACATGTTCACAAGATGGCGCACACATCTAGAGTTTGATTGCAGTGGGTGGAGGCCCTGGTGAACCAATTCCCCGCTGCTCCTCTGTCTCATAAAGAAATGGGGCTGGGAGCCGGGTGTGGTGGCATACGCCTTTAATTCCAGCACTCCGGAGGCAGAGGTAGAAGGATCGCGGTGAGTTCGAGGCCACCCTGAGACTCCATAGTGAATTACAGGTCAGCCTGGTCTAAAGCAAGACCCTACTTTATAAAACAAAAAAGAAAAAGAAAGAAGGAAGGAAGGAAGGAAGGGAGGGAAGGAAGGGATACATATGCATATGATTTTACAACAGAGACAAAGATATGAAAGGGTAAATTCCAAACTGTGCAACACTAATTACCCCAGTGAGGAGAAGGTGAAACCTGGGCAGGAAGATCATTAACTTTCTCTATACTGTGATTTGGTTTGTTAAGTACATATTAAGGTGCCATAATTGTTTATGATAAGTGAAGAAAGCCTCCAAGCTTACATAGTACGTTAAAGGCTGAGTACCCCTAATCTAAAAGACTGAAACCCAAGAGCTCTAAACTTTGAAACATTTTATAAAATGTTGATAAGACATTCAAAAACATTTGGATTTTGGAACATTTTGGATTTCAGTCTTTTTAAAAAAAAATTATTCATTTATTTCAGAGCTACAGACAAAGAGGCAGATAGAGAGAGGGAGAGAGAATGGGCGTGTCAGGGCCTTTAGCCACTGCAAATGAATTCCAGACGCGTGCGCCCCCTTGTGCATCTGGCTAACGTGGGTCCTGGGGAGTTGAGCCTCGAACCTGGGTCCTTAGGCTTCACAGGCAAATGCTTAACCACTAAGCCATCTCTCCAGCCCTTCAGTCTTTTCTTGTTGGGATGCTCCATAGGTACTGTCTATGCACATATTTTGAAATTGAAGCCCTCTGAAGTTAGAAGCATTTCTGGTCCCAAGCATTTTGAATAAGGAACATTCAGACTGTTTGTTTTACTTTATTGTTATTGTTGTTATTATTATTTGTTTTTTCAAGGTAAGCTCTCGCTCTAGCCCGAGCTGACCTGAAACTCATTATGTGGTCTCAGGGTAGCCTCAAACTCACAGTGATCCTCCTGCCTCTGCCTCCTGAGTATTGGGATTAAAGTTATGTACCACCACACCCAGGGTTGTGTGTGTTTGTGTGTGTGTGTGTGTGTGTGTGTGTTGTTGTTGTTGTTGTTTTCTTTTCTTGTTCTTGTTGTTTTTTCGAGGTAAGGTTTTCACTCTAGCCCAGGCTGACCTGGAATTTGCTATGTGGTCTCAGGGTGGCCTCGAACTCACAGTTATCCTCTACCTCTTCCTCCCGAGTAGTGCTGGGATTAAAGGCATGTGCCACCATGCCCACTTCACACCCAGCTATTTTTACTTTTTGCTTTGGTTTTATCTTTGGTTTTTTTGTTTGTTTGTTTGTTTTATCTTATTTTATATTTTTAGCTTTTCAAGATAGAGTCTCACTCTAGCCCAGACTGACCTGGAATTCACTCTGTAGTCTCAGGCTGGCCTCGAACTCACAGTGATCCTCCTATGTCGGCCCCCCAAATGCTGGGATTAAAGGTGTGCACAAAATAATGGCAAAAAAAAAAAAAAAAAGCTTCACCACACACAAAAAAATTTTGAGCTGACCAGACCACTGGGGACCACAGATACAGAAGTCAAAAGAGCCACTAACCTCCTACACCAGTCTTCTGTTGGGCCACGTAGGACTCAAAGCGCAGCCGGAAGCGGTTCTCACCACCCATGCGGCCTTGGGTGCCATCGTCCACCAGGAAGAAAGCGGAATAATTGTAGTCCAGGGGAAACTCAATCCCGTCCTCAGGGTCACCGTGCCATCGGTACCTCGCAGGGAAGGAGCCCTGGAGACAATGAACAGACCAGGGAATCCTTCCAGAAAGAAAGACATGCCTCCCTCACACCCATGGGTCCAGGCCCCAGGCCCCTGTCTCAGATCCAGGACTTCAAAACCCAGCCCTCCTCCATCGGACCCAAGTGTGCAGACCCAACCCTCCCTCGGGCCCACCCAGTTGTCCAGGCCCGCTCCTACTTCTCAGACCTGGGGCTCCACACCTCTCCTGCACACACCTTGGGGTTGGTGAGGGTGTCTCTGTTCCGGACCACGCCCCAGGGCGCCACACCCATGGCCACCACCTTGCTGCCTCCCGTACTGGCCGTCTGATGGTCCCGCACAGCCACACCCACATGCCGGCCTATGCCTGTGTGCAGTCCCCCAGTGACAATCCAGGCCCCTACACAGGACAGAGATATGGAGGGACAGAGAGGGAGAAAGAGAGACAGGTAATCAAGGGCTTCGTGAAGGATGCGGGTCCAGCCCGGGGCAGCAGGGGCCCGGAGACTCAGTCCCACCCACGTTCATCACCTGTGCTCTGCGCAGCCCGCACTAGGCCGCGTCGTAGAAGATCCTGCAGCCAGGTTTGGAGAACAGGGCCCCCTGACCCCCCTAGCACAGACACCACCAGGTTCGGGGCACGAAAACCCCAAGTGCGGGTGATCAGACTATAAACCGTGGCTGGATCTGTGCGGTCAGATAGCCGGAGGAACTGTGGACACAGGGAGGAGAGGACATGGACAAGGGTCCAGATAGACAAGGTCAGAGACCTGGAGAGAGAGACCCAGGGAGAAACAGAGACCCATGGAGACAAGAACAGAAACCCAGAGACAGAGGGACAGAGGGACAGAGACCCAGAGGATGAAGGACAGGAACATGAGGAGGTTAGGATACAGACCCAGCAAAGAGAGAGAGGAAAGGCTAATGGGGAGACAGGTTCAGGCATTGCCACAGCCCCAGCCTGGCCCAGCCCCAGCATGCAGGCCTCACGTTGCTGGGCTTGCGGCCAGAGCCCATGAAGTCCAGGTCCCCGTAGGCATCAGTGGGTTTCTCCGTGGTATGCACATCACTGTCCCACTTGGTCACCACGGCTGCCCCAAAGGCATCCTCCACAGCCACAGATGGGTGGGCACTCCTCGGGCACCCACATTGGCACAAGGTCCCTCTGGGGGTGTGAGGGTGAGTGTGAACCCAAGAAGTCCCCTTTGGCCTTGTCCTGTTCCACACAGACCCTGTGCCCCAGCACTGGCTCTGACTGCCTGTGGGAGAAACTGAGGTAGGGACAGCTACATTTATCCTTCACCTCAAACTAGAAGAGATAAATGTGACCTCCAGAGCCAGGAAGGTACAAGTTGATGGCTATCAGTAGATGGCATTGCTGCCTCAAGTCCAAATAGATGCCATTCACCACAAGAAGAAAAATATTAAAATAGAATTTTGTTTTGTTTTGTTTTTCAAGGTAGGGTTTCACTCTGCCCCAGGCTGACCTGGAATTCACTATGTAATCTCAGGGTGACCTCGAACTCATGGTGATCCTCCTACCTCTGCCTCCCAAGTGCTGGGATTAAAGGTGTGCGCCACCACACCCAGCTTAAAAATAGAATTTTTAAAAATTTTGGTATAATTTATTTACTTGAGAGAGGAAAAAAGGCAGATAGAATGGGTATGCCAGATCCTCTAACCACTGTAAAAGAATTCTAGACTAATGTGCCACCATGTGCATCTGGTTTACATGGATACTAGGGAATTGAACCTGAGTCCATAGGCTTCACAGGCAAGCCTTAACCTCAAGCCATCTCTCCAGCCCACCCCCACAAACTTTTTTTTTTTTTTTTCCTTCAAGATAAGGTCTCCCTTTAGCCCAGGCTGACCTGGAATTTACTATGTAGTCTCAGGGTGGCCTCGAACTCAGTGTTCCTCCTCCCACTCCTCCCCAGTGCTGGGATTAAAAGCATGCACCACCATGCCCAGAAGAAAAAAAAAATGTTTTTGAAAGAAGGATTTACAGAAAGCTTACATAGCAGACGCAGAGGCAACTGTGTGACTTTAGACAAGTGGCTTTGCCTCTCTGAGCTGAAATTTCCTCCTCCTCCAATACTAAGACAATAAATAGCACAGCCTGTTGCATGGGGCTCAGAGAATCCAAGACTCATGCAGTGTTTCCTGAACTGAGGATGGCAATTGGCACCAGCTGGAGGTGGCTGCGCGAACTTCACACCACTTTAAATAACCTCGAATAACACAGTGAGAAAGTCATTCTTTTTTCAGAGATCCCAGCCGCCAAGGAGGGGGCTCATCCAGGCACCTTCCTGTCTTTCAGCCTCACCATTCCCCACTCCTTCTGTTTTGTGTAAAAGGCAGGCTTGATCAAGAGTCTGGGACACAGGGCTAGCTTTGGTTTGAAAATAACTATCTTAGGTAGGTATGGTGGCGCACACCTTTAATCCCAGTGCTCATAAGGCAGAGGTAGGAGGATCATCATGAGTTCGAGGCCAGACTGAGAGTACATAGTGAATTCCAGGTCAGCCTGAGCTACAGTGAGACCCTACCTCGAAACTACCTCCCCCCACAAAAGAAAAGGGGAAAAAAAAAGAAAAAGAGAAAGAACTGTCTTTATTTGCTGCTCATTGTGCCCGACTTCCTGGTTTGTTTCTTTCTCCTTGTGTTTCCTCTTGTGTCCTTCTCATGGACAGAATAGGGTTTCTAGCTATGGTCACCATAGGTCCACTGTTTTTCTCTCTAAATAAATGCATAAATCTCTCTTGGCTGATGTGATTGCACCTGAGTTTCACAGACTGAGTAGTATGGACTCAGAGCATGAGTGCTTCAATTAAAAATGTAGCTTATATTCAAACCTGGGCCATCAGGCTTTGTAAACAAGTACCTTTCACCACTGAGCCATCTCCCTAGTCCTAGAATCAATCTTAACCTGGAAATTCTTGGATCAGCTAGAACCTGGTGAATGGAGGAGTGAATAAGGAGAAAGAGGGAGATAGAGAGTGGTAGTGGGAGGGAGAGAAGGGTTGGGTAAGAAAAGGAAGGAAAGTGAAGGAAAATGAAAGAGAGGGTCTGGATTTTAATATAGGGTCTGGAGATGGAATCCAAGTTTTCCAGCTTAAATGTTGAGCACTTTTTCCACCATCTCTCCATCCCTCCCACACACATTCTTTTCTTACAGACAGAGACAAAAGAGAAAGAGAGAGAGAGAGAATGGGTGCACCAGGGCTACCTACTACTACAAACGATTTCCTGCTACATGCACCACTTGGTGCACTGGGCTTTATATGGTTACTGGGGAATCAAACTTGAACCATCAGGCTTTGCAAGCAAGCACCTATAATCACTGAGCCAACTCCACAACCTCCCACCCACTTTTTGAAACAAGGCCTCTCTTGCTGTTTTGCTGCTACTGCAGGTAAATTTAATTGCCTGGCTCAACCTACATGTTTATTGTGACGATTAATCTATATTGTCAACTTTACTGGATCCAGAAACCAAGTAAGATGTATGCCTTTGTGGCAGATCTGTAAGTGCATTTTCAGGAAAGATGAACTTATCGGGGAGACCATCTTCCAGGGTGGACAGCGATTCTGGGGTCAGCTCATATATAACCAGATTCCACGAAAAAGTGTGGCTTTTGTCTAACCACTCTTGCTCCTTGCTGGTGAGCGCATCTCTCCTGTTGCTGCCATCCTTTGCTGACACTGGAACCTATCTTCTTCAGTTGTCCAACATGGACTGAAGACCAGCAGCTCTCCAGCAATGCCACAGGTCTTCAGGAAGAGATTGGGACTGCCCAGGCATCCAGCCTTGTGGACTTAGCAGCCACCAGGTTCTTAGTCTCTTGAGCCTGCAGACAACCATTTTTGAACTGCTCAGCCTAAATCATGTAAACCAATCTAATAAATCCCCTTTGTAATACATAAAAAAAAAAAGTAGCTGGAGAGATGGCTTAGCGGTTAAGCACTACCTGTGAAGCCTAATGACCCCGGTTCAAGGCTCGATTCCCCAGGACCCACATTAGCCAGATGCACAAGGGCTCATGTGTCTAGAGTTCATTTCCAGTGGCAAGAGACCCTGGTGCGCTCATTCTCTCTCTCTCTCCCTCTCTCTCTGTGTTGCTCTCAAATAAATAAAAAAATTTTATAAAAACGTAATTTAGGTTGGGCATGGTGATGCACACCTTTAATCCCAGCACTCAGGAGGCAGAGGTAGCAGGATCACCATGAGTTTGAGGCCACCCTGAGACTACATAGTGAATTCCAGGTCAGCCTGGGCTAAAGTGAGACCCTAACCCAAAAATCAAAATAAATAAATAAATAAATTTTTTTTAAAGTAGCTTAAACTGGGCTTGGTGGCTCATGCCTTTAATCCCAGTACCTGGGAGGCAGAGGTAGGAGGATCTCCATGAGTTTGAGGCCACCCTAAGACTACATAGTGAATTCCAAGTCAGCCTCAGCCTGGGCTAGAGTAAAACCCTGCCAAAAAACCAAAAAACAAACAAACAAACAAAAAAATGTAGCTTAAGGGCTGGAGAGACAAGTTAGCAGTTAAGGGCTTGTGTGCTAAGCCTACTCCCCAGAACCCACTAAGCCATATGCCCATGGTGGCACATGTGTGTGGTGCTCGTTTGCAGTGGCTAGAGGCCCTGGCATGTCCATTCATTTTCCATCATCCCTCGTATCTTAAATAAATAAAATAATTTTTAGCCGGGCATGGTGGCACACACTTTTAACCCCAGCACTTGGGAGGCAGAGGTAGGAGGATCGCCATGAGTTTGAGGCCACCCTGAGACCACATAGTGAGTTCCAGGCCAGCCTGGGCTAGAGTGAAACCCTACCTTAAAAAACAAAAACAAAAAATTCAGAAGCCGGACTTGGTGGCACACGCCTTTAATTCCAGCACCCGGGAGGTAGAGGTCGGAGGATTGCCATGAGTTTGAGGCTACCCTGAGAATACAGAGTGAATTCCAAGTCAGCCTGGGTTAGAGTGAGACCCTACCTCGAAAAAACAAAAATAAATAAATAAATTTTAAAAATTGGGCTGGAGGAATGGCTTAGTGGTTAAGACATTTGCCTGCAAAGCCAAATGACCAGGACCCACATTAGCCAGATGCACAAGGGGGCACATGCGTCTGAGTTCATCTGCAGTGGCTGGGGGCCCTAGCACACCCATTCTCTCTTCCTCTCCCTCTCTCTCTCTCTCTCTCTCTCTCTCTCTTTCCCTCTTTCTCCCTGTGAAATAAAATAAAGTATTTAATGTAGCTAAAGTTGGGCATGGTGGCATACATTACACATTTGACCCCAGCACTCGAGGCCAAAGTAGCAGGATCTCGGTGAGTTTGAGACCAGTCTGTAGCTACTGAGTGAGTTCCATATCAGTCTAGGCTACAGGGAGACCCCTACTTTGAAAAAAGAAATGTAGCTTAATCTCCTTGCCTGCTCCTTACTCTGTTTCAGAAGAAGTTCAGATTTACACAAAGTAAGGATCAGGGTTTTGTTGTGTTTGTTTGCTTTTAGTTTTTAGATTTTTTAAATTCATTTATTTGCAAGGAGAAAGAGAAAAGAAATAGGTGTACTAAAGTGTCCTGAACCACACATAAACTCCAGATGCATGTGACACTTTATGGATCTGGCTTTTGTGAGTTCTGGGGAATCGAACCTCGGTCCTTTGGCTTCACAGTCAAGGGCCTAAACCACTAAGCCATCTCTCCAGGCCCCTTTTCTTCCTTCCTTCCTTCCTTCTTTCCTTCCTTCCTTTCTTTCTTCCTCTTTTTTTTTTTTTTTTTTTTTGAGATGAGTTTCCATCGTGAAAACTCAGGTTAACCTCAAATTTATGACATAGCCCCAGCTAATCTTAAACTCCTGATCCACCTGCCTTCACCTCTCAAGTTCTGGGATCACAGGAGTGCACCATTATGCCACACAGGACAAAACAGGCAAGCTCCTAAGGCCTGTTGTGCACCCTGAGCTCCCATGAGGGGGCACAGCCTCCTTCCTCTCTTCTTTAACACCAAGACCTCAACCTGCCTCAGTTGCCCAACTTTATCTTGCTACCCATCTTATCTCTAGCCTTGGACCCTCTTGTTCCCTCCAACTTCCTGGAAAGGCTTCTGCATGGAATGTTCTGAAGCCTGGCCTGTAGAGCCTAGCCACAGGGTCTGCTATCTGCTTGGGACTCCTTATATCATGATGAATTAAACTAAAATCAAACTGAGAATTCAATTTCCCACTCACATAGGTCACATCACGGGTGTTTGGTCACCTCAGGTGGACAGCCACTGCCATACTGAATGCAGGTAACATCTTCACCTCAGTAGAAAGTCCTAGTTGGACAGTGCTAAGAAGTTCCCTCCCAGCACGGGAGAGATGGCTCAGCAGATCTAATGACCTGGGTTCAGTTCCCTAGTACCCATGTAAAGCCAGATGCACAAGGAGGCGCACACATCTGGAGTTCATTTGCAGTGGCTGGAGGCCCTGGCGCGCCCATTCTCTCTGTCTCTCTTCTCTTCCCTCTATCTCTCTCTGCAAATAAATAAATACATTTTTTGTTTATGTTTTTTGTTTTTTGAGGTAGGGTCTCACATTAGTTCAGGCTGACCTAGAATTCACTATGTAGTCTCAGGGTGGCCTTGAACTTATGGTGATCCTACCTCTGCCTCCTGAGTGCTGGAATTAAAGGCGTGCACCACCATGCCCAGCTCTTGTGTGTGTATATATATATATATATATATATATATATATTTTTTTTTTTTTTTTTTCCGAGGTAGGGTCTCACTCTTCTCAGGGTGGCCTAGAACTCACAGCAATCCTCCTACCTCTGCCTCCTGAGTGCTGGGATTAGAGGCGTGCGCCACCACGCCTGGCTTAAATTACATTTTTTAAAGACAGGGTCTTAGCCAGGTCTCTCTCTCTCTCTCTCTCTGCTTGTAAATAAATATTAAAAAGAAAAAGGGGCTGGGGAGATGGCTTAGTGGTTAAGGTGCTTGCTTGTGAAGCCTGTGTAACTCAGGTTCAATTCCCCAGTACTCATGTGAGTCAAATGCACAAGGTAGCGCATGCATCTGGAGTTTGTTTACAGTGGCTAGAGGCCCTAGCTTGCCCATTAAAAATAAAATAAAATAAAAATAAAAAATAAAAAGAAGGAGAAGAAACTAGGCATGATGGCGCATGCCTTTAATCCCAGCACTTAGGAGGCAGGGGTAGGAGGATCACCGTGAGTTTGAGACCACTGTGAGACTACATATTGAATTACAGGTCAGCCTGGGCTAGAGTGAGACCCTACCTCGAAAAAAAAAAAAACATACTGGCAGCTTGCAGCCTCCCTCTGCATCACCTGTAACATTTCATCTACTTCTACAAATTCAATTTCAATGTCTGTCCATAGCTGGGACATCACAGGCCTTCCTTTGAGCCCCTTCCCCACAGCACTGCTCATGACTCCAGACCCAATATGTTCACAGAAGTTCAGGCCACACTCAGCAAATTCCTCAAACCTGCTTTTCCTGGGTTCCTCACCTTAGAGATAACTCCCACCACTGTGAGCCCAATTACCATTCCTCATGTTCCCAAGCTCTATCCTCCCACTTCTAAATCTCTGCCTCTCCCTGACCTGACCTCCTGTCTTCCTTCATAGACTGTTTTGTTATTGTTGTTGTTTTGTTTTGTTTTTTGTTTTTCAAGGTAGGGTTTCACTGTAGCCCAGGCTGACCTGGAATTCACTATGTAGTCTCAAGGTGGCCTCGAACTCATAGCGATCCTCCTACCTCGGCCTCCCGTGTGGTGGGATTAAAAGCGTGCGCCACTTCTTAGAGTCAACTCAATCTCTTCCCAGGCTTCCTGAACTCCTATTTATCCTCACATAGCCCTCAAGTACAGGGCCCACCCTGTGCCTCTTGTGTCTCCCTGCCCTTTGGGGTGGCCTCTGCCCCTGTGAGGTCTGGTGCCCTCCTCCTCTGTGCCTCTCACTCATGACAACACTGTCCACATTTAACTTTTTACACTCTGTTTTCAAGCCATGCCATGTTGGTATTAGAGGAAATCTTTCACACGTGATTCTTGTTCTGAGAGTGACCTTCCCAGCCCCTTTTTTCTTGTCACACAACATGTCACCTCATCCTCCCTCTAAAAAGTCACCTGGATTCCTCAACTGCCATTTCCTGACCTTTCCACAATAACCCTTTATTGTCTCCTACCTCTTGCCAAACCTGAGGTTCTGTATTGTTTTTTCGAGGTAAGGTCTCACTCTAGTCCAGAATGAACTGGAATTCACTATGTAGTCTCAGGCTAGCCTCGAACTCCCAGTGATCCTCCTATCTCTGCCTACAGAGTACTTAAGGTTCATTTTTGTTTGTTTGTTTGGGGGTATTGTGTGTGTGTGTGTGTGTGTGTGTGTGTGTGTGTGTGTTGTGGTCGACTCTCACTGTAAACCAGGCTGACCTGAAACTCAAAATGATCCTCCTATCTCGTTCTTGCTGGGGAGACCATGGATGTAGCCAGAACTTTTCCGGCTCATCCTGTGGCCACAACCATCCTATGCAGTGGAAACTGTGGTCTTGGAGTGGGGATTGAAGATGTTTCCGGATGATCTCTAATCCCTGGACCCAGTTCCAGCATTACCTTGTTTAGTTCTTGGGGCAACCCCACGAGGGCGGGGCTGTCCTATGCCCAGGTGACAAAGGACGCCAAGAGCATGGAACTGACTTGCCCCAAACCACAGATCGCAAATCTCAATGAAACGAACCATGGAACAGCCTGGATACTATGCTGGCCCCACCTTGCCCTGGGACACTGGGAGGGGTTTTGGGTGGGTGGGTGGATGACGCCCATAGACACAAAACATGACACGGAGACAGTCACTCGTGGAAGAGAAACAGAAGGAAACAGAACAGCCCTGCAGCATTCACAAGACCGCCCCTCTCCCCGCTCAAGAATCCTGGGTGCATGCACCCTTTGAAGGGTCTCTCAGGCCAAGGGTAGGGGGAAGAGGAGGGTAGGGACTTCTGCGGTGGGCGCGGTCTGTGCCCTGGCAGAACCTCTGGAGGGGCTTATGCAGAGGGTAGGGCCGTCTGCAGTAAGTGGGACTGTCTGTGGGGGCGAGGCCTGTCTTTAGTGCGCGGTTAGTCTGCAGTGGGCTGGGCTGTCTGCTGGGGGGAAGGGGTCTGTGGTGGTGGGTGGGCCCCGTCTGCAGTGCAGGGGCTGTCAGTGGTGGGCGGGCCTTCTGCAGTGAGCTGGGAAGTCTGCAGGGAGTGGGGCCGTCCCCAGAGAGCGCAGGGGAGCTGGGGGGGGGGGTCTGTGGTGGGAGGGGCCTTCCGCTGTGGGCGGGGCCAACAACTGCTCACCCGGGATCCGAGAGGTCCACTATGAACGCCGTGCACACCTTCTTCCTGAAGATCTTGGGGATCCAGCTCTGAGGACCCGAACAAGGAGGGCGAGAGCAGCCGGGTCAGCCCCACGGGATGCGCAGACACAGCCCCGCGCGCCACGACCTCTGCGTCGTCTCCCGGCCCCGGCTCAGCCTAGCCGCCAGGCCCTTCGGTCCCGGGTCCCCCTTTTCCCGGTGCCCCCGAGTCTGGCCCGGGCCCCGCGATCTGACACCGCCTCTGGGTCCCACGCCCCGGAAGCTCGCTCCCCGCCGGTTTGCGGTACCTGCTCCTTCTCCGGACCCACCATGCCGCCGCCCCGGGCTCCCCGCGATCCCTCCAGCAAACCTGCTGCCTGGTCAAACCGGATCCGCCGCTTCCCGGCCCCGGACCGGGGCGGGGAGCTCGGACACGTCAGCGGGAGGCGGGAAGAGGGCGGCCCACTGCCGAAGAGGGACCGCGCTGGGACAGAGACCCAGGGTGCACAGATCGATTCAGGGGTGGCGGAGTACAGATGGGGAGATTCGGGGGCCAGGACACAGAAGGACTGGAAGGAGGCTGAGACTTGGACACGGGGCACAGATACTGACAAGGGACTAGATGACCCAAGAAAAAAACATCCTGGGAAAAAGGACAAAGAGACCAGCCTGGGTGGTGGGGGGGGGGGGGGTGACATAGGCCTGAAGAGAGAAACAGAGTCCCAGAGAGAAAAAGGACACAGACTTGGAGTGAGTGACAACAGTCACGCAATAGGAGTGGATTGGGGAAGGGGGTCTCTGGATTCTGTGAGAAGGGTCAGGGACTCCGAATAAACAGGTGACTGAAATGGGGGGGCCGGACCCATAAAAGACAGAGATCTAGACCAGGGCATGGTAACAGGTGAGGAGTGGGAGATGCTGTCATTGGGAGAAGGCAGGCCGCCTATCTCATGCCAAGTGTCTAATGACAGGGACAGCTGGGGCTTTGGTAATTTGAACCCCCAGCACCCTCCTCCCACTGTATTTATAGCCCTGGCTTGGTCCCCTACCTCCATATCTGAATTCCAGCCACAGGAGGTCATGGAGGGGGTGGTTGAGGACTGGACTTCTTCACTGTTTCACGGACACCCACAGTCTCGCCACAATACCCCATCCTGGTTGGAACTTCTCTGTGGTTGTACCTCGAATCCTTGCAATTGAGGTACCCCTCTTTTCTGCTAGATACTCCCGTGACCTCTAGAGCCCTATGGTTCCTCAACTCGGTGCTCTAAAAGTCTAGCCTTTGTCTTTGCAGTTGCCAATGTTGAATTTGTTGGCAGACCAAAGTCAGGTCCCTTTATCCCCTCTCCTGGCCAATAAGACCCCTCAATCTACCCCCTCCTCAGTGGGAGGAGGGGCAGGCAATGAGGAACGGGATGTGACGAGAATAACTCAGGCTGAGAGTAAATTTAGCCACAGGGATGGGAGGGGAAAGACCCCATTGGCCTGGCAGCGGGGAGGGAGGGCTCAGGAACGGGGTCACAACTTGAGTCCACCTCAGAGGGGTGTCCAGTGCCGGAGGAAGATAGAGACTGAAAGAGATTATAACAAGGACAGACACAGCCTGAAAGTCAGACCCCCAAAAGGAACAAGAACCCTGAACTGTCATCACGTAGCCATAGAGCTGAAGAAGCCAGGCCTGGGAGAAGCTCTGCTGCTTAAAGTCCCCATGGGCCACCAGAGGCCATGGCTGCATACTTCTCTCCTCTGGGCCACAGTGGCCAGCCTGCTCGTCCCTCCTGCAGTGACCCAGCAGCTGAGAGGATCTGGGGTGGGGCACGGCAACTGGAATAACAATGCAGGTGTCCCTGGGCCCTTGGAGGACATGTCGGCTGAATTTGGCCACCACATCCATGGCCACGGGCGTCATCAAGATGAGGAAGATGTTTCCATGGAAGACAGGCATCATCTCCACAGCCACAGAGACCACAGAGAAGAGGAGGAAGATCTCTCCAGGGAATATGGCCATCAGCTCCAGGGCCATGAGCTGGGAGAGGAGAATGTCTCTGAGGAGGTCTTCACAGAACACGTTGCACAGGCCCATGGGCACAGGGGCCATGGCAATGGAGATGCAGGGAATCATTTCCCTGGCCACAAAAGCCACAGCCAGGAAGATGACGATGAGGATGACATTGTCTCCACAGAGCATCACCACCACATCCCCAGACATATTCACCAAGGCCATGGAGGGGAAGATGATGAAGAAGAGGAGGAGGAAGGAGAGAAAGGTGGGGAGGAGGCCTTGGAGTACAGGCAGAAGGCCCATGGTTATCAGGACCATGTGAAAGAAGGGGACGAAGAGGGCTCAGATGAACACCACCATGTCCCGAGCCACAGGCAACAAGGCCACAATGAAGACGAAGATGCTGATGAATCCACTGAGTATGGACGCCAGGCCCAAAGACACCAAGGCCATGGCAAAGAAGAAAATGAGGATGACTCAAATGAACACCACCATGTCCCCAGCCATAGGCACCGAGGCTATGAAGAAGAAGAAGATGATGATGATGATGATGATGAAGACAATGACTCTACTGAGTATGGACACCAAGCCCATGGTCACAAAGGCCGTGAGGAGGAATCAGACGAGGAAGACTCAGGGGAAGATTACCATCATGTCCCTGGTCACAGGCACCAAGGCCATGACAATGATGATGATGATGATGATGACGACGACGACTCTACTGAGGATGGACACAGTTACCAAGGCCACAGGGAGGAAGAGGATGAGGACACCTCCAGTGAACACCATCATGTGCCTGACCACAGACACCAAGGCCACAGAGATGAGGAAGATGAGGACATGTCCACTGAACACTGGCACCAGGTTCTCACACATACACACCAGAGCCTTGCAGGTGACAAGCAGGAGGAAGAAGTCACAGTCAAGTTCAGCCACCATGTAGCAAGCCATCAATCCCAAAGCCATAAGAGAGATGACGAAGACTTCCCAGAAAAATTTAAAATGCAAGTCTCTGGCCATCACCACCACGGAGTCTCCAGGGGGGATGTTGAAGACAGCTCTGCTGAGTTTGGGCCCCAGACCCCCAGTCACAAGCCACAAGACCGACAGGATGAAGGCACTGGCCAGCGTCACCAAGAATCCATCCGAAGTGAGATTAACCACTGGCCCCCAGAGTCCACTTGGGCTGGAGACAAACACCATTTGAGGGAGACTGATTCCGAAGAAGATGGGAAGGAAGAGGACCATAGCTCCCAGGAGGAAGATGATGATGGCTCAGAGCAGAGAGAGGAAGGATCCTACCATGAGGAAGAGGAAGAGGAAGGTCATGGCCTCCACATAAGCCAGGAAGAGGAGGAAGAGAAAGAGATGAGTGAAGAGAGGGTTGAGATTCAGATTCCAGTAAGCCAACATCAGAGGGAGGAGGAGGAAGAGGAGGAGGAGGGACTGGAGGAAGATATGCTTCCCTTCACCCTCATCCCTAACCCCCTGGCTGGGAGGGAGATGGTGGGAGAAGGTTCCAGTGAGGAGAGCAGAGAGGACACAGGTGAGTGGCCTGGCTGAGGGAGAGGGGGCAGACAGAGTCAGTGGGAGTCATAGCTCTTCTCCTATCCACACAGGCGCACACGATGCCCAGGAGTATGGGAGCTATCACCCGGGGTCCCTGTGTGGCTACTGCTCCTTCTGCAATGTAGGTCCTCAGCCCATACCCATCCACGTTGTCCCTAGAACCCTGGGGTTTGTGAGGGAGGACTGTAAGAGTGGGAGTGAAAAAAAAAAAAAAACATTTCCCTAGTCACACTGGCAGCCAGAGGCTGGGGGTGGGAGGAGAGGCATGATCCAGGAAGGAGAGGTCTGTATGTATGGTGTGGGGACAGCACCCTATGAGAGTTTGGGGTCCTGACACTCTTAGGCAGAGAGGACAAGCACTCTTAGGTCCTGCCCACAGAGACCGGGCCACATGTGGTCGCCCTGGGCTACTATGAAACTAGCATGGTGAAGACCGCAGAGCAGAGACTGAGCTAAGGCTGGGGAGTCAAAAAGGGAGTGACACCCTGTCTGTAGGAGTGTTAGGGTTTCTGTCTAAATCAGGCTCTTCCTGTCCCCAGAGGTGCACTGAATGTGAGAATTGCCAGTGTGACGAGGAGAACATGGGCGAACACTGTGACCAGTGCCAGGTGAGGCCTTCCTCAGGGGAACCATCTGAGTACCCCAGCCCTGACATGGTGGCGGTGGGCTGCAAACTTACCACACCCCCACCACCTCATGCCGTCTTGCTGCTGGCCCCACACTGACCCTCAGACCTGCACTACGGCCCTGACGCGGCCCTTCGTCATTCTCTCTCTTGGTTCCTATCTGCAGCACTGTCAGTTTTGCTACCTCTGCCCGCTGGTCTGTGAAACGATCTGCACTCCAGGTGAGCCCAGGGCTAGTACTGCCCCTCCCCTCCTGTGCCCCGGAAACTCTGAGAGGGGGTGGGGCCAGACCAGAGGGGTGGGGCCATATTGAGAGGTTTAGACAGGTCAAAGGGCAAGTGGGTGGAACTGGAATTCAGGGCAAGAGGCAAAATAAAGTAATGGGAGAGTGTTATAGTCAAAATACATTATGTAGTCAGGTGTGATGGTGCACGCCCTTAGTCTCAGCACTTGGGATGAAGTAGGAGGATTGCCGTGAGTTCTAGGCCAGCCTGGGACTACAGCGTGAGTTCTGGGTCAGCCTGGGCTAGAGTGAAAACCTGCCTTGAAAAAAAATCCGAACAAAAATTACGCATGTCATATATACATATGAAAATTGTCAATAAAATTTTAGGTAAAAAAGAATCAGTGAAGATTAAGGGGACGTTCTAGAAAGAGCAGGTGAAGTCAACACAAATGAAAATCAAGGTTGGGGCCACTGGAGGACAAGCAGTACGAAAGCAAGAAGGGGCGTGGCCTTCAAAGGAGGCCGAGGAGTTGTTTGGGGCAGGAATTAGGAGAGAGTAGCTCCCCCTATTCCTGAATGTCCCCAATGTCACTCACTGAGCAACCTTCAAGCCTGGACTCTGCTGTCCCCACAGGAAGCTACGTGGATTATTTCACCTCTTCCCTGTATCAGTAAGTGTGGGGGGGGGAGGGGAGGTCTGGGGAGGTTTGCCGCTTAAGGACCCGGTTTAGAGAAACGCTGGGCCACCACGTTAAAGGAGAGCCCTGGGGCTCCCAAGCTTCCCCTGTGAAATGGGAGGGTCACGACTGCAAGGACTGGCTGACCTCTGTGTCCTTCTCTCCAGAGCCCTGGCCGATATGCTGGAGACACCAGAACCCTGAAGGGACAAGTGGCTCCTACAGGTGGATGTCCCTCCCTGGCCCTTAGACCCCTTACCACGAGCCATGTTCACTGCTCTGAATAAACGCGCCCCCTCCCCGGAACCTCAGTGTCAGGCGTGGGGTCCATCTTCAGGGCACAGTAGACGGGGTTGGGGACTGGACCTGACCTCGTGGGCCTGAGGCACGAGTGGGGCAGATGGTTGTGGTCCTGACCACAAAAGCCAATCAACACAGCTTTTTGAAACAGTTGTCTTTACCCGTGATCACAGAGTAACGCCTGGGGCCTGGAGGCCAACTGAGACTCGGGGTGCGTCGGCTCCCCGCCGTCCACCTTCCCCCATGCCACGTCGCCCCGCTGCATCATGGAAAGAGGGTTTTTTCCCATGCAAACCCCGGAGCCAAAGGGAAATCCGGAGCGCAGTGCTGCGCCCCCTTAGCCCTGGGCACAGACACGGCCACAGCACGGGGGTGGGGAGACCCCGGGGACACGAGACACGGGGGGGAGGGACAGGGGATCCGCCGGATGATGACCCCGGGGACTGGCGTCCGGACGCGGCGGGCGGGGCTGAGGGACGCAAGGGACGAGGCTCGTAGCAGCGAGTCCACCTCGGCTCCCGGCGGACTGGAGGGAAGACTTGGACCTCACCACTGCGCAGAAGGGGGGACGCCTCTCTGCACGTGCGGCCTGGGAGGAAGCCCCGCCCCCTCTCGGCAGGTGAAGGCCCCGCCTCCATTCGGAAACGGATCAATAAATTACAAAGTAGAGAAAAGGGAGGCGGAAGTTTGGGGCGGGATTTCTTCCTGTCTTCTTCCGCCGTGTCCCCTGGAGTCCAGCTCTGGTGGCTGGTCCAGGCCCAGTCCACGTGGGAGGCGGGGATGCGCGCTCCCCGATGGTGGGCGGGTGGTTCAGTCCTCAAGGGAGCTCCCGGACTCTGGTCCCCGCAGATGATGCTGGGGCAGGGTGGCGAGTCGGCCCAGCCCGGGAAGGTCTTCCATCCCGTGAGGTCACCTGCACCGAGGCCGAACAGTTCATGGAGGGGGACGATCCAGTGCGCCACCCCTGTCCCCTAGGTCTCCCGGCACAGTCCTCACCTGGACTTCCATACTAGCAGGAATAGGTCCGGACTGAAACACCATCAGCCCGGGAACTGCCGGAAGTCTGGCCTGGAAGGAGAACAGCAGATGTTCAGCTTGGAACCCACCCTATGATTTCCCTAGGCATTTAAGAAAGTTTATTTAGAGAGGGAGAGAGAAAGAGGCGGGCGGGGGGATGGAGAAGAATAGGCGAGCCAGGGCCCCCAGTCACTGCAAATGAACTCCAGAGGCTTGCACATCTGTGCATCTGGCTTATGTGGGTACTGGGCAGTCAAACCTGGGTCCTTTGGCTTTGCAGGCAAGCACCTTAGCCGCTAAGCCATCTCTGCAGCCCTCCCTGGGATTCTTTTTTTTTTTTTTTAGGCAGGGTCTCACTCTGGCCCAGTCTGACCTGTAAATCGCTATGTAATCTCAGGGTGGCCTCGAACTCACGGTGATCCTCCCACCTCTGCCTCCTAAGTGCTAGGATTAAAGGCGTGCGCCATAACGCCTGGGCCCCCTCCCTAGGAATTTTTAATTATTATATTTTATTTTTACTCTCAGCACTGGCAAGCAAGCATTCTACTGCTGAGCCACGCCCCCCAGCCTCACTGGATTCTAGGCAGGAGCTCTGCCACTTGGCAACATACCCAGCCCTGGCGTGTGTGCAGGGATGTAAGTGCACCTGGAAACCAGGGGTCAACGTAGGGTGTTTCCCTCTCTCAGGCTCCACTTTATCTTTTAAGATAGCCTCTCACTGAACCTGGAGCTCAGCAATTTGGCTAGAATAGCTGTCTTGTCCCCTAGCTTTTATTTTAGTGCTAGGGATCTGAAGTTTACCGGTGAGCCATCTCCCCAGATTTTTTTTCTTTTTTGAGCTAGGGTCTCACTACAGCTCAGGCTGCCCTGGAATTCACTATGTAGTCTCAGCATGGCCTCGAACTCACGGTGATTCTTCTACCTCTGCCTCCCAAGTGCCAGGATTAAAGGCGTGCGCCACCACACATGGCTCCCCAGATTTGTTTTTCATCTTGAGGCAGTGTCTCACTAAGTTTCCCAGGCTCCCCTAAACTCATTCTTTAGCTCAGGGAGACACGGAACCTGGCAGTCCAAGAGCCTCCAGCTCGTGGGTAGCTGTGACAGGGAGGACCCCAGGGTCGGATTCTCCAAGGTTTTGGTCACCTTGGCCTCAACCCCAGGTTCCCTCCCCTGGACTTGAACTTCAGTCCCTCCCTACATCCCCACCTGGACCTGCTCTCACCTAGATACCTGTCTTTTCTCTGGGACCTGGGACTCAAATACACTGCTCAAATGACTGATATAATTTCCTACCCTGGGAAGATATGAAATTAACCCATTTCAAGAAGAGTGTCTGGCAAGTTGTCCCCAAAGCTGAAAAGTTAGACTGGTCCCTGTCCTACCCTAGGGAGAGGGAGCAACGGTCACATTTGGGAATACCCTACCTTCGGGCTGTAGTTTTCGGAGTGGGAGCCCAGGAGAGCCCAAGGCTCCTGCTGCAGCTGAGCGAAAGTTGGGGGGTAACATTTCAGCTGAGTCGGGAGTTACACCCCGAAGGTCCTTTTCTCGGAACATCTTCCTCCAAGATGGGGAGCGGCTAAAGGACTTGGCAGTGTCCTAGGTATAGGATGGAGACAGAGGGTGAGGGGCCAGGGTGGGAATTCTGACTACCCATTCCTCTGACTTGGCTCCTTCCCTGACCCTACCACCAACCACCATAGGTTGGCAAAGTCAAAATTCCACCCATAATTGTGTTAATTCTGAGGTGAAACTGGAGGCAGGGCCTCGGAGTTCCTTCTTGGCCCACCTCGTCCAGCCGCCTGTCTGTGCCCAGCGAGATGAGGTTGCTGAATTCCTTCTCCAGCAGTTGTCGGGCCTGGACAGAGAGGAGGGACAGAGGGGAAAGAGTGGCTGGAGCATGCATGCTGCAAAGTGTGTGTTGGGGGGGAGGTTCCACCATCCTCCCAGACACAGCTGTGGCTCACCTGCGAATTCTGTGTGGGAATTTGTAAAAGCAAGGCCAGGTCGGAGTAGTCGAAGGTCTCATCCAGGGCCAGTAGCGCCCCATGCACCCCACTCTCTGTGAGATTCGTGGCAAATTCCTTTAGGCCAAGTCCAGACACCCAACCCATGACCCTCTCATTGGACCACACCATCACATCTGGAAATGGAGGAGAGATTCAGACGTGCGCCCCCAGTGGCCAGGTCTAGCACCACTCGCATAATTACCTTCATGGTCTCAGCCCTAGCCAACCTCATGCCTTTTTTGTTTGTTTGTTTTTGTTTTTTTCGAGGTCGAGTTTCACCGTAGCCCAGGCTAGCCTGGAATTCACTATGTAGTCTCAGGGTGGCCTCAAACTCATGGTGATCCTCCTACCTCTGCGTATGTCACCAGGCCCAGCTTTCCCTCTTGTTTGTGGTAGCAGCGCCCCCAAGTGGCCAGAATCAACCAGCTGGTAACTCCCTGTATTGGCTCCCCTCTTCATTTTTGGTAGTTCCCAGCTCCTCCCATCACTTCTCCTCCAGGGCCACCCCAAGTACCTCGGATCTGGGTTTGGCTCTCCTCCCGCCTCCGCTCCAGGTCCTTCCGGTCATAGTTGAGCCGTTTTAGGCACATTATTCCATAATGTAGACTCACCCTGAGTGACAGGAGGAGAGTTCATAGAGGAGCCCTCCCAGAGCAACCTATTGTCCCTGTCCCCATCGGAACCCTTCCCCTAGGAGATGGGGAATACCTAACAGGCAGTTCCTATTGGATATCCTGAGTGAAAATAGGTTAACTAGCCCAGTTGTCTCCAGGCCTGCACTTCTCTTAGAGTGAAGGGGACACAGAGTCTGGATTTCATCCCATTCCCCAAACCCAAGCTAATGAACCAAAGGATCTCATTGGCCAAAGCCTCTCTAGGAGTGGGGCATCCCCTTGGACGGTCCCTGTTGGCTAGACAACCCTACCTGTGGAAGCTGTCCACCATCTTGAGTTGGCCCCGGAGCTCCTTCTTGTTCAGATGATCTAACATCCGGGCATCCACCAGTGATTCCATGAAGTAGCTGCGGTACTGGGGCAGCCCAAGACTGGGCAGCCAGTCGTTGCCCACCCACTCGTGGTTCATGTCGCCATATGCCAGGATCTGGGGCCATAGGCAGGTGAAGGAGGTGGTCAGACCCTCTGGGTCCTTCTTTTTTTTTTTTTTTTTTTTTTTTTGTTTTTCGAAGTAGGGTCTCTCACTCTTGTCCAGGCTGACCTGGAATTAACTCTGTAGTCCCAGGGTGGCCTCGAACTCATGGCGATCCTCCTACCTCTGCCTCCCGAGTGCTGGGATTAAAGGCGTGCGCCACCAAGCCCGGCGTGGGTCCTTCTTAATTGAGTAGTTTGAAAGGGGTACAAGACAAACCCCCAAGATACTTCTTTCCCCATCCCAAAACAATCTCTGTTTGGTTCAGTGGGCCAACCCAAAGTAATCTCAAACACCTTCATAAACACAACAGACATAAAGCAAGATCCTTGGGAAGTATAGGACCTCAGACCCCATTTCAGGCCTACAGATATCAGTTCTGCATTTGTACAAGCTCCTGGATGATCTAAATTACACATTTATCTCCCCCACTCAAAGGCTGGCCTCAAACTTGCTAGATATAGCAGACGACAACCTCAAATTTCTGATCCTCCTGCCTCCACCCCCTGGGATTATAGACATGAGTCACCCCACCTGGTTTATGCAGTGGTGGGAATCGAACTCAAGGCTTCATGCATGCTAAGCAAGTGTTCTACTAACTAAGCTGCATCTCAAGCCCTGCACATTACATTTTGAGAAGCACTGGTCTGTACCCATGCCCTTCAACACACCTACAATCCTAAAAGAGGACAATGGGTTTCTCCAGCCTGGTTCTCTAGCCAAACAAGGAGCATCACTCCTGCAGTACACAGTGGTTGGCCAGAGTACTTCATGTCCTTTAGCCGAAGGAGACAACCAACCCACACCTTCTCCTGCTGAGGTAAGGACCACAGTCCAACCAAAAGTCTCCCCCCTGCAGATGAATTCAGTTCTTTAACACTTCCTGAGAATGCAGTGTAGGTCATCCTCCCCAACTTCTCACTCAACCTGGGCCACCTCCCCTCTTCCATACACAGTGCAGGTAACATGTGAACCATGCAGCCAGCCCCCTTCCCCAGCTCCAGGCAAGCATACTGCCCAGAGGGTCTCTCCAACCACAACAATCCCACAATTCCTACAGGCCACCAAGCAACCCATGACCATGGGATGGCATGGACACCAGGCTGGGGATCAAAGTGTAGGCTTCCACTCAGCACTCCACCATGTCAATATAGACCAGCCACAGCTGAGCTCGGTGCTGCAGCCCTCCCTTTCCCAGGATGGGGAGATGGAATGTTATGGAAAGGGAAGGGCAGGGTGCAGAGAAGGAGGGGTGTGCATGCAGCGTGCACAGTCTGTTCATGCTCCACACCCCATCTCACGCCCCTACCTGCTCCCAGCTGATCTCCTTGGTCTCCTGACCCGTTAGTGGGAAGAGGGGGGAGAGAAGGGCTGGGTTAAGGGTGCAGGCAGAGG
The DNA here is from genome assembly GCF_020740685.1 of Jaculus jaculus. Lineage (NCBI taxonomy): Eukaryota > Metazoa > Chordata > Mammalia > Rodentia > Dipodidae > Jaculus > Jaculus jaculus. Next base: position 21,408,328 of record NC_059115.1, read on the forward strand.
AGGACAGAAGGCACAGACACAAGGACAGGCACAGACTCGTCCCTCCCCCACCCTTGTAGAGTTAGTACCTCCCCAAGGCCACCAGCAGGGGGCACTCACAGGCTTCGTGGCTGCTGTTAGGGATTCCATTTCTTCATGGGTCATCCACACATTTCCTGTGGGCTGAAGGGCCAAGTGTGTTATGGGATGGGAGCCAATCCCCGGTAGGAGTGGGGTCAGGGAGCTCCTCAGGGTGCCCACTGGGCACTTATGCATAGTTCTCTTTACGACATAAAGTGTGAGAGGAAGACAGTAACTCTTTACTAAATATCTGCCATGTACCAGATTTAAGATTTGGAATCATTGGCTGGGTGTGGTGGTGCATGCCTTTAATCCCAGCACTCAGGAGGCAGAAGTAGTAGGATCACTGTGAGTTCAAGGCCACCCTGAGACTCCATCGTGAATTCCAGGCCAGCCTGGGCTAGAATGAAATCCTACCTTGAAAAACAAAACAAATCAAAAAGATTTGGAATTACGACCTTAGGTTGTTTGGTACTATGCACTTGACATCACCTCGCTGATGTCGTGCAGTGAGCACTAAAAGATGACCAAGGCCTGTAATCGCGGGTACTAGGGAAAATGAGGGGGGAAGGATCAAAAGTCTAGGACCTATCTAAACTACAGAAAGATTTCAAGGCCAGCCAGGGCTATTTAGTGGGACCTTGACTCAAGATAAAAAATAAATGCCTAGGGCTGGAGAGATGGCTTAGTGGTTAAGTGCTTGCCTGTGAAGCCTAAGGACCCTGGTTGGACGCTCGATTCCCCAGGACCCACAATAGCCAGATGCACAAAAGGGCACTTGAGTCTGGAGTTCGTTTGCAGTGGCTGGAGGCATTGGTGTACCCATTCTCTCTCTTTCTCTGCCTCTTTCTCTGTCGTTCTCAAATAAATGAATAAAAATAAAAAAATAAATAAAAATAAAAATAAAGATAAATGCCTGGCATGGTAGCACATGCCTTTAATCCCAGCACTTGGAGAAGCAAAGGTAGGAGGCTATGAGTTCAAGGCCAGCCTGGGTTAGAGTGAGACACTACCACAAAAACAAAAACAAACAAACAAACAAAAAACCTAAAAATAGAGCTTGGGCTGGGCATGGTGGCACCCCTTTAATCTCAACACTCAGGAGGCAGAGGTAGGAGGATTGCTGTGAGTTTGCTGTGAGGCCAGCCTGAGAATACAGATTGATTTCCAAGTCAGCCTGGGCTAGAACTAGACCCTACCACAAAAAACCAAAAACAAGAAAAAAGAAAAAGAATAAAGAAAAAGAATAAAGAAAAAGAATGGTGTTAATAATCCAGTAATTCCAATATTGCAGAAGCAAAAGCGTAAAAATCACAATGAGTTTAAGATCAATCTGGGGGCTGGAGAGACATCTTAGAGGTTAAGGCTCTTGCCTGCAAAGCCTAAAGACCTATGTTTGGCTCTCCAAATCCCATGTAAGCCAGATGCACAAGATGATGCAAACGTGCAAGGTCACACATGTACACAACATGGCACACATGTCTAGAGTTCAATTGCAATGGCTGGAGGCCCTGGCATGCCTATTCTCTCTCTCTCTCTCTCTCTTTCTAGCTCTCTCTCTCATAAAAAGAAAAAATACTGTGGGGGGGGGGAGGGAATTACCATGGGATATTTTTTATAATCATGGAAAATGCTAATAAAAATTTTAAAAATACCAAAAAAGGACCAATCTGTGATATATAATGAGTTCAAGGCTAGCCTGAACTACACAGTGAGACTGTGTCTCAAGGATAATATACACATGTTGGAAAAGTATAGAGTGATTAGTAGATGAAATTGGCCATAACATGAGCACTCTTGGGTCTGATAAGATCCTAGGGGATATGAAGGAGGAAAGATGCCTGGGGTAGTTTGAATATGATAATTTGAATATATGGCCCTGTAGACTCAGGCATTTTATTAAAGTTAAGCTTGTAATTCGGGTCTTCAGCCACCCAGCTGGAGGAGGCGTCAGTCACTGGGGTCAGATCCTGGAGTGCAGCTGTAAGATGTGTTTGGGGGCAGATCTATATTCCAGCCCAAAGGTGTGTGGAGAGTAGTGAGAGCTCTAGTGCTTTGCGCTTTCTTGTGGGGCTGCCTATTTGATGGTTTCTCTCTGCCTGGGTCTATGAAAGGGAGCCACCTTCTTTCACCATTGATGAAACTTCCCCTGTATCTGTAAGCCTCAAATAAAAACCCCTTTCCTCCCGTAAACAGAGTCGTGTTGGATGTTCATCCCAGCAATGCAAAGCTGACTAGGTCAATGCCTGTTCACATCACTTTAGAAACGAATTTGTCACATTGACCTCAAATTATACTCAAGTATCTCAGAGATGCACACACAGACATAACAGCATGTGTGATAAAGAGTTAACAACTACTAAATTGGACATGAATATGTGTAATTCTATCTTCTTTCCGTTCAGTACTGGAGATTGAACCCCGGAACTTGTACCTCTTAAACAAGGAGACTCTGCTACTGAGCCACGCCCCCAGCCCTCACTGTGGATTCTAGACAGGAATTTATCGCTGGACCTCATTCCCAGCCCCTCACTGGAGGGGTTTTAGGCAGGTGCTTTACTGCTGAACCTCACCCACCTTCACTATAGATTCAAAGCAGGGCTCTGCAGTTGAGCCAAGCCCTCACTGCGGATTCTGAGTGTTCCACCATTCAGCTAAATCCCCAACTCTTTTTTGAGAGAAGGTCTCACTGAGTAGTATAGGCTGGCATTGAACCAAGTCAGGGCAGCCTTCTGCTTGCCATCTTCCTGCCTCAGCCTCTTAAATAGCTGGGATGATAGAGCTAAGCCACGGAGTGTGGCATTGGGACACAAAATTTTCTACATGTTTGAGATGTCTGAATAAAATGGTGGAACAGAGTCAGGCGTGGTGGCGCAAGCCTTTAATCCCAACACTGGGGGCCAGAGGTAGGAGGATCACTGAGTTTGAGGCCACCATGAGACTACAGAGTGAATTCCAGGTCAGCCTGAGCTAGAGTTAGACTCTACCTCAAAAACAAACAAACAAACAAAACAAAACAAAAAAGGTTAAAATAATAAAGAAGGAAGGAAGTGCTATGGGGAAAAAGTTAGGTATTCCTGTGTCCAGGAGCTAGGGGTGACTCAGCTGTGGATTAGGAATGGTCCCTTGGAAGTATGACATCCAAGCTGAAGAGAAGAAAATCTTAGCGCAAAAAGACTCAGGGGAGAGAAGACAGCACCCACCGTTCCTACAGAAAGTACCTCTATTAACCCACAAGGAACTCGTGGAGGTGGGGCTGGGAGCCGGCGGGGAGCTGAAGTGAGCGTGCCTGGGATTGGCTGCGCTGCGCCTGAGGGGCGGGGCCCGAGGCCGTGAGGACACCTGTTGGCCCGGCACTCACCGTTCGGGAGGAGGCGGGCGCTGAGGGCGAGGTGAGGGAAACCATCTCCTGGATGGCTAGGCGCAGCTTGAGCCGGTGCAGTGGATTGCTGATCCCGATCTCGCGCTGGATTTCCGTGTCCGACAGATTGGCCATGATGGCACCACTCTTGACATTGGCCCGACAGGCGGCTACATACCACGCAGGCATGCCTACCCAGAGCTGCAGCGGAGGGAATGTGAGGACATGGGAGGAGATAGAGTGGGGGTGGGGGAGGAAGAGAGAGACAGAGACAGACAGATGGGAGAGGCGAGTGGGGGCGAAACACATGGGGAAAGTTCGCAGGGGAAGAAACAGGACAAGGGACAGGGGTGTGGGAGAGGAGCGCGAGAAGAGAGGGAAGTGTCCCAGTTGAGGGGAGACACGGAAAGAGAAGACAGATGGAGAGAGACACAGAGGCAGGGAAGGGAAGACATGAGAGTGACGGAATCGTTAGAGGCGGGAAGAGGAGAGAGGAACAGAGGTGCAGAGAATGAACAGAAACCAGGCCCCCCGTGGGCAAGACCAGAGGGCTGGGAAGAAGAGAAAGGCTTTCCACTGATTAGAAGGTAGCCCAGAGCCTCAGGTCCTGATCGCCCCATGCCGCCCCCACTTCTGGGCTGGTGTTGGATAGATCCAATATAGCCCTTGATGTAGCTGCCAGAGGCTTGGAGATCAAGCCATGAATTTTATGGCAGCTCAAGTATTTCATCCCAACACTTGAGAGGTGGAGGCAAGAGGGTCACCATGAGTTAGTCTGAGGCCAACAGAGTAAGTCAGTTGAGAAAAAAAAAAAAAGGAGAAAAGTAGGGTTGGGGGATGAGTAGTTCCATAATTATGTTATTTCTGGGTCTACATACCTCTAGCCATGAGACTACAGTGGGACCATCCCAGGCAGCAAAAGGCAGACCCTGACGGCACGCCTCTTCCAAGAGTTCGTGTCTAGCCAGTGGAATACAGGAACTGTGAGCCTTTCTCAGAAATCTGCTTCCCCACACACATGTCCACACTCAAAGCACCTTTGACTGATACAGTGTGGATCTATAAAGCCATCTCTCCCAAACCCACCCAGAGAGCAAAACAATACAGAAAAGCTCTAGAAGTTTTCAGATTTCCCTCACAAGTAGATTCAGGGTCACAAATGCATTTTACTCACACATATCTAAACCCCACTACGCAAACACGTGGACACACTCACTTCCTCTTGTTCCTCCGGTCCTTATCGCCTGGGCCTGTCAGCTTCGCTAGTCCCAGAGGGTCAGTGGCCAATGTTTCATCTGAGGGAGTTCCAGCTAGAGGTAGGGAAAGGTAAAATTTTCAGTCTCAAGCCAGAAGAATGGGATGGTTCACATCATTCTCAGGTACTGGGGAGGCCAAGACAGGAGGATCACTACAAGTTTGAGTCCAGCTAGGCCATGTAGCAAGTACGGGGCAGACATTTACAAAATGAGACCCTGGAGCTCGGGTATGGCTCAATGAACACATAAGTTGTTGCACAAGCATGAAAACTTAAGTTCAGATCCCAGCACCCACATCATCTCTGCACCACAGACAACTGTGGTGGCCTACCTGTGTTCTGAGCCTTCAGGAAGAAGAGCTGAGATCCCCTTCACAAACTGGCTAGCTAGACTAACCACACTAGTGAGTTCTGAGTTTCAAAGTCCCCATCTCAGTAAATAAGGTGCTGAGAGGCTAAGGAGATAGGTCAGCTGATAAAGACACTTGCAGGGCCTACTGGACTGGGTTTAAATCCCCAGAATCCACGTAAAGCAAGATGTACAATGTGGTGCATGCACCTGGAGTTTATTTGGAGTGGCAAGAGACCCTGATGTGTGTGCTCTTTCTCTCTCTCTCAAATAAATAAAATATTTTTTAAAATAAGGTGGAAGAGGGCTGGAGAGAGCTTAGTGGTTAAGGCATTTGCCTGCAAAGCCAAAGGATCCCAGTTTGACTCTCCAGGACCCACATAAGCCATATGCACAAAGGGGTGCATGTGACTGGACTTCGTTTGCAGTGGCTGGAGGCCCTGATGTGCCCATTCTCTCTCTCAAATAAATAAAATAAAAATAAAGTTAAAAAAAATAAGGTGGGAAAATGGGGGGAGGGAGGGAACTACCATGGGATATTGTTTACAATTATGGAAGTTGTCAATAAAAAATATTTAAAAAGAATAAAAAAGCTGATTATAAAAAAATTAAAAAATAAAAATAAATAAATAAATAAGAAAAAATAAGGTGGAAGAAAGGCAGCTCCCTGCTGGCTAGCCCTCACAGTGCTGGAAAGTGCTACAGAAGTAGCTGGGGCATAGTGACCATAAACAGCGTCAACAAGCTACAACATCAACCAGCTGTAAAGATGTACACACCTGTGCAATATTGGCACACAGCCTATGTGGGTAATCATGGGCTCTCTGAGTAGGTAAGTGGCCTGCTCAGTGAGAGGGAACTCATACCTGCTTCTGAGAACCAAGTCAGAATCCTATGGATGCGATGGTTATAGACTCCAGAAAGAAGTTCCCAGTAGTCTTTGGCCCAGAAAATTGGTCATCCCCATCAAAGTGTCTCAATTAACTATGCTTATCTCCTTTAATCCATGCTGCTGTCACTCTTGGTTGGAAAATCTGGTTTTGTTGTTTTGTTTTCTCACAAATGGCAAAAACCAGGAGCACCAAGATCCATCAATAGAATAAGAAAAGATAAAGCTGGGCGTGGTGGCACACACCTTTGATCCCAGCACTCTGGGAGGCAGAGGTAGGAGGATCACCATGAGTTCAAGGCCACCCTGAGACTACATAGTTAATTCCAGGTCAGCCTGGGCCAGAGTGAGACCCTACCTAAAAAAATAAAAAGAAAAAAAAGAGTGCTGCTCTCACTGCTATCCTGACAAACTGCTCCAGGGAGATGGCCATAGACAGTGAGATCACTCAAAACCCATCAAAGCAGAAATTCAGAGGTTGCAGAGAGCTCAACACTAAAGATTTATAACACACCCACCAATGATCAGAGAACACTGCAGAAGAGGAGGGCAGAAAGATTGTAAGACTGGCAGAGTGGGAAGGAGTATACTGAGGCCCAGCTCCCCCCCCCCACTCTGTCTGCCACAGAGCCTGACTGAGTCATAATCCCATGGTGAATACCAAGAAACACTGATTAGGACCATCAGTGGAATGGGGGTGAAGAAGAGGGGATATGAGTATTATATGAGGGGAAGAGGACCAACAAACAAATTGTTCATACAGTAAAGGACATAATTAAGTTAAAAATTTAAAAAATAAGGTGGGGCTGGGCATGGTGGCACATGCCTATATTGCAGCACTCGGGAGGCAGTGGTAGGAGGATTGCCATGAGTTCAAGGCCACCCTAAGACTACAGAGTGAATTCCAGGCCAGCCTGGGCTAGAGCGAGACCCTACCTTGAAAAAAAAAAAAAAGATGGGGCCAGAGAGATGGCTTAACCAGTTAAGGCACTTGTCAGCAAAGGCAAAAGATGCAGATTCGATTCCCCAGTACCCATGTAAACCCAGACATACGAGGTGGTGCATGATCTGGAGTCCATTTGCAGTGGCTAGAAGCTTTGGTGTGTCAATTCTCTCTCTCTTTCTCTCCATATATATATATGTATATGTATATATATGTGTGTGTATATATATATATGTATATGTATGTATATATATGGTTCTTTCTCCCTATCAAATAAATAAATAAATAAAATATTGAAAAAGTAAGGCGAGCCAGGTTGTGGTAGCACACGCCTTTAACACAGCACTCAGGAGGCAGAAGTAGGTGGATTGCTGTGAGTTCGAAGCTACATAGTGAATTCCAGGTGAGCCTGGGCTAGAGCATGAGATTCTATCTCGAAAAATCAATACTAATAATAATAATGTGGAGAATAACCGAGTAAGACATCTGGTGTCACCCCAGCACCTACATGCATGCATGTATGCTCACCCCCTTATGAACATGCATACACACACACCCCACACACGAAGGAAACCTCACAGTGCCTGACACTACCTACATAAGACCATCATAATAGGAGGAAAAGGTCATGACATCAAAATAAAAGAGACTGTTTGAAAGAGGGAGGGTATATGATGGAGAATGGAGTTTCAAAGGGGAAAGTGGGAGGGAGGGAGGGAGGGCACTACCATAGGATATTTTTTTATAATCATGGAAGTTGTTAATAAAAAAATTGAAAAGGAAAAATAAAATAAATAAAATGGGGCTGGGCATGGTGGCACATGCCTTTAATCTCAGCACTTTGAAGGCAGAGGTAGGAGGACCACCGTGAGTTCGAGACCACCTTGAGACTACATAGTGAATTCCAGATCAGCCTGTGCTAGAGTGGGACCCTACCTCAAATAGAACTAACTAAATAAATAAATTAGGGGCTGGAGAGATGGCTTAGTAGTTAGCTTGCCTGCAAAGCCAAAGGGCCCAGGATTGATTCCCAAGAACCCACATAAGCCAGATGCACAAGTTGCCACATGCATCTGGAGTTTGTTTGCAGTGGCTAGAGGCTCTGGCACACCCATTCTATCTACCTCTTTCTCTCTCTTAAATAAATAAATAAATTATTTAAATGAAAACAATAAATTGGGCCAGGCGTGGTGGCACAGGCCTTTAATCCCCACACTCGGGAGGCAGAGGTAGGAGAATTGTTGTGAGTTCAAGACCACCCTGAGACTATGTAGTAAGATGGCTGTGAGTTAGAGGTCACCCTGTGACTGCATAGTGGGCTAGAGCAAAACCCTATCTCAAAAAAACAAATAGTGGGGCTGGAGAGATGGCTTAGTCGTTAAAGGTGTTTGCCTGCAAAGCCAAAGGACCTCCCTTCGATTCCCCAAGACCAACATAAGCCAGCTGCCCAAGGTGTTACATACATCTGGAGTTCGTTTGCAGCAGCTGGAGGTCCTGGTGTGCCCATTCTCTCTTTCTCTGTTTTGTTTTTGTTTTTTTGTTTTGGTTTGTTTTTTCAAGATAGGATCTTACTCTAGCCCAGGTTGACCTGGAATTCACTATGTCAACTCAGGGTGGACTCAAACTCATGGCGATCCTCCTACCTCTGCCTCCCAAGTGCTGGGATTAAAGGCATGCACCACCACGCCCAGCTTCTCTCTTTCTCTTTCTCTCTCACATAAATAAAAATAAATCATAAATAAAAGAAAATAATAATAATAATAAAATGGGAAGTGTCAGGGGAGAAGCATAATCTCTAGTGCTGGGGTGGTGAAAAGTGTCCCAGCAAAGGAACAGGCACTCAGGAAGTTATAATGAAGGCTACAGGGAGAGAGTGATAAAGCCAGGCCGCCCCCTGTGTGCCAAGTCCCAGGCAATAAACCAGACACATGCCAAATTGGCCTGATGTGCTGGGCTGGCCTGCATGCAGTTAAGTGGTGATCTGGCTAGTGGCTAGCACCCAGCTCCCTGCAGAGGGGCTGGTGTCCCCGAATGGCACTGTTTGCTGACTTTGGTAGTGTAAGTTATCTTTCAGAGAGGATCATCGATAGGCTACCAGCTTGCAAAATTCCCAACACAGGGCATAGAGAAGTGGCTCAGCAGGTGAGCACACTTCTTCAAGCACGTGCGCTTGAGCGGCCCTGGGACTGCTTGAGTTCCATTTCCCAGCACCCGCAGAAGAAGCTGGGCATGGCCACACACCTGTAACCACAGTCCAGAGGGGAACAGATTCTGGAAATTTGTGGGAGCTACAAAATGATCCACCTCAGTAGTCACTGAGAGATTCCATGTCAAGGAAACACACACCAAGGAAGGTGCCCATGTTTAAGGTTTCCCTGCCCTCTTTCTCTGGTTAAAAAAAAAAAAAAAATGCCAGGCATGGTGGTGCACACCTTTAATTTCAGCACTTGGGAGGCAGAGGTAGGAGGATTGCCTTGAGTTCAAGGCGACCCTGAGACTCCACTCCTTAGTGAACTCCAGGTCAGCCTGGGCTACAGTGAAATCCTACCTTTTAAAACCAAAAAATAAAAATAAAAATAAAAGAAGAGGAGGACCTGGTGTGGTGGCACACACCTTTAATCCCAGCACTCCAGAGACAGAGGTAGGAAGATTGCTGTGGTTTTCAAGGCCAGTCTGAGACTACATAGAGAATTCCAGGTCAGCCTGGGCTAGAGCAAGACCCTACCTTGAAAACCCAAAAGAAAATAAAAAGTAAAAAGTGGCACAAGTGTCTGGTGTCAATTTGCTGAGGCAAGAGGCCTTGGTGCTCTTGCACATACACACAAACATGCACATGTGTGCACACAAATAAATAAAAAGTAGAAAATTTGGGCTGGAGAGATGGCTCAGCAGTTAAAGCCTGTGCTTGCAAAGCCTAAGGACCTAGGTTCAATTCCCCAGTACCCACATAAAGCCAGATGCACATGGTGGCAGATGTGTCTTGAGTTCATTGGCAGTAGCTAGAGGCCTTGGTGAGCCCATTCTCTCTGTCTCTTTCTCTTTTATCTGCCTCTTTCTCTCCCTCTTTCTCAGATAAATAAATGAATTTTTTAAAAAGTTATTTGACAGAGAAAGAGGGAGAGAGAGAGAATGGACATGCAGGGCCTCCAGATACATGTGCCTCCTTATGCATCTGGTTAACATGGGTCCTGTAGAATCAAACCTGGGTCCTTTAGCTTTGCAGGCAAACGTCTTAACTGCTAAGCCTGAAATATTTTTTTAAAAAATCGAAAAAATGGGCTGGAGAGATGGCTTAGCAGTTAAGGTAATGCATGCAAAACATAAGGACTCATGTTCAACTCTTCAGGTCCTATGTAAGTGAGATGCCCAGTGATGCAAGTGCGCGATGTCACACATGCGCACAAGGGGGTGCACATGTCCAGCATTCAACTGGAGTGACTGGAGGCCCTGGGACACCAATTCTCTCTCTCCTCCAGGCTGAAAAGATGACTTAGTGGTTAAGGCACTTGCCTGTGAAGCCTAAGGAACCAGGTTTGACTCTCCAGATCCCACATAAACCAGACGTAGAAAGGTGAGTCACAAGCCAGGCGTGGTGGCACATGACTTTAATCCCAGCATTTGGGAGGCAGAGATAGGAGGATCACAGTGATGTCTAGGCCACCCTGAGACTATATAGTGAATTCCAAGTCAGCCTGGGCTAAAGTGAGACCCTACCTTGAAAAACAAAAACAAGCAACAAAAAAAGGAAAAAAAAATGGTGAGGTAAGTTGCACATGCCCACTAGGTGGCATAAGTGTCTGCAGTTCCATTACAGTAGCTGCGATCCTGGCATGCCAATCTCTCTCAAATAAAATTAAAAAAAAAAAAAAAGAAAGGAAGGAAGGAAGGAAGGAGAAGAAAAAAGAAATAGCCAGTCATGGTAGCACACACCTGTTTTCCCAGTACTAGAAAGGATGAGACAGGAGGGTCACAGTTTCAAAGCCAGCATGGGCTACATAGTAAAACACGGTCTCAAACAAACATACAAACTTCAGCAACAACAAAAAGTGGGGTATGGTAGCTCACACCTATAATTCCAGCACTCAGAGGAGGTAAGGGGGATTGTGGTGAATTTGGGGTAAGCCTGGGCTACAGTGAGATTGGTCTCAAAGAAATCAAAGTGAAACAATCACCAGAATCAGCCAAGGTGGTTACTCCTCCTATAATCCCAGCACTCAGAAGGCTGAGGCAGGAGAATTGAAAGTTTAAAGCCTCAGAGTAAAGGACGGTAAACTAGAAAAGGGCTCTAAGGGAGGGAGGAAAGGGGAGGACTTAAGAGGATGGTATTGTATACACATAAGTAGAACAGATCACAAGGACTGAAATGGCCTAAGCGAGGTCAGGGGAAGAAATTGAGTAAAAGAAGGGTGGGGGAAGGTTAATCAAAATTCAAGATATAGTGGATAAGCCATATGAAAACTTACTTTTTAGAGCCAGGTGTAGTGGTGCACGCCTTTAATCCCAGCACTCGGGAGGCAGAGGTAGGTGGATCACTGTGAGTTCGAGGCCAGACTGAGACTACACAGCCTGGGCTAGAGTAAGACCCTACCTTGAAAAACAAACAAACAAACAAACAAACAACTACTCTTTTGGATAGTGGCACACCCAGAAGCCATAGATTGTTACTAGAAAAATTTCAGTGCCAGGGCTGGGATACCTTCCAGCGAGTTGTTGGCCAAGGAGGTCCTTGGTACCCCCAAAGTATTACAGGCCATTGTCAAGGATCTTGGTTTTCCACCAAAAATAGATGGTAAGACCCTATTGCTGAATATTCCACATGCCTGAGTTGCAAGGTCAATGAGAAATCAAACTGGGGCTGAGCTGAACACCCCCGCCCTGTACACCAGCTGACAGAAAGCTGGAGAAAGCTGCTGGCATGCAGCCTTATAGGAGACAGAAGTCATCATTGGTGAAAACAGTGGACACTGCAAGCCTCAAGTTTGGCAAACCAGGTTAAATGAGTGAACAGGTACAATAATGGGATGTCTTTTGTGGGGGAAACCAGCTGCTCTCTAATTGGACTGGAGACCCGTTTTATGGGAGGGAATACATGCCTGGTACTGAAAACCTAATCAAAAGCCTATAGTGGGGGAGGTCATGAGCCTTAGGAGTGCAATGCCTGCTATTGTCTGGAAAAATGCATATATTATGCTCACCAAACTGCCCTGGAAACATTTCACTTAATGTTCATACCCATATATTAACACTACTCTTACTTTTGGTTAGAGAAGCTTCTCTCTCTCTCTCTCTCTCTCTCTCTCTCTCTCTCTCTTTTGGGTTTTTCAAGGTAGGGTCACACTCTAGTCTAGGATGACCTGGAATTCACTCTATATTCTCAGGGTGGCCTCAAACTCATGGCGATCCTCCTACCTCTGCCTCCCTAGTGCTGGGAGAAGCTTCTCTTTTCAGATGGTGGAGACCATTGGGATGACCCAAAAGGCACCATAGTGCTGAGAAGTGACAGAGGAGTGCTCAGCACTGAAACATCTCTATTCCACCTTCCAAGATTCAGTATCCATTGTGGAAGAGGTGGCAGAAATAATGTAAGAGCCAAAGGAAGGGTAGAACTGCTTACAATGAAATCATCCAGACAGAATTTGGCTTTGATTTCCATGACCTCACAGTGCCTAGCACTACCGTCACAAGACCCTCATAATAGGAGGAAATGATGATACCATCAAGATAAAAGAGAGATTAATAGAGGAGGAATATGATAGAGAGTGGATTTTTGAGGGGTGAAGTGAGGAAGGGGAGGGAATTATTATGGCTTATTGTGTGTAAATATGGAAGTTTCCAATAAAAATAAAGAAAGTAGCCAGGCATGGTGGCAGACACCTTTAATCTCAGAACTCAGGAGGCAGAGATAGGAAGATCATTGTGAATTCAAGGCCAGCCTGAGTCTACATAGTGAATTCCAGGTCAGCCTGAGCTAGAGTGAGATCCTACCTTGAAAAACCATATGATAATAATAATAATAGTAGTAGTAGTAGTAATAATAATAATAATAATAAAGAGGGCTGAAGGGATGGCTTACTAGTTAAAGCACTTCCCTGCAAAGTCTTAGGGCCCACATTCAATTTCCCCAGGACCCACATAAGCCAGATGCACAAGGTGGCACATGCATCTGGAGTTTATTTGCAGTGGCTAGAGGCCCTGGAACATTCATTCTTTCTCCTTTCTATGCCACTTTCTCTGTCTCTCAAATAAAAATAAATAAATAAATAAATTTTAAAAATAAAGAAAGAAAGGAAAAAAGAAAAAAAAAAAACAGTGGCCAGTGGATACCAGACCAACCAGGACTACATACCAAGACCCTGTCTCAAAAAAAAAAAAAAAAAAGGGTGCTGGAGTGATATCTCAGCAGTTAAGGAGCTTGCCTAACGACTGGGATTCAGTGCCCTGTTACCCACATAAAACTAGATGTAGCCGTTAATCCTAGCATCAGAGAGGCAGAGGTAAAAGGACTGCTGTGAGTTCGAGGCCACCCTGAAACTACATAGTGAATTCCAGGTTGGCCTGAGCCAGGGCGAGACCCCACCATAAAAAAACAAAAGAAGAAAGAAAGAAAGAAAGAAAGAAAGAAAGGAAGGAAGGAAGGAAGGAAGGAAGGAAGGAAGGAAGGACAGACGGGATGTACAAAGTGGCACATGAATCTGGAGTTTCTTTTCAGTGGCTAGAGGCCCTGGCATGCCTATTCCTTCTCTCTCCTCATTCTCTCTCCCTCTCCTTACAAATAAATGAATAAATAAAAATAAATGAGGTCTGGAGAAATGGCTCAGTAGTTAAGGCACTTGCCTGAAAAGCTTCATAATCTAATAATCTCTCTCCTTGCAAATAAGTAAATAAATAAATAATAAACAAACAGGGGCTAGAAAGATGACTCAGCAGTTAAGGTGCTTGGCTGCAAAGCCTAACAACTTGTGTTCTATTCCCCAGTTCTTACATAAAGCCAGATGCACAAAGTGGTGCATGTATCTGAAGTTTGTTTGCAGTGGCTAGAGGCCCTGTTGTGTATGTTCTTTATCTCTCTCTCTTTCCTTGCAAAATAAATAAAACATTTTAAAACAATGGCTGGGCGTGGTGGCATATGCCTTTAATTCCAGCACTGAGGAGGCAGAGTTGGGAGGATTGCCCTGAGTTCAAGACCAGCCTGAGACAACAGAGTGAATTCCAGGTCAGCCTAGGCCAGAGCCAGACCCTACCTAGAAAAACAAAACAAAAAAAAAAAGTGGGTACTGGAGATGGCTTAGAGGTTAAGGTACTTGCCTACAAAGCCTAAGGACCTGGCTTCGACTCCCCAGTACCCATGTAAACCAGATGCACAGAGTGGCACATGCATCTGCACTTCAGTTGCAGTGGCTGGAGGCCCTAGCATGCCCATTCTCTCTTTCTCTCTCTTCCTCTCTCTGCTTACAAATAAATATGCAAAAAATATTTTTTTAAAAAAGGAAAAAAGGGATTCAGTAGAGAGGGATAGGGAGGAGGACAAAGGAAGGTGGTGGGAAAGGATAATGATCATGGTATACTGTAGACATGTATGAAGGTGATTAATGAAAACTGCCTGGCATGGTGGCACACACTTTTATTCCCAGCACTGGAGAGACAGAGGTAGGAGGATTGCTGTGGGTTCGAGACTAGCCTGAGACTACATAGTGAAAACCAACAACCAAAAAAAAGCCCCAGATACACTCTCTCTGAAAAGCTTTGAAGACAGAGATGAATGAAAAGTGAATGTAGGGGAGGAGAGGAGGGATTTCTCACCCAAAGAAGAGCTGTCCCGCCCTGGAGGTCCCATCCGGCCCTTCTCTTTCTTTCCAAAAAGTCGGCCTATAGATGACTTGATGCTCTTCTTCTTGGGGGCTTTGTGCAGGGAATCTTGGGAGCCCTCACTGGGGGAACAGAGCAGAGAAAGGGAAAATTCTGGGATACACCCTGTCCCTTCATGTCCTCACCCCCTCCCATCTCACCTGCATTCTCAACCCTCATCCCTCCTGACCTTCCACGGGAGGGTGCACCATCTTCCAGGGACCCTGCCTGCAGTGCCAAGGCCTGGGTCATTCTCTCAAGGCGAGCAGAGCGGGGAGTGGGTGGTGGGGTGTCTCCTGTTATAGCTGGGCCCTGTCCTGGTGGAACCCCAGCTTCCTCCTTGGGGACAGGATTCTGGAGAGAGATGCACAGATGCAGAATTCACTTGCAGGCTTATAATGGGGACTCCCCTTAATGGTGTCTAGTAGGAAGGGTTGGGTTGTTTCTGGTTTTGAGTACTAATTGAAGTAGCCCAGAACAAGCGAGGACCATAAGGCAATGACTGCAGAGCCCTGGGGCTGGAGAAGAAGCCCATGGGGATAGCTCTGCTTGTGGTGCAGGAGTAGGGTTTCTTCTTTCCTCCTTCTTCTTTTTTTTTTTTTTTTTTTTTGTTGTTGTAGTGTTTTGTTTTGAAATAGTCTCATTCAATAGCCCAAAGTTCCAGACTGACCTAGATCTCACTATGTAGCCCAAGGTGGCCTTGAATTAAGGCAATTTTCATGCCTCAGCTTCCCGAGTGCTAGGATTAAAAATATGAACCAAACTGAACGTGGTGGCCCACACCTTTCACACCTTTAATCCCAGACAGACATAGGAGGATTGCCGTGAGTTCGAGGCCACCCTGAGACTACAGAGTGAATTCCAGGTCAGTCTGGGCTAGAGTGAGACCTACCCCTTGAAACACCAAAAAAAAAAAAAAAAAAAAAAAAGAACCACCATACCCCATAGCCTGCTGTTGTGTTGGAACTTTCAAAGAAAGCCAAGTATACTTCTGGAATCCACTAGTGTAAATCCACTGGGTCATGATAGCTGCATGTTGGGAAGCCCTCTTTCTGAGTCCCCAACCCCCAACAGGCTGGGGAGAGTGGAAACTCACAGTCTTGTCGGTGCCCTCACGAGCAGGGCTAGGGGGAGCCAGCCGAGGTGTTGAATGGCCAGAGCTGGGAGGGGAGGGGCTGGCAAGGGTGGAAGTGGTGAGCGAGGGGGGCAGAGAACAGCTGCTGCGGTAGCGGCCCAGGGAGTCAAGGCCAGAACTGGACACTCGGCTCTCCAGCTCCTCAGCCCGCTGCTCCGTCGTCTCCTTTTCCTCTTGGATTAGCCTGGAGAGGGTGACAGGACATTGGGAGGAAAGGCAGACAGCGCAAAGGAGATGCAGATCCTAACTGGCCAGAAATATTGGAGGGATAAGAACTTTAGGAGGGTGCAATGACCTTACTGTGGTTTAGGGGATTCATGATGGCCTCAGGGGATCAAGAGGAACCAAGGAGTCTTTATGGTTTCAGGAGGTCACAGAAGGATTAGGCCTGTCTTGATGATGCAAGTCTGCACCCATTTTGATGATAATCAGTGGTTATATAGCCATAAAGGAGCTCTGTGGGCTTGGGTCACTAGTAGAATTGCTAAAATCCCCAGTGAGGGGCTGGAGGTGTGGATCATGGGTAGAGCTTCTGCCTAGTGAAGGGCTGAGGGCGTGACTCAGTAGTAAAATTAAGGTTTCTTTCTTTCTTTTTCTTTTCCCTCTCTCTCTCTCTCCTTTCTTTTTCAAGTTAGGGTCTTGCTGGAATTCACTATGTAGTCTCAGACTGACCTCAAACTCACATTGATCTTACCTCTACTTCCAGAGTGCTGGAATTAAAGGCATTCACTATCACACCTGACCGTTTTTTCCATTTTCTGTGTTTTTTGAGGTAGGGTCTCACTCTAGTCCAGGCTGATCTGGAATTGACTCTGTAGCTCTCAGCTGGCCTTCAAACTCACAGGATCCTCCTACCACAGCCTCCCCAGTGCTGAGATTAAAGGCATGTGTCATCACACCCAGATTTCTTTCTTTTCTTTTTAAGTTGTGTTTATTTATGTGAGGGGGCACCATGGCTTTACGTGGATAGCTTGAGAACTGAACCTGGGCTACAAGGTTCAGTTGGAAACAAGTGCCTTGTTGGCCACTGAGCCAATTTCCCAACCCCCAAGGTTATTTTCCTTCCTTTCTTTCTTCCTTCCTTCCCTCTCCCTTCCATTTCACTAATTTTTTTCCTTTACTGGAGCTCAAACCCAAGGTTTCACATGCTGGGTAAGTGCTTTGCCACTGAGCTACACCCCCAACCCCCTACCAATGCTGCAGTTCTTGATTAATGTGTTAGAGTGAGATTCATGGCACTTTGTGCTGGGAACCTTATTATGGTGTGTTGTGATTCTTGGGGTTCTAGGAGACCCTGGGATGTGGTTACGTGAAGCCATAGGATCCAGGGTGTACTAGAAGGTCCTCAGGCATTGAGCCGAGGGCTCTGATATGTTGTAGCACACTCTTTGGTGTGACTGGAACTTGTGAGTGAGGGTAGAGTCACATTGATGTAGGAAGAGGCTTGTGGATGTGTTCAGAACAGTGTTCCTCAACACTAACGGGACTGTTGAGTTGGGAGACTCTCTCAAGAGTAAGTGGGAAAGAAAATGGCTCAGGCCTTCAGAGAGGCATCTCTGGGAGCCCAAGAGTCTGTGGGGACAGCTAGGGCACAGCACAGCAGGCCCAGGTCAGGGCTCACTTGATCTCCTTATTGATGGCTTCCAGCTGCTCCTGAAGCATAATGGCTAGTGTCTGGACGTCAGCCTGCCCGCTGGGCGACAGCAGCTCAGCCCCAAACATCCCCTCAGCTTCCTCCTCATCTGAACCATCCAGCTCTCCAGGGAAAGGGGGTGGCATGGAGCCTGAAGAGGCAGATCGCTCCCAATCCTGTCTCTGTGTGAGAGCAGAGGAATGTCAGTGCCATGGGGGCTGAGGATGGTTCTGGTCTTTGCCCAACCTCCCTGACCCTCCCCATGTGCCCTGATGCTTTTTCCAGCCACACTCCTCTTTTCCTGTGGTATTAGAGATGGAACCAGGGCCTCACACATGCCAGGCAAGTGCTCTACCACTGAGCCACCTCCCCAGCCACTTTCTTGACATGTGCCTTTCTTAATTCCTTCCCCAACCCTTCCCACGGCATGCCTATACCCATGTCGCTGTCCATTCTGATTCCCATTTCATTGGAACCAACCCAATTTTTCTTCTTTGCCTGGCCCTGCCCACTCTAGGATACTCTAGTCAATCCCACTCTGGGGGTGCTCACCAGGCAGCAGATCAATCACGGGAGGAAATCAGAAGATATACAGGCAGGGGAGGATGATGGAGATTCAGTTGAGAAGAGAAGACAGATTAGTTGGAGAGATATGACTCTTATCCCAGCCTCTTCCCCCTCCTCCTCCCTGAGCCAAATGGACCTGGCTATATTTCCCACCTTGTCCAACCATGACCCTCTCAGTCCAGGCCCCAGAGGTGGCTGCTGACCTTTGAGGACTCATCCTTGGTCCCTGACCATCGGCTCCTCTTGCCTGCTCGGCCACTGCCAGCCCCATAAGGATCCAGAGGGGTACCAGAAGGTAATGTGGGTGCCTGAGAGTAACGGAGCTCCAAGGCACTTCCAGGGAGAGACCTATGCGGAAGGTAGTAAGGGACCCAGAGATCAGGAAGAGGCGGCAAAGGTCAAGAGTCACAGGTTTTTTCTTTTCTTTCTTTTTGGTTTTTCAAGGCAGGGTCTCATTCTAGCCCAGGCTGACCTGAAATTCACTATGTAGTCTCAGGGTGGCCTTGAACTCGCAGCAATCCTCCTACCTCTGCCTTCTAAGTGCTGGGATTAAAGGTGTGCACGACCATACCCAACCATGGTTTCTTAATTAAAAGTCAAAAATAAAAAGGGGCCAGAAATGGTGGCTCAAGCCTTTAATCCCAGCACTCAGGAGGCAGAAGTAAGAAGATTGCTGTGATTTTTGAGGACAGTCTGGGACTGTTCTAGGTTCTAGGTCAGCCTGGGCTAGAATGAGACCCTACCTCAAAAAAAAAATAATAATAAAAGGTTTCTGGGCATAGTGGTGTGCACCTTTAGTCCTAACAATTAGGAGGAAGAGGTAGGAGGATCACTGTGTGTTCAAGGCCAACCTGGAACTACAGAATGGGTTTCAGGTCAGTCTGAACTAGAATGAGACCCTACCTTGGAAAATAAAATTAAAAAGGGCTAGAGAGACAGCTAGACTAGGCAGTTAAAGCACTTGCCTGAGAAGCCTGAGGACCCAGGTTTGATTCCCCAGTACCAACATAAGCCAGATGCACAAGGCAGCACATGTATCTGGGGTTTGTTTGTAGTGGCTAGAAGTCCTGGTGCATCCATTCTCTTTGGCTTTTTCTCTCTCTATCTCTCCCTCTCTCTCCTTCTCAAATAAATGAATGAAATTTTAAAAAAATAGCAAGAGCCAAAGGGGGGCAGAAGTATCTGGCATTTATTTTTAATGGCAAGAGACCCAGGCATACACACACACAAAGAAATAAGTTTTTTTTTTAATAAAAGGGATGAAGCTGGACCTGGTGGTGTTGGCCTGTAATCTCAGTTACTCAGGATGATACAGAAAGACTATAAGCTCAAGGCCTCCTGAGCACAAGGCCCTAATTCAAAATTAAAAAAGAAAGAAAGAAAAAAAAGCTGGGAATGGTGGTGTACACCTTTAAATCCCAGCACTCGGGAGGTAGAAGTAGGAGGATCGCCATGAGTTTGAGGCCACCCTGAGACTCCATAGTGAATTCCAGGTCAGCCTGGGCTAGAGTGAGACCCTATCTTGAAAAATAAAAAAAAGAGGGCTGGCAATGTAGTTTGGTGGTAGACTGCTTGCCTAGCATGTGTGAGGCCCTGGGTTTGATTCCCAGTACTGTAAAAATACAAATAAAGAACTTGAGAGATGGCTTAGAGGTTAGGACTCAGGTACAATTCCCCAGGACCCATATTAAGTCAGATGCACAAGATGCCACATGCATCTGGAGTTTGTTTGTAGCAGCTCAAGGCCCTATCACACCCATTCTTTCTTTCTCTCTCCCTCTCTTCCTTTCCCTCTTTCTATTTACCTCTTTCCTATATAACTTAATTAATATTTAACAATACAAATAAGGGCTGGAGAGATGGCTTACTGGTTAAGGCAATTGCATGAGAAGTCTAAGGGCCCAGGTTCAACTCTTCAGATCCCATATAAGCCAGATATACAACATGAGGCATGCACAAAAGGTTGGGCATGCCCACAAGATGGTACACTGGTCTGGTGTTTGAATTCAGTGGCCAGAGGCCCTGGCACGCTGATTCTTCCCTCCCCATAAATAAATTAATTAAAAAATACAAATAAGGGCTGGAGGGATGGCTTAGTGGTTAAGGCGTTTGCCTGCAAAGCCAGAGGATCTCAGTTCGCTTCCCCAGGACCCACAGATGTCCAAGGTGGCACATAAGTCTGGAGTTTGCAGTAGCTGCAGGCCCTGGGGCGCCCATTTTCTCTCTCTCCCTGTGTCTTTCTCTCTCTAATAAATAAATAGAAATAATAAAATATTTTTAAAAATACAAATAAAATAAGAGGATGTGGCAGAGGACAGGAACTGGGGATCAGAGGAGTTAAGTTGACCCCTCAAAGGAGGGCTCCTGTACCTGGAATAAGAGGATGGTGGCCTCCCCCGCAACTGGTCGATCTCCATCTGCATCCGCTCCATCTCAGCCAAGAGCTGCTCCTGGGGGAAAAGTTTTGAGGTGTCAGTTCAGAATGTGCTGCTCTGAGGAACAGCTCCTCCCAGCCTTGCTGGTTTCCACCTGGGCAGTGTCCCCCTTCTCCCCCAGTGCCTGCGGACCTTGTTAAGCAACAGCTCATCCTGAAGCTTCTTCATGTTGGCGATCTCCTCGCTCAGTGAGTTCTGTGGAGACAGGAGACAAATAGACAAATAGGGTGCAGTCTGGAGGGGTCATACCCTTGGAATGCTTAGGTAAAACAGACCACTCAGTCTGTGGAATTGGGGATGCCCAGATTGAAGAGGACCTTATGTAACATCTGGGGGAGATGTCTGGGCCCCAGGATTCCAGGTGGAGGCAGCCTAGGCTCCTTAGCTGTCCTAGGCCTGGTTTGAGACACACCTTCTCCTCCAGGGCCCCCATGCGCTCCTTGAGGTGAAGTTGTAACCTCTCATTGGACTCGCTCAACAGCTTGTCCACTGTCTCAGATAGCCGCTTATTGTGGTCGTCATTCATCTTCTCCCGCTGCCGGGCCTGTGCCAAGAGGAGCAGAGTGGTGGCACACAGGCAAATCTCGCCTTGCACTAACCAGAGCCTTTTCCCTAAGCCTGGCCCCATGTCTCCCTACATCTAACCCCACCCATCTCTCCCTACATCTAAGCCCCACGCACCCCTTCTCATGTAAGTCCCACCCAGATGGGTCATAAAGCTAAGCCCCACCCGGTTCTACAACTCATCTAAGCCCCATTTACTCCCCACCCCCCGCCGCCCCCTCATCGAATCTTTACAAGCTCTGCCCCTTATCAAAGCTCCACCCTTTACTTAATCCCCTCCCTCCAATAAAGATAACAGAAGGCCCAGGGCATGATGGTGGTGCACTCATATAATTCCAGCAAAGGGAGGATTGAATTCAAGGCCATACTAGGCTACCTAGTAAGTTCAAGGCCAGCCTGGGATACTCAGGGAGACCCAGCCTCAGTGAACCTAAAATGAATAAATAAATGATCAAAGGCCCAAGGGACATGAAGTCCACTCAAGACTCAATCCACACCTATCTACATTAAACTCTCTGCCCCCACCTCAGCTAAGCCCACTTTTCCCCACCGACCCCTTCATGTAAGCCTCACAAGCTCTACCCCTCATCGAACCCCTCCCTCCCTGGCCCTCTTCCTCTAAACTCTGCTCTCCCTTCATGTAATCCCGCCCCTCATTAAAACTCCCACCCACCCACACTCCTCGACTAAGCCCCTCCCCCTGGGCCCCCTCACCCGCTGCAGCTCCTGGTTCTTCTCCTCCAACTGTGCTTCCAGCTGCCGCAGCCTCTCCTCAAAGTTCCCGTGACGTTCCTCAGCCTGTGGACAAGACCCAAGACCTCTACCTCTCCTCACCTCACCAGGATCAGCGCGGGCTCCCGGTGGCCCCCCTCGAGGCCCCGCCCCTGAGCCGCAGGCCCCGCCCCTCACCTTGTTCAGAGCCGCTACCCGCTGTGCCAGCTGAGCCTCTATCTCAGGCAAGGTCTCTGCCTTCTGCAGCGTCTGCTGCAGTTTCTGCTTGGCATCGTCCAGCCATTCGGCCAACTGACGGCTCTTCTCTTCACTCTGGGAGAAGCAGAGGCAGGGGAATGGAGGAGCTTGGGCATAAGAGCCACGACGTCCCAGACTCTGCCCTTTCCCCCAGGCAGGACCTCACCTGCCGATACAAGGACTCCTTGCTGGCCAACTCATTCTCCAGCTTGTCATTGGCATCGTGCAGAGATGTGGCCTCGCGCTGGGCACTCAGGTAGCGTTTCTCCAGCGTGGTGATCCTCTCTTCCATATCTTCCCGCTGAGCCAAAGCCTGCAGGGGGGAGCAATGGTCTAGGTGGACAGCTCGGAGAATGCCCTAGAGTATCCTAGGCTGGAAACCCCAGGCAAGACAGTCTGTAAAATGAAATTCCTCGCCCTGCTGAGTGTGATAGCTCCTAAGACAGTTCCAGCCAGGTGTGGTGGCACACGCCTTTAATGCCAGCACTCAGGAGGCAGGCAGAGGTAGGAAGATCGCTGTGAGTTCGAGGCCACCCTGAGACTACATAGTGAATTCCAGGTCAGCCTGGGCTACAGCAAGACCCTACCTTGAAAAACAAACAAACAACAACAACAAAACACAGTTCTGGATGAAGGTACAAGGCATTGTGGTGGTGTATGCCTGTAATTGCAGTACACAGGAGACTGAGGCAGGAAGGCTTCCAATTCCTGGCCAGCCTAGGCAACATAGTAAGATCCAGGACAACTTACATAGAGAGACCCAGCCCCAAAAAACACAAAAAGGGGATGTGAAGAGTCCAGCCACACTTCTGGCATAACACAAGTCTAGAATCACAGAGCACATACATGTCCCAGTGTCATTTGGGAAACAAAGCTCCCTTGCATGCCCCCAAGAGCCACTGGGCTCTAGGACAGGCTTAGAATTGAGAAGACTCCAGGGTCTGATGGGAGACTGAACTTCATGAGACTCGGTGGGAAGCCTTGTACTGGGCCACAGGTCCCAACCAATAAGCCCTAAAGCTGTCAAGGATGATGAGAAATAAGAGCTCATTCTATTTTCTCATCTACTGCCTTCAAGAATCCAGGCATGGGCTGGGGAGATTTCTCAGTAGTTAAAAGCACTTGCTTGTAAAGCCTGATGGCCCTGGTTCAATTCTCTAGTACCCACACAAAGCCATATGAACAAAGTGGTGCATGTTTCTGGAGTTCATTTGCAGTAGCAAGGGGCCCTGATGTGCCCATTCTCAGTCATTTATAGTCATTCATTTTTTTTCCTCTCTCTCTCTTTCTCTCCTTGCAAATAAATGAATAAATTTAAAAAACAAGAATCTGGGTTTGGTGGTTTGATTCAGGTGTCCCTCATAAACTTAGGTGTTCTGAATGCTAGGTTCCCAGCTGATAGAGATTTGGGAACTAACGCCTCCTGTTGGGAGTGGTGTCTTATGGGTATTATAGCCAGTTTCCCTTTGCCAGTGTTTGGCACACTCCCCTGTTGCTATTGTCCACTTATGTTGGCCAGGGGATGATGTCCACCCTCTGCTCATGTCATCGCTTTTCCCTGCCATATGGAGCTTCTCTCAAGTCTGTAAGCCAAAATAAACCCTTTTATTTTTCCCAAAAGCTGCTCCTGGTCCAGTGATTTCTGCCAGCAATGTGAACCTGACTGTAACAATAATGTTGGTACCAAGAGTGGGGTCATTTGCTGCTAGACACCTGACTGTGTGGCTTTGGCCTTTTGGAGCTTATTTTCAAGAGGAACATAGAAGGATTTCAAACCTTGGCATAAGGGACACTTGCAGTGCTGTAAGTACAGCTTGATGCACTATTCTGATCAGAGTTGAAAGACCTGAATGCAGTAAGAACTATGGATTGTGAGGTTTGGGTTGTGAGGGTGAGAAAGAGCTTTGCCTGGACTGGAGTAGAAGCAGTTTGTGTGAGAGGCTTGCTGTTATGTTCATATCCTGAGAACTTGTGCAGGGTTGAAGTGCATACAAATGGACTGGTGTGTGCAGAGGGATATGGCACAGAAAAATGAAATCTTTGGATTGAAACTGCTGCCTGTTCAGCTGCAATTGTGTGAGAAATTAAAACCTTTGAGACTGGAGCAACAGGAAGAATGTAGACTTCTTTGAAGGGGTCTGAATGCTCAAGGAGTGTCCTGTTCTTCAAAGTCTGCTTTATTATCCCACGGATTAACAAATTGGCACCCTATCTGGTATTGTGGAGTATAAGAAATGCAGGAAAGAGAAGGTCATTGAATTTGTAACACAACCTTGTGTTTTGGAAACGGCCATGGGGCAGTGTGAAACAGGTTTGCTGGATGCCTGCATGGAGACTCCATGGGGCCATTAGGATGAACTGTGGATTGCAGTGGAGACCCAGTGGAGATGCTGGGACCACGAGATAGCTGCTAAGGAAAGCTGCCGGCCCGTATGAAGTTTTCCAGGACTGTGAATAGCCTAGCTGGAGGGGCAGAATTGGAACTCCAGAGAATTGTTGCTGGCTAGAATTATGGGACTTGGAGATTTGTCACTGACTAAAGTTGTTGGACTTGAAAATACAGAGTTTGATGTTTCCCTGTTTAAATTTTGTATTGGTTAAATATCCCTTTTCTATGCCCAAAGCCATCTTTTTGCAGTGTGATTGTTTATTCTGTGCCATTATGGGTTTTTTGGGAATTTTTTGGTATTATGGCTCAGTTAAAAGACCTTGAATTATGGGGATGTTGGAACATCATTGGGATTGATAAAAATTATGGGGACTTTTAAAGCAGGACTGAATGCATTGCATTTTACATCATGGATGGTTATCAGTTTATGGGGGCCAGGGGCAGAATGTGGCGATTTAATTCAGGGGTCCCCCATAAACTTAGACATTCTGAATGTTAGTCTCCTCAGCTGATAACAATTGGAAATTAAAGCCTCCTGGAGGCAGTATATTGTTGGGGATGGGCTTATGGGTGTTATAGCCAGTGTCCCCTTGCCAGTGTTTGGTACAGTCTCCTGTTGCTATTGTCCACCTTACATTGGCCAGGGGGTGATGTCTACCCTCTGCTCATGCCATCATTTTCTCCTGCCATCATGGAACTTCCCCTCTAGTCTGTAAGCCAAAATAAACCCTTTTTTTCCCAAAAGCTGCTCTTGGTCAGGTGATTTCTACGAGCAATGCGAACCTGGCTGCAACACCAGGCATGGTGGCACAGGCCTGTCATCCCCACTGCTCAAGAGGCTGAAGCAGGAGCATTGAAGATGCAACGAGCTTGGGCTATAGAGTGAGTTCAAGGCCAGACTGGGCAACTTTGAAAAGGCCTAATTTGAACATAAAAAGTAAAGAGGAGCCGGGTAAGCTGGTGTATGCTTTTAGTCTCAGCACTCTGGAAATTGAAGTAGGAGGATGGCTGTGAGTTCAAGACCAGCCTGGGGATATACAGTGAGTTCCAGGTCAGCCTGAGCTAGAGTGAGACCCTACCTCAAAAACAAGGCAAAAGGGCTGGAGAGATGGTTTAGCGGTTAAGCGCTTGCCCGCTTGCCTGTGAAGCCTAAGGACCCTGGTTCGAGGCTCGACTCTCCAGGACTCACGTTAGCCAGATGCACAAGGGGGCGTACGTGTCTGGAGTTTGTTTGCAGTGGCTGGAAGCCCTGGTGCACCCATTCTCTCTCTCTCTCGCTCTCTCTCTCTCTGCCTCTTTCTCTCTCTGTCACTCTCAAATAAATAAATTTAAAAAAACAAGGCAAAAATTTTAAGAGGAACGGGGCATGGCTCAGTGGCAGAACACCTGCCTAGTATCCTCCAGTGAGGAACTGAGGAAGTGGCTCTGCAGTAGAGCATCCTTGGTGGCAGTGAGGAGCTGGAGGTGTGGCTCATTGCAGAGCATGGGCCTAGAGTGTGTGAAGGCCTGGGTTCCATGTCCAGTACCCCCCACCACACACACACAAATTCAATTTAAATAGAAAAGTGGTAACATAGTAGCCAGTACTAAGGGCCACTCTGCAAGTCATAACCCTCATTTATGAGAGATGGCTTAGCTGTTAAACACATTTGCTTGTAAAGCCTCATGGCCCAGGCTCAATTCCCTAGTACCCACCTAAAGCCAGATGCACAAAATGACACATATGTCTTGAGTTCATTCTGGTGCACCCATATTTCTCTCTCTCCTCACAAATAAATAATTTAACAATAAATAAATAGGGCTGGAGACATGGCTAAGCAGTTAAGGTGCTTGCTTGTGAAGATTAAGGAGCCAGGTTTGATTCCCCAGAACACACATAAGCCAGATGCACATGGTGTTGTATGTATCTGGAGTTCCTTTGCAGTGGCTAGAGGCCCTGGCATGCCCATTCTCTCATTAAATAAGTAAGTAAAAATTAAATATTTAAAAATAAATGAATCCCATTTAATAAGTGAGGAAACTGAAGTTCAGAGAAGAGAATCCACACAGCTTGGGGACTGAATTGAGGTTCCACACCATTCATGAGCTCATGAGCTGATCTACACTGGGCAAAGGGAGAGGGAAAACGCTGGGGAGGAGGGACAGAGGGCAGCCCTCCAGGGGCTCCAGCCTCACCTCCTTAAGGTCTCGCTGCAGCTTGGAGTTTGCTTCCTCGGCCTTACCCAGCTCGCGGTGAGCAGTGCCCAGCTCTTCCTCCAGCTGGCTCATCTGACGGCACAGCACCGCCAGGCGCTCCCGCAGCTGGCACACTTCTGCTCGCTGCCGCTCCAGGGCCTCCTGCAGCTCTGCTGTGCGCCGGTTGGAGTCCTCAACAGGACCCAGGCCATTGGCAAGGGTCTGGAAGGAGAGAAGGCACAGAACCCAGAGTGGGGAGCTGGGGTGATGAGTTGGGGTGGTGATGGGGCAAAACAAAAATCAGCAAGGGTCATTCAGACCCAAGTCCTCAAAGGTGAGTCACTAAGGGTCATGGAAATTAATTTTCTGAGTGATCATTAAGGGTCTTGGGGGTTCAGAAATCCTGGAGTCCATAAATACACTAACATACATTAGGACCACCACAAAATCAGTAAATTAATGGATATGGTAGCACAGGTTTATAATTTACAAGCTCAAGGTCAGCATGGGCTATAGAGTGAGACCCTGGCTCAAAATAAAATGTTAAAAGAGGGCTGGAGGGATGGTTTAATGATTAAGATGCTTGCCTCCAAAACCTAAGGACCCAGGTTCGATTCTCCAGGTCCCATGTAAAGCAGATGCACAAGGTGGCGCATGCATCTGGAGTTCATTTGCAGTGACTAGAGACCCTCGTGCACCCATATCTCTCTGTCTCCTCCTCAAATAAAAATAAATGAAAAAATAAGTTGTCGGGCATTGTGCCCTGAGAGGCCCTGGCATGACCATATGCCCATTATCTCTCTACACAATGTACATAAATGTCAGCGTTGAGTGAGCTCACAGTGAGGGAACATCCTCTGCTCACCTGCCCATCTCCATCCTTGCTGGGCTCTTCTAGTCCTGACCGTCGCCTAGACAGCTGTTCTCGAAGGCTCAGAGTCTGAAAGAGTGAAAAAGGCATCAGAGCAGAGGGGTTTCCAGAACCCAGTTCTACTAATGGTGGAGATTTCCTCTTTAGCCCCACTTTCCCCAATCCAACCATCTTCCTTAGTTCCTGCCTCTGCTTCTAACCTTAGTCTCACTTTTTTTTTTCTCTTCCCTGAGGCAGGGTCTTGCTCTAGACCAGGCTGACCTGAAATTCGCTCTGTAGTCCTGAGTGCTGGGATTAAAGGTGTGCTCTTAACTGTGTTGATTTCCATGATCCAATCCCATGGGTTCACTGTCTTTGTAGACTGCCCAATTTTCAGTTCCCCCCTAAGGGTTGCCCTTCACTTCTAAGCCACACTCCACCTCCTGATTGCTCAACTCCAGCTCTTCCTCCAGCACCGCCACTCTCTCCAGAGCCATCCGCAGTCTCTCCCGAACCTAGAGAGAGGACAGGATTGCGATGAAGACCATACCCCTGCCAAGAGTGGTGCAGGCCTGTCATCCCAGCTATTAGGGAGGCTGAGGCAGGAGTTCAAAGCCTGCCTAGGTGACCTGGTCCAGCTCCAATCTGAGTCGGATGACTAGAACACCTCAGGGTCCAATAGCTGTCTGTGGCTCTAACCAGGTACCAGGCAGCCTCTCCCAGTGGTGGCTCTCACCCTAGTCCAGTTTTCTAATATCAACCAGTCAGGACCCAGCCTATTGTACAACCCAGTCAGAGCAACTCAGGTCAACCATAGGTTTCTGGGCATTTTTTTTTTTTTTTTTGAAGCAAGCCCAACAGACTGGCCTTCACTTTTTATGAGAGTGAGAGAGAATTGGCATGCCAGGCCCTCCAGCCACTGCAATTGAAGTCCAGATGCTGCACCACCTTGTGCACAAATTGTATGCTTGCATGACCTTGTGCTTCTGTCTGACCTATGTGGGACCCGGAGAGTTGAACATGGGTCCTTAGGCTTCACAGGCAAGCACTTTAACTGCTAAGCCATGTCTCCAGCCCAGGTTTCTGTTCTTTGTCCTAATTCTCCTACCTTCTCATCTAGGGCTTTATGGTGCTCGAAGAGGGATTTCAGAGCCTTCAGCACCTCCACCTCAGAGGAGACACCTCCCGGGGACTGGGCCTGCCGCTTCACTACAGTCATGCGCAGTGATCTCTCGTGCCTCGATACCAGGCATTCCAGATGTTCCAATAGGAGCTAGAGAAATAGGGAAACCAAGTCAAGAAAAAGCTGCAAGGGAGAAAGGGTGGGGCCAAGAAGGGGGTGACAGCTGGGTGTGGTGGCATATGCCTTTAATTCCAGCAATCTGGAGGCAGAGGTAGAAGGATCACTGTAAGTTTGAGACTTGAGACTATATAATGAATTCCAGGTCAGCCTGGGCTAAAGTAAGACCTTACCTCGGGGGTGGGGGAAGATGAAGACAAATGTGGAAGAGGCAGGGAGGAAACTAAATCAAAGGATATCCCAAAAGTGAAAGGAGAGATGGCTCAGAGGCTAAAGGCACTTTCTTACAAAGCATGATGGCCCAGGTTCTAATCCCCAGTACCCACGTAAAACCACATGCACTCAGTGGTACATGCATCTGGAGTTCATTTGCAGTGGCAAGAGGCCCTGGAGTGCCCATACTCACTCTCTGTCTCTTTCTCTCTCAAATATAGAAATAAAAGTTAAAAAGTAAAAAACTATGGGCTGGAGAGATGGCTTAGCAGTTAAGGCACTTGCCTGCAAAGCCAAAGAACTCAAGTTCGATTTTCCAGGACCCATGAAATCCAGATGCACGATGTGGCACATGCATCTGTAGTTCATTTAAAGCGGCTAGAGGCCCTAACATTCCCATTCTCTCTCTCCCTCTCTCTCTCTGTCTGTCTCTTTTTTAAAAATAAAAAATAAGCCAGGCATTGCCAGGTATGGTGGCACACGCCTTTAATCCCAGCACTTGGGAGGCAGAGGTAGAAGGATCACTGTGAGTTCAAGGCCACCCTGAGACTACATAGTGAATTCCAGGTCAGCCTGAACTAGAGTGAAGCCCTACCTGGAAAAACAAAACAAAACAAAAAAGCCAGGCATGGTGGCACACATCTTTAATCCCAGCACTTGGGAGACCAAGGTAGGAGGATTGCAATGAGTTCGAGGCCACCCTGAGACTACACAGTGAATTCCAGGTCAGCCGAGGCTAGAGTGAAACTCTACCTAAAAACATCAAATTTAAATAAATAAATAAATAATCAGATACATATACATAATCAGCCTCCCAAGTGCTAGTCTCGCTTTCAGATGGCAGTGTCACCACCTACACAAAACCATCATAATAGGAGGAAAAGATGATGACATCAAAAGAAAAGGGAGACTAATTAAGAGGGGGAGAGGATAGGAAAGAGAGTGGACCCAGACCCAGAAAGCCAAACGTCACATGTTCTCTCTCATATGTGGATCCTAGCTACAGATGATTGGATTTTTGTGTGAGTAGGAATAAAACTCAGTAGCAGAAGCCAGTAAACTAGAAAGGAGATATAAAAGGAATAGAAAGGAGGGCTTCACAGATTAATAGGGCTAAAAAGGCCTAAGTGAGGTCAGGGAAAGAGATTGAGTAAAGGAAACCTACTGTTTTGGACACTGGAGCACTAAGGAGCCATAGATTGTTACTAGAAAATTTTCAGTGCCAAGGCTGGGATACCTTCCAGTGAGTTGTTGGCCAGTGAGGTCCCTGATGCCCTTAAAACATTATAGGCCATTGCCGAGGCCCTTGGTTTCCCACCAGGAATAGGTAAGAATAGCTGAAGACTACATACTTGGGCTGCGAGGTCTCTGAGAAATCCTGCTGGAGGGCTGGAGAGATAGCTTAGTGGTTAAGTGCTTGCCTGTGAAGCCTAAGGACCCTGGTTCAAGGCTCGATTAACCAGGACCCACATTAGCCAGATGCACAAGGGGGCGCATGCGTCTGGAGTTCGTTTGCAGTGGCTGAAGACCCTGGCGTGCCCATTTTCTATCCCTCTCTCTCTCTCCCTCTCTCTGTCTGTCTTTCTGCCTCTTCCTCTCTCTGTCTGTCGCTGTCAAATAAATAAATAAAAATAAACAAAAAAATTTAAAAAAGAAAAAAGAAATCCTGCTGGAACTGAGCAGAAAATCTCCTCCATGTAGACCAGCTGACAGAAAGCTGAAAAAAGCCATGCTGCATGCAGTTCTGTGAAGATACCCAACAGTGGACACTTCAAGCCTTATATTTGGCCAGCCAGGCCAAATGAGCCAACCAATGCAATAGTGGCACATCTGTTAAGAGTGAAACCAACTGCCCTCTAATTTCACTGGAGGCCCACTCCATGGGAGGGAATACATCCCTGATACTGAAAACTTAAAACAGGGGTAGTCATGAGCCCTAGGGGTGTAACGTCTGCTGCTGTCTGGCTAAATGTATATACTATACTCATCAAACAGCCCAGTAAGCACTTCTCTTCATACTCATACCCATATATTAATGCTATTCTCACTTTGGGTTAGAGAAGCTTCTCTTTTCAGATGGCAGTGACCTTGGGATGACTCAGAAGGCACCATGATGCTGAGAAGTGACAGAGGAGTGCTCAGTACTGCAATATCTATATTACACCTTCCAAGGCTCAGGGTCCATTGCGGAAGAGGTGGTGGAAAGAATGGAAGAGCCAAAGGAAGGGTAGGACTCCTTACAACGTGCTCCTCCAGACACAAAATGACCTGGATACCCATGACCTCACAGTGCCTGATACTACCTACACAAGACCATCATAATATGAGGAAAAGACGATAACATCAAAATAAAAGAGACTAATTGAGAGGGGGAGGGCATATGAAGGAGAGTGGAGTTTCAAAGGGGAAAGTGGGGGCCTTGGAGGGAATTACCATGGGATATTGTTTACAATCATGGAAGTTGTTAATAAAAAAGAAATAGATGGATGAGGAGGTAACACTGAGTGACCCCCTCCTCCCATTCCAAGAGGCCCCACTCACCACACAGAGACTCTGCCCTAGCACTGAGGCCTCCCCCAATGGACCTCACCCTTGTGTTATTCCGCTCCGCCTTCAGCTCTGCAATCTCTTCTTCCCTCTCCAGCAACTGCTCCCGACATAAGTTCAACTCTTTGGTCAGAGCCGCAAACTCCTGTCCAGACATGGGCAGGATCAGGACACTAGCTCAGTCCTCTCCCCATTTCCCTCACGGGAGATTGCAGGCTCCACCCCCATGGCTAAGCTCCGCCCCTCTTAACGGTCACACCTGCTCCTTCTGCTATGCACCCTCTTCCCACTTAGGCTCCTAGTTGGACCCTGCCCATGGGAAGTACCGCTACTTTTGCAAATAATGCCCCTCTTTTCATTGCTGGGACATGGCCCTACCATGTGGACCATGCCATCTTGCCCCCTGTGCAAACCTCCAGCTCCAACCATCCTCCCATGACTAGGATACTACCTTGCCCATCAGGCGTCTCCCCTGAGCAAGTCTTGCCCATCTTACCGTAACTCAAGCCTCTGCCCTTCCTAAGTCTCTGACTCTCTTTCCTCCCTGACCTGCCTGGGCTCCGCCCCTCTACCTCCTCTTGCTCCCCGCCCCCCACCCCACCGCCAGCTCCAGGACGCCTCCCCATTCAGGATAAATTCTGTCCCTTATGTCAATCAGGCCCCATTGGTAGACCACGCCCACCTTGCCCATCAGTCTCTGGTATCTACGACTCTAGCTCTCTTGTGAATCAGGCCCTACCACCCAGGTCATGCCCCATCTCTCTTGCAGCTCAAACCCTGGTCCCCAGACTTTGCCCAACAGATCCCTCCCAGTGGACAATTGTCAACCCTCTGTCCTCTCAGACCTTGACCCTCAGTCCTAGGCTCCGCCCCCTGGGTTAAGCCTCGCCCCTTCCCGCAGACCTCTTCTCGACAAGCCCCCTCCCTGTCAGGCCCGCCTCCTGTGCATTCCCCGCCCCTTTCCCTCAGACTCCGCCCATCCGGCTGAACTTGTGCTCAGCCCCGCCCTCCTTAATCCCCGCCCACCTTGCCACTCAGGCCCGCCCAGCAACAGAAGGCAAAGGACTCCTCCCTCCCCGCGCTCTCCCCGAGGCCCCGCCCCCCGGGCCCCGCCCAGACCTGGGGCAGCGCGATGCTGAGCTGCCGCTGCAGGGAGTCCTTCTCGTGGCCCAGCTCGCGCAGCCGCAGTTGTGCAGTGGCCAGCCCGTCCTGCGCCTCGCGCAGTGTCTCCAGCAGGCGCTCACGCTCGGTGAGCATGGTGACCATGAGTCGTTCCAGCTCCCCGCCTGCCTCGTCCGGACCCAGCGCCGAGCCCCGCCGGCCATCCTCGCTGATGGTGGGCATCACCTCGCACATCATGGTGGAGGCGCCCAGCCTGCAGTGGACAATCCGAGGTGGGGCGTTCCTGTCACTTAAAAGCGGCAACCACCGAGCGTGGTGGCGCACGCCTTTAATCCCAGCACTTGGGAGGCAGAGGTTGGAGGATTGCCATGAGTTCGAGGACACCCTGAGACTACATAGTGAATTCCAGGTCAGCCTGGGCTAGAGTGAGACCCTACCTCAAAAAAAAAGGGGGGGGGGCAACCGACGCCCAGCCACTCTGACCATGGTGGGGAGACTGAGGCACGAACAGGCGGTGGGGGACACTCTTATAGGGAATCTAAGTGCTAGCCACCAAATGTTTCCAGGAGAAACTGAGGACTATCCATTCTAAATCCAGACAGACTTGAAACTCTAGACCGCGCATTGTGGCGCACACCTTGGATCCCAGCACTCAGGTAGGATAGGAGGTGGAGCGTCTCTGTGAGTCTGAATCCAGACTGAGTTACAGAATAAATATCAAGTCATCCTGCGCTAGAATGAGAGACCCTGCTTCACAAATCAGAGGAAAGCTGGGGAGATGACTCAGCTGTTAAGCACTGGCCTGCATAGCCTAAGGAACCAGGTTCCATTCCCCAGTACCCACGTGAAGCCAGATGCACAAGGTGGTGCCTGCATCTGTAGTTTGCAGTGGCTAGAGGCGCTGGCATGCCCATTCTGTCTCTATCTGCCTTGTTCTCTCTTTTCATTCTCTCTCAAGTAAATATTTTTTTAAAAAGAAAAGAAGGGGGCCAGTCATGGTAGTCTTTAATCCCAGCACTCGAGAGGCACAGGTGGAGGATCGCCATGAGTTCAAGGCCAGCCTGAGACTATTTGGTAGTCATCCTGGGCTAGAGCAAGAGCCTACCTCAAAAAGCCAAAAATAAATAAATAAAAATAAAATCCAGGCATGGTGGCACACCCCTTTAATCCCAGCACTCGGGAGGCAGAGGTAGGAGGATCGTTGTGAATTTGAGGCCACCCTGAGACTATATAGTTAATTCCAGGTCAGCCTGATGATACCCTACCTCAAAATAAATAAATAAATAAATAAAAGTACTGGGGCGATTGCTCAGTGGTTAAAGTTGTTTGCTTGGAAAATCTGCAAATCCAGGTTTGATTTCTCTAGTAAGTACCTAAAGTCATGTGCATATGTGTCTAGAATTCATTTGCTGTAGCAAGAGGCCATACTCTCTCTCCCACCCCTCAAGTAAATAAAATATATATTTAAAAAAATAAGACAAAATTTGGGCTGGAGGGATGGCTTAACGGTTAAGGTGTTTGCCTGCAAAGCCAAAGGACCCAGGTTCGATCCCCCAGGACCCATGTTAGCTGGCTGCACAAGAGGGCACACTCATCTGGAGTTTGCAGTAGCTGGAGGCCCTGGCACGCTCATTCATTCCCTCTGTCTCTCTCTTCCTCCCTTTTTCTCTGTCAGTAAATAAACAAATAAAAATAAAACATTAGCTGGACGTGGTGGCGCATTCCTTTAATCCCAGCACTTGGGAGGCAAAGGTAAGAGGATCCCTGTGAGTTCGAGGCCACCCTGAGATTATATAGTTAATTCCAGGAGGGCCTGAGCTAGAGTGAAACCCTACCTCGAAAAAAACAAATAAATAAAATAAAATATTAAATAAAAATAAAATAAGGGCTGGGGAGATTGCTTAGTGGTTAAGGTACTTGTTGACAAAGCCTAAGAACTCAGGATTGATTCTCCAGTACTCACATAAGCTGGCTGCACAGGGTGGCACATATATTTGCAGTTTGTTTGCAGTGTCTGGAGGCCCTGGTGTGGCCATTCTATCTGCCACTTTCTCTCACTCGCTCTTAAATAAATAAATAATTTTTTTAAAGAAAAATGGCTTAGTGGTTAAAGACACACACACACACACACACACACACACACACACACACACACATATGAATAATTTGAGAGAGAAAGAGAGAAAATGAGCATGCCAGGGCCTCCAGCCACTGCAAACAAACTCCAGATGCATGTGCCCCCCTGTGCATCTGGCTTTGTAGGTCATGGAGGGTCGAACCAGAATCCTTTGGCTTTGCAGGCAAATGCCTTAACAGCTAAGCCATCTCTCCAGCTCCTAAAGACACTGTCTTGAATGCCTGAAGGCCCAGGGTTTAAATTCTCAGTATCCCCATAAAGCCAGCTTCACAAAGTGGCTCATGCGCCCAATGTTCATTTGCAGTGGTGGGGCCATACACACTCTCTCCTTGCAAATAAATAACAATAAAACAAAAACTGCCAGGCATGGTGGTACACATCTTTAATCTCAGCACTTGGGAGGCAAAGGTAGAAGGATCGCCATTAGTTCAAGGCCATCCTGACTCTAAGACTATATAGTGAATTCCAGGTCAGCCTGAACTAGAAAACAACAACAACAACAAAAACCTCATTAAAGATACACTGAACAACTCATGACTCACAGGAAACAAGAGGATGAAGTTAAGGGTCCCAGGCTATGTGGAAGTGTGGAGAATCAGCTATATATTGTGATCTGCTTATAATCCTCAACCCACCACACAGATGAGGAAACGGAGACTCAAGCACAAACCATAGCTTCGGAATGCCACGAAGCTGCACAAACTGAACTCTGTTACAAACCCAACTCCTACCTCCAGTTTCCCAAATTTCTGCACTCTTTAATCGCTCCTTAGAAAAATCTAAAGGTCCAAACACCACTTGGAAAATTCAAAAGCATAGTGAGAGGAGTGGGGTTCAAGCTCAGTGGAAAAGTGCTTGCTTGGCCTGAGTGATACCCTGGACCCTGTCCCCAAGCACCACAAAATAAAATAAGGTATTCATATATTAAGCCAGGTGTGCGCTGGTGCATGCCTGTAATAGCAGCACTTGAGAGATGGAAATGGAAGGATCGGGAGTTCAATACCATCCTGAACTACACAGTGAATCAGTTCAAAGACAACTTAGACTACAAAAGACACTGTCTCAAAAACTGAATAGGGAGCTGGAGAGATGGCTTAGCAGTTAAGGCGTTTGCCTGCAAAGCCAGAGGATCCCAATTCTATTCTCCAGGACCCACGGAAGCCAGGTGCACAAGGGGGTGCATACATCTGGAGTTCATTTGCAGTGGCTGGAGGCCCTGATGTGCCCATTCTCTCTCTCTTCTAAATAAATAAATTAATTAATTAAAAGAAAAAGAAAACCTAAAGAGCTAGCCATGATGTCACATACTTTTAATCCCAGCACTGAGGCAGGAAGATGGATGTGAGTTCAAGGCCAGCCTGGGGCTACAGAGTGAGATCCAGTCAGCCTGAGCTTGAATGAGACTCTACCTCAAACAAAACTAAAAGAAAAAAAATAAATAAATAGATGGATAGATAGATAAAAGCAGGGCTTAGTCATCTCTCTCAGGGCTCAGGAGTCTAGACCCAGAAATCCCAGCCTGCACACACCTTCTCCCCACCACGTTCACTAGGATCCTGGATTTCTGGGACCCGCCCTCATGGGGTTTAGCTAAGAGTGGGGGAAGTGGAGGGAACAGAGCTTAGGGAACTCCAAGGCAGGACTTGGGGCCAGGCAGAGATGAAGGAGGCCACTGGAGCCACTCCCAGGCATACTTCAGGTTGGACAGGTCCAGCTGGCCAGGCCGAAAGCAGGAGGGACTTTCCCTTTGTTTCTTCCTTTCCTTCTCCCATACAGACAGCAGCCTAACCGGTTTCAGAATGGATAATTCACAACCCGCCTACATGAGGATTGTGACCAAAGAATTGGCCGTGGTCATCTATGAGTGGAGAAGGGGCTGTAGTGCTCTGGGACTTGGGGGAGGAGGCAACTAGCTACCTGTATCCTTGGCGTTTGATGTTCCGCCCATGAGAATCTAGACTCTCAGAAAGACTTAAGAAAATGTCTACAAGAGAGCAAGCAGCCAGCAAACAGTATCTCAAACCCACAACTTACTCAGAAGGTAAAATCCAGGGTGGCTGGAGGGGGGTTAGGGGTTCCTGTAGAAGCAGTGTCCACTGGGAGACAGAGCACGGCCAATCTCACCAAGACACTCAAAATGCAGAAAGAAATTTCCACACTGACCTGAGGTCTGGATGGTAGAACCTGTCCAAAGCCAACCAGTGACTTAAAGAGGTAGTGGCCCCAAAGAGAAGGGAACAAAATGAGATCCAGGAAGACCCCTAATACCATACACAATGAACCTAGTCAGAGATAGAATCATCTAGAACTCTGATCAATCTAGACCTCAGAGCTTTCTCAGCAAGATGAAGGAGAAAGTACACATGAAGGTGATGCCACATGCTTGTCGCAGCACTCAGGAGGCCAAGGCACGAGGATCAAGTGTTTAAATTCAGCCTTGGCTATATAAAAAATTCAGGACCAACCTGGGCTACATGAGATCCTGTCTCAAAAGTAAAAACATGGGCTGGAGAGATGGCTCAGCGGTTAAGGCACTTGTTTGTAATGCCTAATGATCTGAGTTTGACTCCTCAGTGCCCAGGTATAGCCAGATGCACAGTGACACATGCATCTGGAGTTCATTTGTAAAAACTACAGGCCCTCATGTGCCCATTCTCCCCCCCCACCCGCCTCTGCCAGGCATGGTGGCACATGGCTTTAGTCCTAGCACTTGAGAGGCAGAGTTAGGAACATAGCTGTGAGTTTGAGGCCAACCTGAGACTACATAGTAAATTCCAGGTCAATCTGGGCTAAAGCAAGACCCTGCCTTGAAAAAACACAAACAGAACAAACAGAAAAAGAAAAAAAAAAATAGAGCTGGAGAGATGGCTCAAAGGTTAAGGCACTTGTCTGCAAAGCCTAAGGACCCAGATTCGATTGTCCAGTACCCATGTAAAGCCAGATGCACAAGGTGGCATATGCATCTGGAGTTCCTTTGCAGTGGCTTAGAGGCCCTGGTGAGCTCATTCTCTCTCTGTCTCTCAAATAAATAAATAAAATATTTAAAAAATAAGCCAGGTATGGTAGTGCATGCCTTTAATCCTAGCACTCAGGAAGCAAGAGGATAGGAGGATCACTGTGAGTTTAAGACCACCCTGAAATTACATAGTGAATTCCAGGTCAGCCTGAGCTAGAGCAAGACCCTAGCTTTTGAAAAACCAAAGAATAATAACAACAAACAACAATAATAATAGTCAGGTGTGGTAGTGCACGCCTTTAATCCCAGCACTTAGGCAGCAGAGGTAGGAGGATCACCATGAGTTCAAGGCCACCCTGAGACTACATAGTGAATACCAGGTCACCCTTGGCTAGAGTGAGAACCTACCTCGAAAAAACAACAATAACAACAAAAGAATAATATTGCTGAAGGGATGGCTTAGCAGTTAAGACATTTCCCTACTAAGTCAAAGAATCCAGGTTCAACTCCCCAGGACCCATGTAAGCCAGATGCACAAGATTGTGCATGCATCTGGAGTTCGTTTGCAGTGGTTGAAGGCCCTGGTGCACCCATTCTCTCTATCTGCCTCTTCCTATCCCTCCCTCCCTCTCTCTCTCAAATAAAGAAAATAAAATTAAAAAGCTGGGCCTGGTGGTGCATGCCTTTAATCTCAGCACTCAGAGGCAGAGGTAGGAGGATTGCCATGCATTCAAGGTCACCATAAAACTACATAGTGAATTCCAGGTCAGCCTGGGATGGAGCAAGACCGTGCCTCAAAAAAAAAAAAAAAAAAAAAAAAAAAAAAAGCCCAGCATGGTGGCACACCCCTTTAATCTCAGCACTTGGGCAGCAGAAGTAGACAGATTGCCATGAGTTCAAGGCTGCCCTGAGACTTCATAGTGAATTCCAGGTCAGCCTGGGCGAGAGTGAGACCCTACCTTGAGAAATCCAATAATAGTAATACTAGTTAATAAAGTAAAATCAAAAACAAAAACTGGGCTGGAGAGATGGCTTAGCCATTAAGGCGCTTGCCTGCAAAGCCTAAAGACCCATGTTTGACTCTCCAGATACCACATAAGCTACACTCACAAAGGTGAGGCAAGCGCAAGTTTGCACATGCCCACTAGGTGATGCAAACATCTGGACTTCGATTGCAGTGGCTGAAGCCACTGTCTCCCTCTAGAATAAAATAAATAAATAAATAAATAAAATAATAATAATAAAAACAAGTAAAGCCAAATGGATCCACAGAATATAGCAATGTTCATAGTTTTGTGTCTAAATAATGCTAGAATGAGGAGGCAAAAATTGTGGTCTTGTGCTCTTGAACTCAGAATATGCCCAGGAGGTGAATAAAAACAGAAAATACTAAAAAGCTTGCTGGGGATCTTGGAAGTGTCTAGTGGATGATCCAGAAGGATTTATGCTGAGAATATTTCTTGAGGTAAGCCAGGTGTGGTGGCAAGCGCCCATAGTCCCAGCCCTCAGAAGGATGAGGCAGGAGGATGGCTGAGATCAAGTCCAGTCTGAATACATAATGAGACTGTACCAAACATGGCAATGGAGGAGATAGGGAAGGAAATAGCAGGAGAGCAACTCTTCTAGAAATGAGAACATTTGGAGTCTGAAGGCTCTAGAAGAGAAAAGTCTGGAACATGCTTAGAATGTCAAATTGGCAGATGGAAAAGAAAGCCTGCACTCCATTGGGGGGACAAGTCCAACATTAACAATAAGGCCACAGTGAGGGAAAGATAGGGTAGGGAAGATGAGAACTGAAAAGTCTAGGATGTAGAACCAGAGACAGGAAAATGTGATGGGCAAATACTACTTTGGAAGTTTCCAGATTAAAAAGTTATGAAGTTAGATAGTACTTAGGCAAATGCACTCTGTAATGGATAGCACAAGTTGAACCCTTAATTGGAAAATACATATTCTGGAAGTTATAATGTCCCTGGAAAAAGAAGGGATTCTCAAACAATGACAGACATGGCCAGAGCCTAGAACACATCTACAGTGAAAATTTAGTGAAGGGCTGGGGAAATGGCTCAGCAGGTAAAGGCACTTGCTTGCAAAGCCTGCTGGCCTGGGTTCAATTCCTCAGTACCCACATAAAGCACAAAGTGGTACATGTGTCTGGAATTTGTTTGCAGTGGCAAGAGGCCTTAGCTCATCCATATTCATTCTCTCTCTTTTTCTCAAACAAATAAATAAAAAGTTAGTGAATACTAAGTAAAGATTGGTTGCTGGAGAAAATGAAGAAATTTTTTTTGTTACCACAGTGCTGGAGCACTGGAAGGCAAACTCAAGGCCTTGTGCATGCTAGGTAATTGCTCTACCATTGAGCTACATGGCCCTAGGAACTTCGAAGATGTCTGAGGACAGGAAAAGAACAGAATTTGATTTGGGGACATCATCTAAATCTTTGAAAAGATAAACAGCAGGCAGACTTGATGGTGAATGCCTTTAATCCCAGCTTGGGAGGCAGAGGTAGGAGGATCTCCATGAGTTCAAGGCCACCCTGACAATACAGAGTGAATTCCAGGTCAGCCTAAGCTGCAGTGAAACCCTACCTTGAAAATAAAAAAAGAAGACAAGCATAAAGTGACATACTGAGTTCCAGACCACAATGGTCTATAGAACAAGATCTATTCTTCAGGAGAAAAATAAAAAGCAAATGAAAAAAATGCCTAGAATTTAGTATACATCCTAGAATGTAGACCATGCGTTTGGTGAAGACAAGGCAGGGACTGTGATTGGAAATGCCCTGGTAAGTAGAACGATTCATGGAGAGCCATAGAAGGCTACTTTGGAACTAGAAATACAGAAGATGGCTGATAGGTTCTGGTCACCTCCTGAACTTGGACCACAGAACACATTTGGAGGAAGAGATGGACATTTGACTCATCACTGTGCATTTGTACCTGCACTTGGAACATGGGACAGCAGATATCATGATACAGAACCCAGGAGGCAATGGAACATTTCAAGAATCTAGATTTTTAGCCGGGTATGGTGGCTCACGCCTTTAATCTCAGCACTCAGGAGGGAGAAGTAGGATTGCCATGAGTTCGAGGCCAACCTGAGACTACATAGTGAATTCCAGGTCAGAATGGGCAGGAGTGAGACCCTATCTCAACCTCCCCCCCCCAAAAAAAAAGAATCTAGGTTTTAGGGGAGAGAGGAGATTCTGGGACCCTAGCATCTGAGATGATATGGTGAACAAGGGATGAATTGTCAAGGCCATATGAACTAGTGGGTCTTATGAGGCCACCAGAATCTACACTCCTATAAGTGACAGCTGAGGATCTAGATCTTGGAGGTGTAGGAAGTAGAGCTGGGGATCTGGACTCCTGAATCCTTTTGGAGGTAAAGGACAGGGGTGAGAAGCTTACAGCCTACAGTGTTGTTGGGAGAGTGTGCTGTGCAGGTGGCCTGGGTAAAGTTCTGGGACCCAAAACTGAGGACAAGACATCTAGGTCTCCCGGGAGAGGGTTGGGGAGGGGACTGAAGCTGGGGAATTGCATTTCAGATCTCTGAAAGGAAGTCATGGCGCCAGAGTCCCTAAGCAAGCAGAATCTGTGGTACCAGGAGCGGAAGGGGCACAAGGGCTGTTAAACTGGGGGTTAAGGTGGGAGGGGGAGAAGGCTATGTGCTGATCAGGATGAGGGCTTTCAGCTGGGGCCAGCGAGTGGGAGCTAGATATTCCACATCAAGGTCCCTAAGGTGGCCAGGGCAGGTACATCCAGGAGCCCTCGCTGAAAGCAAAGAAACTGGAGTCTAGGAAAGCGAGGGTACCCAGGGAGAGCCGGAGAACCTTGGCCAGCAGAACCCCGCGGCCCAGCGCAGGGAGGGCCCGGGGATCCCCAGGTCAAAGGCGCGGCGGGAGGGATCACCGAACCTCCTGCGCCCCCTCCCTGGCGGCGGTGGCTGGAGGAGGGGGAGGCGAGGCTGCCAATAGCGCTGACCATGGACAGCTCCGCGCCGGGCCTGTGTCCAAGAGAACCGGCCTGGACTGAGGGACGCGTCTGGCAGTTCCAGCCAGAGGCTGGGGACACGAGTAGGCTGGGGAGATGAGGCAGAGGCGACCCTGTAGCTACGGGAGTTCCACAGCGGTGGCCAGTGTCTGGAGCTCACGGGACTGGGCCGAGAAGCCGGATCTAGGCTGACAGGGGTCCTGGGCTGAGCTGGGAGATCCAGGCTCCTGGGCCCTGGAGGAGGCGCAAGGAGGCAGTCCTCCCGAGATTCAGCTGGAGACTTGGGGCTCGGGGAAGGGACACGCTAGTGTCTCCCGGGTTGGGTTGTGGAATCTGGACTCTGGGATCCCCAGGAGATGAAGATGGGAATTCAGGATCTCAGGCCAGCAGGTGGGGAGGCTCACCCAGGAGTCCCCAGGGTGGGCACTGCCAGGCAAGCTGGGCCGGGCTCCTACCTACCTGGTCCGCGGCGGCGGCGGCGGCTGCAGGCGGAGCTGAACTGCAGGAGGGACGTGGGGTAAGGTGGGGGGACCGGGCGGGGCCCCTGGCGGCGGCCGGGGCCCGGGATCTGGAGCTCTGGAGCTCTGGAGCCCTGTCTCCGAGGCTCGCGCGGGCTCAGCGTCTCCTGCTCAGGCTCGGGCGCTGGGGACCCCCTCCCCCTCACAGTCTCACAGCCTCCTAACCCCCTAAAATAGCCCCCTGCCCCTGTCACCGTTCAGCCTCCCCCCGCGAGGCCGCAGCCGCCAGATCCAGGGGTGCCCACCAGCGCCCCCCAAAATCCCACCTTCCCCCCCCAAAATTTCTCCTCCCTCCACCTCCCCCCCACAGCTCCGGGGCGGTCGTGGCCCCTTTAACTGGAGACTGACAGACGGCGCCGAGTGGCCAATGAGAGTTGGCGTCTGCACCGGCCGGCGGCTAGGCCCCGCCTCCAGGCCGGTAGGGAGGGGCAGCGAGGGTAGACGACAGGGGGCGTGGCCTACGGCAATTCAGCCAATCGATGTGCAGCGTAAGGCGGCTGGGGGGTTGGCGGAGCCCGACAGGAGGATGATGTCACCTGAAGCGAGTAGCTCGTGGTGTGCAGCGCGAGTCGCGACCCCGGGTTCCCGTGGTGGCGCGCGTCGCACGGGACGCGAGGACTGGGCAGGCGGCGGGACGGAGATTAAAAGTGTAATTTCTTTTTTTTTTAAGTAAGGGAAGGGCGGCTCCCGGAAGGACGTGCTTGAGTTGGAAGGTGAGGCACTTACTCCGCACCCCAGCGCCTGCCTCAGGAACTGCACGCACCCCGCCACCCCGACTCCCACGCAGACGGTGGCGCGGGCCGCTGGGCTCCCCCCGGCGGGCCGCATTCATGGTTCGCTCCGCCCCGCCCACACACAGGCGGCCCTCTCACTCCCGCTGTATTCCAGGATTCCGCCGCCACACAGGCTGCGGAGGAAGGGGCTTAGCCCTTGACCTCTAGCTACCTTAAGGGTCATCAGTCTTCAGTTCTGCCTGGGCACTCAGACTCCAGCCTAAGACCTGGCCTCTGACCCTCGGACTCGTCTCTGAAAGCGAACTTGCCTCCACCTTCAGACCTGCGGACATGGCCACAGACTGGAAGGAGCTTGGACTTATCCTCAGCTACCCTCTCCCCCATGCCCGCAGACACTCTTGGGATGCATGACAGACACACACTCAGTGAGGGTCAAAGATCTTTAAATAGGGATCCAGTGACAATAAATACTGTACAAGGGACAGAGAAGGAGGAGAAAGGTTCTGGTCTGTGGTTTCAGCCTCGAGACTCCAAGGACCTGCAAGTAGATAGAAAGAAGCCTCGGTTCAGAGGAAGCAGGGGGTAAGGTCTGGGGTTCTAGGAGTTAGGAGCCAGGAAAGCGGGTGCAAGGATTCCGG
Organism: Jaculus jaculus; assembly: GCF_020740685.1. Lineage (NCBI taxonomy): Eukaryota > Metazoa > Chordata > Mammalia > Rodentia > Dipodidae > Jaculus > Jaculus jaculus. Next base: position 21,451,907 of record NC_059115.1, read on the forward strand.
GGTGGGGATGGGAAGCTAGTGTTCTCCAGGAGCTGGCTCACGGTAAGCGTGAGAACGTGACAGCCAGGCAGAAGTGGATGGAGGGTCAGGATGCCCCGGGAGAGGAGCCAGAACTGGGGAAGGCAGGAATCATGGGTTTGGTTTGGGGCCTAAGGGTGGGTGGCAGGAGCTCACGTGTAGCTGTGGTGCTGCTGGCGCCGGCGGGCCGAGCGCATCTTCTCAAAGCGGGCCTCCATCTCCTCCAGAACACGAGGCGTGTAACGCACCACCAGCTTCACTGAGCCCTGGGCCGCCTTCAGCAGTTCCACCGCCTTCTCGTGATGTTCACCCTCCACACTCTACCGTGTCAGGACAGTACCAAGCCCCTAGTTAATGAGCCAGACCGCCAGACCTGTCCTTGTCCTCCCCTCCCCCAGAATCTCATAGAGGGGACTGTCTACACCCCTATCTCAGCCTGTCGCCCTCCCAACTTTCAGCCTTCCTCTGGCTTCACTGGCTCTGGGATAAAGTCTGAGCTTCTTTCTCAATGGGGTTTCCCACCATTCTAACCAAAAGAGTTTTCAGTAAACAGCATGGACCATTTGTTCAGTAGAGTCAAGCCCGTTCTCCTCATACCAATGGAGTGTAGTGTTCCAGCCCCTACCTATCTCAGCCAATTTCACCCTTCACTTTGTTAGCTTGGAAAACTTCCACTCAATCTTCAGTCCCCATTCCAAATGGTCCTCCTGGAAAAACTCCCCTCTACACTGGATTGGCGTTCCATACCGGTTCTCTGGAGTCCTTGAGAGTGGGAACCACCGCCAGCTTCTCTCAAGGTCTGCATCAGTGCATGGCACAAGATTGGCTACAGAGGTCACTGCTCACTGTACTGAAGGAATGTGACGAGCAAGGGCTATGCTAGATACTGCCCTCAGCTCCACTCACCACACCGTTCACCGACAGTAGTTGGTCCCCTCGCTTGAGGCCTCCATGGCGATCAGCCACACCTCCAGGGATGACGCGGGAGATATAAATAGGCGAATTCTGCTCCTTGCCACCCATGATGTTGAAACCCAGTCCCTCATCAGTCTTAGGCAGCTCCACTACCCTGGGATGTGCATGACCCTCACTGGCTGTGAAAGCAGCTACCGTGGCCTGGGAGAGAAAGTGTGGGAGGTGGGTGACTCTCCATGGCGGGCATAAGAGTTAGGGTGAACATGAACAATGAAGGCCATGGACAGGTAGCCTGCCACACCTCAATAGGAAGTCACCTTGTGACTATAGTCCTTGAATTCACTTGCAAGCTTCTGATATATTAAAGAGAAGGCAGTATTTGGATGTGTCCTGAATACTCAGCCAGTCTTGATAGAGGGAGGGCAGGCCTGAAGGTAACTGAGTGTGCAGGCAGCAGCTGGAAGCGCACAGACTGCAGTTTGGTAAGGTGTCCGTGTTTTATGGTGTCCTACTGTATGGATATATAAGGTCATCTTCAAGGCAGCAATGTGAAGCTGGTTTGTGCCTTCGTGTGCGATTAAGTTAAAAAAAAAAAAGGTACTATTATTTAAAGGGCATTTAAGTAGAGTGAGGTAGTGCACACCTTTAGACCCAGCAATCGGGAGGCTGAGATAGGAAGACTGCCATGAGTTCGAGGCCAGTTTAGGCTAGAATGGGTGAGAGTCTGCCTTGAATAAACATAAAAAGTAATAAATAAAATTATCCATAAATCCTGACAGAGTTGAACAGAGCTGTGGGAAATGGGAGGGCAGAAGCTGGAAGCCTCGGGAGGGCACTATGCATTTGGTGTGCAGCACCAGCTACCAGACACGTGCCTACCTTGGCTGTGGCGTGAGCCCGCACCTCGGCGCTGCCAGTGATGTCCAACGTGTCGTAGAGCTGCTCGTACACCTGGGCGAGGAAGCGGCATCATCACCAACCCGCCATCCTCGCGGACCCGGCCCGCATGGTGTGTGTGTGGGGGGGTCTTCCCCGGGAAACTACGAGTCCCACAGCCCCCAGACGCTGCAGCACGCCGGCTCACCTCGCGGATGGCGGAGCAGAAGCGGCTCTGCAGGACCCGCTGGAGGGCCTGCAGCTTCTGAGGGGGCAGCTCCCCGCTGCGCTGCAGCCTCTCCAAGAGCTCCACGGCCCGGGACACGTCTGCGGGGCGCGCGCCGACAAGCGGGAAGGATCGCCGCGATCAGCGTGGGGGCGAGCACCGCGCCGGCCCCGGGACCCCCGCCACGGGCGGGGTTGTGCGTGGGGCGCCCCGCCCCAGGACCCTCCCACGCCCGACCGCCAGCCGCGCCCCGCCCACCCGGACTCCGCCCGTCCCCTCCACCCCCTGGCTCGGGGCCTGGCCTGGAGGCTGGACCCGATCCCCGGCGCGCTTGCTTACCCCTCTCCAGCCCTAGCGGCTCCACCAGCGCAGCCATATCGCCGCCGCCGCGAGCCGCCCACCCGGCGCCGGCGAGGAGGAGGTGCTGCCTTGCGAGCCACGCCCACCCGGCGCCGGCGAAGAGGCGGTGCTGTACGAGGCCCTGCCCCCTTCGGCGTCCTGGGGCTCCCAGTTTGCGCTCCGCTTCCCTTCCCCCGTCGCGGGCGAGGGGACGATGTCACTGCCAGCCACCCGAGGGGGGCTGCCCTGGTTACAAGTCCCTCCTGCTGTAGCCTCGGTGTATCTGATTATCTCCTTTCCCGCTTCTGTCTGTCCTCTTCTTTTCCCACACTCAAACACAGGTCCAGTTGACTTGGTGGCTTATGCCTGTTTACCCAGCACCCAGGTGGATTAGGCAGCAGGATTGCCACCAGTTCAAGTCCAGTCTGGGCTGCATACCAAAGATCCTATCTCAAGAAAGTTTAAAAAAAAAAAAGTGGGCTGGGAGATGGCTCTGCGATTAAAGGCCCTTGCTTGCAAAGCCCGTCTGGTTCAGTTCCCAGTACCCAAGTAAAGATAGATGCACAACGTGGCACATGCATGTAGAGTTCATTTGCATTGGCAAAACGTGGTCGTGGTGTACCAATACACTCTGCTCGCAATATATAAAAATATCTATTTTTATTTATTTGAGAGAAAGAATGGGTGCACCAGGGCCTCCAGCCATTGCAAACGAACTCTAGATGCAGATGCATGTGCCATCCTGTGCATATGGCTTATGTGAGTCCTGGGGCATCTAACCTAGGTCTGGCTTTGCAGGTAAGCACCTTAACTGCTAAGCCATCACCCCAACACCTAATTTTTTAAAAAATATTTATTTATATTTTGGTTTTGCAAAGTAGGGTTTCACTCTAGTCCAGGCTGACCTGGAATTCACTATGTAGTCTCAGGCTGCTCTTGAACTCACGGCGAACCTCCTACCTCTGCCTCCGGAGTGGTAGGATTAAAGTCTAATATTTTTATTTTTATTTATTTATTTATGAGAGAAAAGAAGAGAATGGGCATGCAGGGGCCTCCAGCCACTACAAGAGAACTCTAGACACTATGTTCCACCTTGTGAATCTGGCTTACGTAGGTTCTGGGGAATTGAACCTGGGTCCTTAGGCTTCACAGGCAAGTGCCTTAACCACTAAGCCATCTCTCTAGCCCCCCAAAATGCATATATTTTTTGAGGTAAGGTCTCACTCTAGCCCAGGCTGACCTGGAATTCACTATATAGTCTCAGGATGGCCTCAAACTCACAATGATCCTCCAACCTCTCCCTCCCTGAGTGCTAGGATTAAAGGCATATACCACCACGCCTAGCCCAAAAAAAAAAAAAGTTAAAAAAAATGAGGGCTGGTGGGGTAGCTCATTTGACAGAGCACTTGCCTAGTAAACTGGGTATGGTGGTGCAAGCCTGTAACTCTCTGACACTGAAAATGTGGAGGCCAGAGAAGCAGACCAAGGTCATATTGATTACATAGTGTGAGGCTTGGCTACATGACACATTACCCCACCACAAAAAAAAAAAAGAAAAAGAAAAAGAAAAAGAAAAAGGGCTGGAGAAATGGCTTAGTGGTTAAGGAACTTGCCTGCAAAGCCAGGACCCAAGGTTCATTCCCCAGGACTCACGTAAGCCAGATACACAAGATGGTGCATGTTTCTGGAGTTCATTTATAGTGACTAAAGGCCCTGGCGCCTGCATTCTTTCTCTCAAAAAAAAAAAAATTAAGAAATAGGGCTGGAGAGATGGCTTAGCAGTTAAGCGCTTGCCTGTGAAGCCAAAGGACCCCAGTTCGAGGCTCAATTCCCCATGACCCATGTTAGCCAGATGCACAAGGGGGCGCATGCGTCTGAAGTTCATTTACAGTGGCTGGAGGCCCATTCTCTCTCTCTATCTGCCTCTCTCTGTCTGTCACTCTCAAATAAATAAATAACAATGAACAAAAATAAATTTAAAAAATTAAGAAATAGAAACAAAGGGGAAAGTGTCAGGGGGGGAGGGAGGGAATTACCATGGGATTTTTTTTATAATCATGGAAAATGTTAATAAAAATTTAAAAATAAAAAAAAATAAAAATTAAGGGCTGGAGAGATGGTTTAGCGGTTAAGCGCTTGCCTGTGAAGCCTAAGGACCCCGATTCGAGGCTCGATTCCCCAGGACCCACATTAGCCAGATGCACAAGGGGACGCACGCGTCTGGAGTTTGTCTGCAGTGGCTGGAGGCCCTGGCGTGCCCATTCTCTCTATCTCTCTATCTATCTCTGCCTCTCTCTTTGTCTGTTGTTCTCAAATAAATAAATAAAAATAACAAAAAAAATTTTTTTTTAAATTTAAATTTTTTTTTTTAAAAAAGACAAAAAAAAAAAATAGAAACAAACTCTACATCAATTATCTTCCTGACTCAAGGCGATGCCCACTGATCCCACTGCCCTATGGGGCTGTAGTTTGTATGGCAGCAGCCCTGGCTGTGGGAACAGATGATCTAAGATATGAAAGAGATCCTCCTGGGACATTAACATGTAGCTCTGAGAGGTAAGCACAGCAAGCAGTGGCTGGGTCAGCAAGACAGAGTCCACCTAGCTGGGGCTGTCAGGATGAAGGGAAAAGGCTAGCAGGATAGCTCAAGTGTGGCCTTGTTCACGTGAAGGTGTCAGTTGCCATTTACTGAGACAGTGGTTGCTGGGGGAGGACTAGTGGGTACTTTGAATGAGAAGCCTGTGGTATCCAAGAGGAGGACATAGGAATAGAGCTCAGAAGAGGCTACTGGCAGCTGCCAACTTTGGGAATGTGAGCATAAATGGTAACTAAATCCTGAAGAGTGGACAGGAGTGCATGAAACAAGAGTATGGAATAAAGGACTCAGGAATGGTCCCAAAATGCCTCACATAAAATTCAGGTAGGCAGTAAAGAATAGGAGCAAACAGAGGAAACCCAGGTGGGGGGACCTTGAGAACAGAGTGAATCTTAAAGTAGAGTGGTCAGGGCCTGGCATGGTGGTGCACGTTTTTAACCCCAGCACTCAGGAGGATGAGGTAGGAGAGTTGCTGATTCCAGGTCAGCCTGGGCTAGAGTGAGAACCTACCTCAAAAAACAAGAAAGAAGAAAGGAAGGAGGGAAGGAAGGAAGGGAGGGAGGGAGGGAGGGAGGGAGGGAGGGAGGAAGGGAGGGAGGGGAGGGGAGGGGAGGGAGGGGAGAGAGGGGAGGGGAGGGAGGGGAGGGGAGGGGAGGGGAGGGGAGGGGAGGGGAGGGAGGGAGAGAAAAAAAGAGAGAAAGCTGTGGCCAGTGGTGTGTATCAAATGCCAGAGACCGAGGAAGCATAGATGAAAGTAGGATGTGTATGACGAGTCTGGCTGCTGCACCACTTGTCTGCTTGGATAGGGACATTGTTAGAAAGACTGATTCCTCATGTGGCCCACAGGTAAAATGCAGGGTAAAAGCCTGGCATTTCTGACTCCATTTCAGGATGAGAACCCACAGGAGTTATCCAGGAGGGCCTGGCTGCATCCTCAGTGATGAACAGGTAACAGTGTAACAACTCAGCAGGGCAGACTGGGAGACGAGGTAATGATCTGTCAGTGATGGACTACGCTGACTAGGACTGCTTAATTATACAGACCATATGACCTTGATTTAAACCTAAACCTCATGTCAGTACCCCAGAAGGCAACTTAGGATCACTGGGATTTTTTGGACTCATTTTTTTTCTAACTTGTGTAAATGTGGTATGGTGTCCCATAAACTCCCTTGCAGCAAGGAGCACTTACACATGTTGGCTGAACATCAGGTGTCCCACTGCATTGCTCTTCTGGCCTGGTCTTGTTTTGTCAAGTCATTGCTGATTCCTAAGTTTGCTGGGCTCAGAGGATTCTCTGCTTCCTTGCGGAACTGAAGTTACAGATAAAGGTGCTCATGCCCAACTATTCCCGTGGAATTTGGAGATTGAGACTCCGAGTGGAGACTAGAAGACAGCTCAGTGGTTAAAGATGCTGATTGCAAACTGTGGAGGTTTTAAGCCATCATGCTGAGACATCTTTCCAACTCACTCCTACCTTTTCTCCTTCCTCTCTTTTTTTTTTAAATTATTTTATTTATTTATTTGAGAGCGACAGACACAGAGAGAAAGACAGATAGAGGGAGAGAATGGGCACGCCAGGGCTTCCAGCCTCTGCAAACGAACTCCAGATGCGTGCGCCCCCTTGTGCATCTGGCTAACGTGGGACCTGGGGAACCAAGCCTCGAACCAGGGTCCTTAGGCTTCACAGGCAAGCGCTTAACTGCTAAGCCATCTCTCCAGCCCCCTTTCTCCCTTTTTATTATTTATTTATTTTGGAGACAGGGTCTCATAGAAACCAGGCTGGCTTCTAACTCATTATGTAGCCAAAAGTAACTTGAAGCTCAGATCAACTCCACCTACTGAGTAGTGGAATTATAGGCAAGCTCAACCACGCTGGGTAGGTTTCCAGTGATGCTCATCAATAACCCCAATAAACTTAGTTCACCAAGATGGATTTTTTTTTCCCCCCCAAGGTAGGGTGTCACTCTAGCCCAGGCTGATCTGTAACTCAGTTTTCCAGTCTCAGGGTGGCCTAGAATTCAGTGATCCTCCTACCTCTGCCTCCCAAGAGCTGGGATTAAAGGTGCGCGCCACCACACCCAGCCCAAGGATTTGTTATAAAGATATTTATTTGCAACCAAGACAGGGAAGGGAGGGAGACAGAGACAGGACCTTCAAGGCCTCTAGCCACTGCAAACTTCAGATGCATGTGTCATGTTGTGCATCTGGTTTTACATGAGTACTGGGGAATCAGACACAGGTTGTTAGGCTTTGCAGGCAAGTACCTAAACTGCTAAACCATCTCTCCAGCCCCATGAAATTTGTTTTAAATTTTATTTGCAAGCATAAAGAGGAAGGGAGGGAGGGAATGTATGAATGAGAGTATGAGCATGAGAATGGGTATATCATGGCCCAAGACCACTGCTAATGAACAACACATGTACCAATTTGCTCATCCACCTTTACATGGGTACTGGGAAATTGAACCCCAGGCTATTAGGCTATGCAAGTATGTGTCTTTAACCACTGAGCCACCTCCCCTGCTAATTTTTATTGTTGTTGTCTTTTTTTTTTCAGGTAGAGACCAGTCTTTCTCTAGCCCAGGATGAGCTAAAAAAAAAAAGGAAAAAAAAATTTAATTAAGGTACTTGCCTGCAAAGCCAAGTACCCAGGTTTGAGTCCCCAGACCCACGTAAGCACAGGTGGCCCACATAATCTGGAGCTTGTTTCCAGCAGCTGGAGGGCATGGCATGCCTATTTTCTATCTGGCCCCCTCACGTTGAAAAAATGTTTTAAAAAAGCACACCAGGGCTGGAAAGATGGCTTAGCAGTTAAGGCACATCCCTGCAAAGCCAAAGGACCCAGGTTCAATTCCCCAGGACCCACATAACCCAAATGCATAAATTCTATCTGCCTCTCTCTACCAAATATTTTTTTTTCTTCAAGGTAGGATATCACTCTAGTCCAGGAAGACCTGGAATTCACTATGGAGTCTCAGGGCGGCCTCAAACTCAAGGTGATCCTACCTCTGCCTCCAGAGTGCTGGGATTAAAGATGTGCACTTCCACAACCAGCTCAAATATATTTTTTTAAATTTATTTATTTGACAGAAAGAATCAGAGAGAATGGGCGTGCCAGGGCCTCCAGCCACCGCAAATGAACTCCAGACTTATGCGCCCCCTTGTGCATCTGGCTTACGTGGTTCCTGGGGAATCGAACCTTTGGCTTTGCAGGCAAACACCTTAATCACTAAGCCATCCCTCTAGCCCTCAAATTTTTTATTTTTGTTTATATGTATTTATTTAATTGAGAGTGACAGAAAGAGGCAGATAGCGAAAGAGAGAATGGGCATGCCAGGGCCTCCAGCCATTACATATGAACTCCAGATGTGTGTGCCCCCTTGTGCGTCTGGCAAAAGTGGGTCCTGGGGAATCAAGCCTTGAACCGAGTCGGGGTCTTTAAGGCTTCACAGGTAAGTGCTTAAACATTAAGCCATCTCTCCAGCCCAAATATATTTTTTTAAAGCACACCATGAGGATCTGGGGAGATAGCTTAATAGGTCGAGTGCGTACTGTGCAAGCATGAGGATCACAGTTCAGACTGACAGCACACATGTAAAATGCTGGATGTAGTGAGCATAGCTAATCACAGTTCTGAGACAGGAAATTCCTGGGGTCAATGCTGCCCAGTCTGAATCTCTGAGCTCCAAGTTCAATTAGACTGTCTCAAAGAAAATGGACACTCGCACATCAACCTCTGACTTCTACACACATGCAAAAATTATTTTTTAAAGCCAAGTCAGCGTGGGCTAGAGGGAGACCCTGCCATGGGGAAAAAAAAAAAAAAAGTGGGGCATGGTGGCACACAACTTTAATAACAGCACTCAGTAGTTAAGAGGCAGGAGGATCACCCTGAGTTCTAGGCCACCCTGAGACTACACAGTGAATTCCAGGTCAGCGTGGAGAATCTACCTCAAAATAAATTATCTATATATATAATTGTTGTTTTTTTTGAGGTAGGGTCTCACTTTAGCTCAGGCTGACCTGAAATTCACTGTGTAGTCTCAGGGTGGCCTAACTCACAGTGATCCTTCCGAGTGCTGGGGGGAGCTCTTGAAGAGAAGCACAGCAGTCTCTGTCCCACATGTTAAACAGCTTTGTGACCTAGGAACACACAGTTGGCCTCTGGTATAAAGCATCCCCTGGAAACCATACACCAATGAGGCTGTGTATTGTCGGAGGACAAACTTCTGTCAAGAGCAATGAGGAAGAAACAGGAAATTAATTTTATTTTTAAATGCAAGGAGCCAGAACAAATGAACAAACTACTCTAGGAAGGTGAGCCAAGATGACCAAGACTGGATAGAGCAAACAGTGGGAAAACAACTACACCAGATTTCTTTTCACTCAGGTGCTGCCTCCATCAGATAGCCGTTCTCTGGGGCCAGGTATCCGTCTCCGCCCTCGGACTCCATGTACATGTCTCGGCCTTCGTTGCCTAGCCCTTCCAGCCCATTGTCCTGGCCGCTGCCACCACCACCCCGAGCCTCATCCCTGCTTCGCTCACCACCCCGATCCCCACGCTTGTGCTCGCGATCCCGGTCACGGTCACGATCCCGGCGCCTCTCCCGCTCGCTCCGGTGGCTCCTACGTCGATCCCGGTCACGATCCCGGCCCTTCTCCTCTGGACCATCTGGCCCATCAGGGCCAATCTCCCCAGGGGGCCCATCATCAGGAGGTGCATCACCAGCCTCAGAGGGCTCTGCCATATCTCCACCTCCACCACCACCTCCACCTCCTCCACCACTGCGCATCTCCTCTTTGCGTTCACGCTCACGCCTCGCACGCTCCCGGCTTCTGCTGCTTCGCCGCTTCCGGTCGCGGTCCTTGTCCTTGCTGCGCTCCCTGGAGCGACGTCGCTCGTCCTTGTCTCGACTCCTGGAGCGTCTCCGCCGTTCCCGGGAGCGGGAGCGCCTCCGTTCTCGCTCCTTGTCTCGCTCGCGGCTCCGTTCTCTGCGCTCCCGCTCGCGGTCTCGGTCCCTGTCCCTGTGTGGAAGCGGAGAGGGGCCCGGCCTGCATGAGGTCAGCAGAGTGTTCAGGCATGCATGACTGCCACCCACCCCAAGACACCAGGTGCCCAATCTTACCTCTCATCATAGCGGGAAGTGTCATCTCGGCCAGAATGTCGGATATTAACGTCGGCCCCACCTCTTCGGGTACCACCGAGGCCACCTCCTACAGCAGAGGTACAGTCAAGTCAGTCCGGACTAGGAAAGGAGCAAACACCTCTGGGGGTAGGGGATGCCGTGGGGCACAACCCTGCACCCATCACTTTGGGGTACTCTTGGTTCAGACACAGACCTCCACACTTAAAGCCAGCATCCCTAACAGCTGAAAAACCTTGAGGTCTGTCCCTGCCAGCCACGCTCAACCCTGGAGCCTGTGCTGTAGACCCAGAAACACCAAGGGACCTCTCCCCTTTGGGTTCTAGGGTCTCCATAAGTCCCTCCCCTTCATCCAGTAATTTCACCTACTACACAAACATTTCCCTTGTCTGTGCCTCATACTCGCTCTGGGACTCCTAAGACATCCTTAGGACCTGCCACACAGGCCACAACACTGCTGTCCACTGCATCTTCCCTGGCCAACAGCACTTTTGTAAGCCAGGTGTCATCTGTGAGACCAGGCCCAGATCCCACCAGACCATGATGAGCCACAAAAGCAAGAATACCTGGCTGGGCTTACTGTCACCAGCCTGTGCTCAGTCTAGAAAGGCTATGATGATACAGATCTGATCAACAACCCAGAGGAGTGAATGGCAGCTTCACACTTCAGACAGGGAACCACTTGCCCCTCCTTAGTGAGTTGGCAAGGATGGGGCATGGTGGGAAAGAGCCTTCTACTTTCTCTATACCACCTGCCTGGGGAGAGGAACACACGCAGAGGGAAGAGGCTGTTAACTAGATAGGAACTGGGTCAGGATGGCTGTATCAGGGCTTCCAAATGTCAGACCACAGGCCAGCAATGAGCTATATCATCCATATGACTGGATGCAAATCGCATCTTAACACTGCTTTCCAGACACTATGAATTGAGCTACTTTCCTCCCACATTTGTTTCATGTTTCTGCCATGCCACAGGTCCAAAAGCAATGAAGCCAGACATCCATATTCAACCCTCTGAAACTGTAAGCCAAAATACACATATCTTTCTTTAAAAATAGATGGCCCAATATGACAGCACACACCTCTAATTCTAGCCTCAGGGGAACTGAGGCAGGAGGACTGTTACCTCACGGTAATCCCAGACTTCATAAATCTCAATTAAAAAAAAAAAAAAAAAAAACGGGCAGGAGGGATAGCTTAACGGTTTTGCCTGCAAAGCCGAAGAACCCAGGTTCGATTCCCCAGCACCCATGTTAGTCAGATGCACAAGGTGGTGCTTGCATCTGGAGTTTGTTCACAGTGGCTGGAGGCCCTGGGGCACTCATTCATTCTCTCTTTCCCTCCCTCTTTCTGTCAAATAAATAAATAAAACCTGCCATGTGTAGTGGCACACACCTTTAATTCTAGCACTCAAGAGGCAGAGGTAGGAGGATTGCTGTGAGTTCAAAACCACCCTAAGACTACATGGTGAATTCCAGCTCAGCTTGAGCTAGAGTAAGAGACCCTAACACACACACACACGTGCTCCACTTAGGCCAGGCGTGGTGGCACATGCCTTTAATCCTCACACACTGGAGGCCAGTATGGGCTACAGTGAAACCTTACCTTGGGTGTGGGAGGGAGGTGGGGTGGAGCACACATAAGCTACTACAATGCACTATGTGTAGGAAACAGCTGTGTAGAAGCTGGCATGATGGCCCACACCTTGGATTTCAGCACCCAAAGGCTGAGGTAGGAGGATTACTATGAGTTCAAGGTCAATCTGAGCTACAGAGTAAGTTCCAGATCAGCCTCAGCTAGATGAAGACCCTGCCTCCAAAAACTGGCCTGAAGAGATGGCTTAGAGGTTAAGGGACTTGCCTGCAAAGTCAAAGGGCCCAGGTTCAATTCCCCAGGACCCACATAAGCCAGATGCACAAGGTGGTACATGTGTTTGGAGATCTTAAAAGAAAAAAAATTTTCTAGGGCTGAAGAGGTAGCTTAATGGGTAAGGTACTTGCCAGCAAAGCCAAAGGACCCAGGTTTGATTGCCCTAGTGTGTACATCAGCCCCCACCTCTCCCTCTCATTATCAAATAAATAAATAAAAAGAAAAAATATTTTTTAAAAAGGCCTGGAAAGACTGCTTAGTGGTTAAGCCACTTGCCTGTAAAGCCAAAGGACATACATTGCTCTCCAGATGCAGTATAAGCCAGACACAGAAAGCTGAGGCAAGTGCAAGGTCGCACATGCCCACTAGGTGGATAAGTGTCTGGAGTTTGCTTGCAGAGGCTAAGGCCCTAGCAAGCCAATTCTCTCTCTCTCTCTCACAAACACACACACGAAATAGCTGTGTAAAGCCTCCATTTGGTGATATGCATTTCTGCAGGTCCATGAGTGAACACAGTAGACACCACCAGCAAGTCTAAAACCCAGAGGAAGGTCAGGCAAGTTGGCATACGCCTTTAATCCCAGTACTTGAGAGTTGTGGAGTGCTGTGAGTTCAAGGCCAGCCTGAGACTACATAGTGGATTTCAGGTCAGCCTGGGTGAGACTCCACCTCACAAAACCAAAAATAAATAAATAAGTAAAATAAAATAAAAGCCAGAGGACTATGGAAAGCTAAGATTCCCACAAGTGTCCCATCACAGTAGACAGGAGCAGAGCCTGCAGAGCCCATGCATTCTCTCAGAAGTAGAGAGCAAGGTAAGCACATGCAAATTCAGGTTAAGGGGTTACGGACAAGAATGAATCCTCCCACACAAGCCCAGGGAAGTGCTCAGAGAACTGCCATCAGATATTGTGCCACCCCAGGACCTCCACTACAACCCAGGTCTAATACTGAGCTATCAGATGGGCCCACCCCTCAGCAAGCACACAACATACTGACTGACCCAGGGCAAGGAGACAGAAGGGACAGGTCAGCAGAGTAAAAAGAAGCCATAGGGCATCAGCTCTGGTGGGTCCACTGGCACTAGACATCCAAGATCCTGAATCAATGGGTTTTTCCACTTTAGGAAGTTCAACTGCACTTCAAGATCTAACACAGCACCAACTCTGATAGAGATAGCCAACAACTAGAGACTGGAGGTGTAGTGTGACAGAAGGCCCTCAGGCACAGGCTTCTGCTATTTCACTCCAAACCTGAAGCACCTACTTGATAGGTGATTCATCATCAGGAAGCAAATGAATGAGAACAAGAGCAAAGGGGGAACCTATGAGCCAGTGGTGTCCACAAGCTACACACTATATGTATGCCTTCAACTATATCGGATATCACATGGCTGAGCTTTGTGACCTGAAGTCACTTCTATTGCTTAAGATGAGCAAAATGAGGTGGTTAAGAGCTGCTGCTGTTTAGTGCAGAAGAGTTGTTGAGTGCCTGTGTATAGAGCCACAAAGCTTGAAATGAAGAGGATCAAGCAACAGGTAAGTGATAAAGTGAAAAGCTGAGACAGAAGGCAGAACAAGAACTCCAACACAGAACCAGGTGTCCTAGCAGCCAGGCTGTGCTCACCTAGCCGTCGGGGCCTCCAGCCCTTCACTGTCCGGCCCCTCTCCACATCCACAAGGACCCTCCTGCCGTCAATCTTCTTGCCGTCTGCGTGCTTGTAAGCGGCTGCAACAGATGTGGGAAGGGGAGGGGAAGTCCCCAGAGGATGCCCTAGTCAGGACAGAGCCCAGCGCAGCGCCATCCCTTCCCTTCAGACCTCATCCTCACACACACACAAACACATACCAGGCAACCAACAGCCACACAGCCCTCTCCCAACCTGAGAGGCCTGCTCCATCCAATGCCTGCTTCCTTCCTGACAAGCCCCAGTGGCTACTGGGATGTAAGACATCCACCCCAACCACTACCCCTAATTTCCACAAGATGGAGCAGCCCCCTCCTGCCAGGGTGGTCAAATTGCTGCAAAGAAACTGGAGGTTAGCTTAATGCTGGCCTCTTCTGTGGGGGAGGGCTCCTCCACACCCCAGGCATGCACCCTAGACATCACGCTGGGGCAGGAGGCCCTCCTGGGCCCTTCCACACCCCAGTCCACACGGGTTTCTTTCTGTGTTTTCAGGGGAGGTCAGTGTGAGGAGACAGACATAAGAACAGAAATGAACCAGAAGGGTGGGGAGCTTCAGGAACTGGCAAGAGTGGAGAGGTAGATCTCACGCTCTGGAGGCCTACACAGGCCCCCCAGTGGGCAGCGCAGGGGAGGGGAACGGGACGGGGGACGTGCAGTACTGCTGAAAATCCCTGCCTTACCTGAGCCAACTGACCCTGTCACCACCTAGCCTGCTGGGCCTGCCCAGATCACTGTTGGGTGCAGACCCTGTCTGAGTCCTCAGTGAGGTGAGGAGCACAGGACAGGGAAGGATTGGCACTGCTCCTGGCGGGGCACAGCACAGGGCAGGCCTCCAGCCCAGGCCTGTGATCAGGCAGGACTGTTGGAAGGGCCAAAAGTCCCTGGACCAGTCCCAGCCCTGGCTGGCCTAAAGGACTGTGCTCAGTCAACCACAATACCCTGCCCCAGCCCGCTCCCCCCCAATAACAACCAGAGGAAGAGAAAAAGGTGCCATTTACCGATGCCGGCCTTGCGGGTGTCCAAACCGAGCGGGATGGGGGGGGCTCGGCAACTCCTGGGGGCCTGGCGAGGAGGCGGGCTTCCCGGGGGGGACGGGACACAGGACTGCTTACCTGGCGCCCCCAAGCTTACCTGAGCACGCGCACAGACCCCACACCCACCACCATGGGGTCAGCTAAAGCTACAGGGAAGGGGAATGAGGATCTCAGGAGCCCCAGGAGGGAGTGCCCACATTTGTACCACCTGGAGACAGGTGAAGGAAGGGGCAAGCCCCCACAAAGCCTCACAGAGGAGGAACTGACATGGGAGTATAGGTTGGAAGCCCAGGGCCATCCTGTTCGAACCTAAGAGCAGGCCAAGGACTCAACACCAGTCACCTCACCACTGCCCAATACAGTCACAGTCCACTAGGCACAGGCCCACCCTCAGTAGCAGATCAGACTTTGCCATGTCCAACTCTTACATGCCCTCCCACCAGTAGCAGCTCTGAAGCTGGTGCACAAAGAACACACCCAGGGGTCCAGGAGATGAGATGTGGCCCACGCTCCAGGAGGGGCCATTTGGCCCCTAAACCCAAAGTAGGATGGTATGGAACAAAACTTGAGGACCAGGTCAGTGACGCAGGGGAACTCTATTCAGGAGAAGCCCAACCCAGAGAATAGCAGAAAACTGTGTGGTCTGTCAGTCTAGGTTTCTCTCTCTCTCTCTCTCTTCAGCCTCAGACACAGCAAGTTCTTAAGGACTAGTCTTCAGTGGTCTGTAGCTTGCTCTACCCTCCCACACCCCAGTCCCAATTCCATACACTCCAGGGAGCTCTACCACCTCTGAGGAAGAGCGGCTGGGCACCACAGCTTCCTCCTCAGGAAGTTCCCAACAAGGCAAGACAGGAGGGCACAGTACCCTAAAACTAACAGCCAACGATTCTCCAATGCCACCAAGGTGACTAGCCACAGAAGGTCTAGGGACAAGGAGGGACAGGCTGATGGGCTCCATGTGGAGCCCTAGCCCTAGGGTAGTCCAGTTTCAGGATTCCTGATACCAAGCCCCCAATGTCAGGAGCTGGGTGGAGCCCGATGGGAGACTACTGCCTCCACATCGAGGTCTACCCTTCCCCCTTGGATCGGCAAGGTTATCAGGGAGCATGTAGATGGGGGTGGGAAGGGCAGAGGGCACCCAAATGAGGAAAGGGCTGCAGGTGAGGGGAGGCTAAGGGGCAACCAGGGCAGGAGGGGGCGACTTGCTGTTCCTGAGCTGCCTGGCTAAGCTGGGCTGGTGTGCGGTGCTGTGATCTTACCCATATACAAACCCTTATACCAACCATACACTGAGGTGTTGTAAGGGGAGCGTAAGCATCAGCTGCAAGCCAGCTGCGTGGTGGCTGCAGTGACAATAAGAACAGTCAATTAATACGGCGGCCCCTGGACACGCCGAAGCCCTACCCACCCCCACCCACCCAGCCCTGCCCGTGTGGACGTCGCGCAGCCTCAAAGGGGCTTGAGTTGTGGGGGTGGGCGCCAATCATGCCTACAGCCCACTGCCCGCTGAGAACGGGGTAGGGGTTGGGGCAGGGAGGCGGGGGTCGGGTGGCCCAACCCAGCTCTACTGGGGGTAGGAAAGGGCCAGTTCAAAGGCCAGCCCTCACTCCAACCTGGCCGCCCCCAACTCCAGTGGGGGACTAATGGGGAGAGGCTCCCCGAAATCCGACCCCTCCCCCACCTCCAGCTGGCCCCAGCCCCCACCCAGTGCCCTCCTAGCCCTTGAGGTTCAACGTGTGACACTTACCTCCCTGGGCTCACACACACGTTGTGGGGGATTTGGTTTTTGTTTTTTAAAAAACACGTATATAAAAAAAAAAAGATATATCAGAAACAGAGGGAGGAGAAGAGACATTGCTAATGTCAGGTGTGGCAGGGGAGGGGGACAGACAACGGGAAGGGGCTGGGCAGCAGAGGTGAGAGGGTCATAGGGAAGGCAGAGGCACAGGTACTCACAGTGCATGTCTCGCTCGTGCTCATATTCGATGAAGGCATAGCCTCGGGGCTTTCCAGAACGCTTACTGTATACCATGTGAATCTGCAGGGTGGCAGTAAATAGTCAGTGCCATAGACACAAGACACTCCACCCATAAGAAACTGTGGGCCAGAGGACAAAAGTGATGTTCCGTCCTTCAAGAGTCCCAAGAGACTTACACTCTAATGGCCAGAGCAAAGGACACAGTGGAAAAGAGAGGGTACAGAAGCAGCACTGGGGAGGTTGAGGCAGGAGGTGGAGTAAGAGGGTCTGTCAAGTAGTGCCAAACAACAGAATGAAGTCTCTGGAAATTAGGCTGGAGGAGCCTAGAACACATTTCTGAGCAGAAGGAACATTCTGACAGTAGGGAGTCCTCAGATGAGAGGTGAGGCCACATGGTAGGTAGGCAGACACAGGGGTCAACTCCAGGCCAAGTGTGGCCTGTGAGGATTGAGAAAGGTGCTAGGACAAGGACAAGCACAAAGAGGTGCACATACAGAGTTGGAGTAATAGGGAGATAGGTATATGCAAAGCCAACAAGCCCACAGCACTGCAGGAAGGCCTCTGAAGGAACAGAGGGATGGGGGAGGGGAAACAAGAGCAAATCTTAAAGGCCTTAGAAAGCTGTGCTGCAGTTCCTGGACCCTGTCCCCATATGCTAGAAGCCTGTAGGAGGCTGTGAGCAGACAAGCTCTAGATGGGACAATTGGGACAAAGGGTCCAGGATGAAGCATGGTACACTTCTGGGACAAGAAAGCATTTAGCAGGCCCTCAAGGGACTGCTGGTACTTCTATCACATCACCAAAACCCAGTGGTCCACTCCATGTGATGGGGATGATGGTCCTGAGCTCACTCACATAGAACTTGAACCAAATTAACCCAGTCACCAAATCCCACTGAGGTTCGAAACTGACAAGTGGATCGGGCCAAGGTTCCATCAGAGGCCTGCAACAGTAGGGATCATCTCTTAATCTCCCAAAACCCAAAGGCCAGTATGGCCCATTAAATGCCTGGCTATGGGCTTCATAGCTCATGTCCCTCACAAAGCCCATAGCCTCACTGTGTCCCACAGAAGAGAAAATAAGGTATAGAGTGGATGAGTGTTTTAAGGTAAATAAAGAAACCTCAATGCTTTGCTCTACAACTTGTCTTTTCATTACTCCCTCAGGTCTCACTGTTATCTAAGTTGGCCTAGACCTCACCACATCCCTCCATTTACTTCACCACACCAAGCTAGCTTTTTTTTTTTTTTTTGGGGGGGGGAGGGTTTTAAGGTAGGGTTTCACTCTAGTCCAGGCTAACCTGGAATTTGCTATGTAGTCTCAGGGTAGCCTTGAACTCACAGCAATCTTCCTACCTCTGCCTCCCAAGGGCTGGGATTAAAGGCATGTGCCACCACACCCAGCTTTTTATTTTTATATTTTTTAATGTAAGGCCACAGGGTCTGTCACAAATACCAAATTCTGGGGCTAGGGAGATAGATAGGTGGTTAAAGGCACTTGCCTGCAAAGCCAGCTGGCTTGGGTTCAATCCCCAGCCACACTTGTAAAGCTAGATAGGCGATCATTTGCAGTCACAAAAGACCATGGTAAAGACTGAAAAAAAAAAAAAAAAAAAAAGAGAGAGAGAGAGAGAGAGAGACAGACAGACAGACAGACCCTGGTGTACCTATACATTAACATAGTGTGTGTGTATTTAACAAAGCTTGCTGTTAATCAGGCAAGGTATCACACTTGCCTTTAGTCCCAGTACTCAGCACTTGGGAGGCTGAGGTAGAAAGATCACTGTGAGTTTGATGGCAGTCTAAGGCTACAGAGTGAGTTCCACAGCATGGGCTAGAGTGAGACCCTACCAATACAAAAAAGAAGTCATGGCTAGAGATGGCTCAGTTGTTAAAGGTGCATGACTGCAAAACCTGATAGCTCAGGTTCAATTCTCCAGTACCCAGGTAAGGACAGATACACAAAGTAGTGCATACATCTTAAGTTTAAAAGACTAAAAAAGAAGCCAGGCATGGGGGCACACACCTTCAATCCCAGCATACAAGGCAGAGGTAGGAGAACTGCTGTAAGTTCAAAGCCAACCTGAGACTACAGAGTGAATTCTAGGTCAGCCTGGGCTAGAGAGACCCTACTTTGAAAAGTAAATAAATAAAAATAATGAATAAAAAATTTAGGGGACTGGAGATGGCTTCACAGTTAAGGTGCTTGCCTGCAAAACCTAAAGATCCAGGTTCCATCCCCCAGGTTGCACATAAGCTGGGTGCACAAGGTGGTACCACAAGCCTGGAGTTTATTTGGCACACCCATATTCTCTCCCTCCCTCTAACAAATAAATAAAAATAAAAACTTAAAAAATTTCAGCCAGACATGGTGGAGCATGCCTTTAATCCCAGCACTCTGGAGGCAGAGAAGCAGGAAGACTGCTGAGAGTTCAAAGGCACCCTGAGACTATATAGAGAATTCCAGGCCAGCCTAAGCTAGAGTGAGACCCTACCTCAAACAAACACACACACAAAAAACCTCAGGTTGCTGGGTGTAGTGGCACATGCCTTTAATCCCAGCACTTGGAAGAGGCAGGAGGATTGCCATTAGTTCAAGGCCATTCTGAGACTACAAAGTTAATTCCAGGTCAGCCTGGGCTAAAGTGAGATACTACCACAAAGGAAAAAATAGAAAATCAGGCTGGAGAGATGACTCAATGAGTGCGTTAAAGCACTTGCCTGCAAAGCCTAACAACACGGGTTCAATTCCCCAGGACTCATGTAAAGCCAAATGCACTTCAGTGCATGCATCTGAAGTTCATTTGCAGCAGCTATAGGTCCTGGCAACCCACTCTCTCTTCTTGCAAATAAATAAAAACATTTTTAAGCCAGGCATGGTGGAAAACACCTTTAATCATAGCACTTGGGAGGCCAAGGTAGGAGGATCCTTGAGGCCACCCTGAAATGACAGAGTGAATTCCAGATCATCCTGACCAAAGTTAACCCTACCTCAAAAAAACAAAACAGATTGAGATGGGGAGGTAATATGATGGACAATGGAATTTCAAAGGGCAAAGTGTCATGGGGGAGGGAGGGAATTACCATGGGATTTTTTTTTTTATAATCATGGAAAATGTTAATAAAAAAAAATTAAAAAAAAAAAACACCTTCTTTAAAAAACAATAAAATCTGGGCTGGAGAGATGGCTTAGCAGTTAAGGTGTTTGCTGGCAAAGCCTAAGGATCCATGTTCAGCTCTCCAGGTCCCACGTAAGCCAGAGGCAGAAAGTGATGCATGTACACAAGGTCACACACACATCTGGAGTTTGACTAAGTGACTGGATACCCTGGCATGTCAATTCTCTCCCTCACCCCCCCTCCTTCCCTCCCTCACATAAAAAAATAAAGGCAAGGGCTGGAGAGAGGGCTTAGTGGTTAAGGCATTTGCCTGCAAAGCTAAAGGACCTCGGTTCGATTCCCTAGGTCCCACAGAAACCAGGTGCACAAGGTGGCACATGCATGTGGAGTTCGTTTACAGTGGCTGGAGGCCCTGGCACACCCATTCTACTCATTCTCGCTCTCACTGTGTCTGCCTCTTTCTCTCTCGTGTTCTCTCAAATAAATAAAAATAAAGGTCAGTCTGTTGGGCTTGCCTCAAAAAAAAAAAAAAAAAAAAAAAAAAAAGATGTTTCTAAAGGGGCAGAAATGGCACTGTGGTTAAAAATGCTTGTTTGTAAAGCATAGTGGCCCAGGTTTGATTCCCCATTACCCAACCACATAAAGCCAGATGCAGAATGGTGCACGCCTCAGGAGTTCATTGCAGTGGCTAAAGGCCCTGGTGCACCATTCTCTCTCTCTCTCTCTCCTTGCAAATAAGTAAGTATTTTGGGCTGCAGAGATGTCTTACCAGGTTAAGGCATTTGTCTATTAAGCCTATAGACACAGGTTCAATTCCCCAGTCCCCACGTAAAGCCAGATGCACATGGTGGCACATGTGTCTGAAGTTCATCTGCAGTAGCTACAGGCCCTGGCACACCCATTCTTTCTCTCATAAACAAAGAAATAGCCAGGCATTGTGGCACATGCCTTTAATCCCAGCATTTGGGAGGCACAGATAGAGGATCAAGAGTTCAAGGCCACCCTGAGACTACATAGTGAATAATGAATTCCCAATCAGGTTGGGATAGAGTACCCAACCTCAAAAAACAAAGAACATAAATAAAATAACAATAAAAAAGGGAGCCAGGAATGGGGGTACATTCCTTTAATCTCAGCACTCAGGAGGCAGAGTTATTCAAGGCCATCCTGAGATTACGTAGTGAATTCCAGGTCAGCCGGAGCCTAGAGTGAGACCCTACCTCAAAAAACCAAAAATAAATAAATAAATAAAAAGGGGGCTAAGCTGGATGCAGTTGCACACACCTTTGAAACAGATATAGGAAGATCATGGTTGAGTTCAAGGCCACCCTAACACTACATAGGTCAGCCTGGGCTAGAGTAGAAACCTTACCTCGAAAAACCAATAAACAAGCAAACATGTATGTATGTATGTATATATGGCTAGAGATGGTGTAGTAGTTAATGCGCTTGCCTGCAAAGCCTAAGGATCTAGGCTTGATTCCATAGTATCCATGTGATGCCAGTTGCACAAGGTGGAGCATGCAGCATTTGGATTTTATTAGCAGTGGCTGAAGGCCCTGGTGCACCCATTGACCCCCTCCTCCCACTTTCTCTCAAGTATTTTTTGAAATTCTTGGCTGGGGAAATGGCTCAGTGGTTAAGGTGTTTGCCTGCGAAGCCTAAGGATCCCAGTTTGACTCCCCAAGACCCATGTAAGACAGATGCACAAGGGGATACATGCTTTTTTTTGCAGTTTGTTTGCAGTGGCTGGAGGCCTGGCGCACCCATTTTTTCTTTCCCTTTGCCTCTTCCTCTCTTTCAAATAAATAAATATTTTTAAAAATATATGTTTTTAAAACTCTTTAAAAAAGAGCTGGGCATGGTGGTACACGCCTTTAATCCCAGCACTAGGGAGGCAGAGGTAGAAGGATCACCATGAGATCAAGGCCACCCTGAGACTACAGTGAATTCCAGGTCAGGCTGGGCTGGAGTGAGACCCTACCTCGAAAAACTAAAACCAAAAAAAAAGGGGGGAGCACTGGAGAGATGGCTTAGCAGTCAAGACGTTTGTCACATAAGCCAGATGCACAAGAGGGCGCATGCATCTGGCAGGAGGCCCTGGCGCACCCATTCTCTCTCTCTCAAATAAATAAATAAAATTAAAATTAAAAAAAAAATTCTTAAGAAAGAGAAAGGCATTTTGACCAAGGGGCACTTAAAAGACTTCCTTCTGAAAACCATGGTGACTCCCTTCTAACTTGTGCCAGGACATCATCAAATAAATCCTGAGGCCAACAATGTATGTACAGCCCCTACAGGCACCCAATGTCTCTAGAGTACCAACCTTTGGCCCTGGCTACACCCAGGACAAATTTAAAAGGTACTATGGAAGGCTATTATACAAAAATAGGAAATATTTGTCACTATCAAGGTTAAAGGTTGTGTATATATTCCTGATAACTCTGCTAATAGCTCTTCTGATTTACAAGCCATATAGAAACAGATTCAGGCCATGTCAAACACTACTGTACCATTCGATGAACAGTTCTGGGAGAAAATATCTCCCAGCTCATGTTCAGAAAGTCCTGAAACAATCAAATTCCATCTACCTGGGTTCCCTCGAAAACCCAGCTGGGCATGGTAGCGCACACCTTTAATCCTAGTACTCAGGAGGCAGAGGCAGGAAGATTGCTGTGAATTCGAGGCCACCCTGAGACTACATAGTGAATTCCAGGTCAGTCTGTGCTAGAGTGAAACCCTACCTTGAAAATCAAAAAAAAAAAAAAAAAAAAAAAAAAAAAAAAGAAAACCCTAGGGAAAACCCTAACGATGACCAGTTTGCTGTGTGCCCACTTCCTTATTAACTTCTTACTTTTATTCTTTCTCCCTAACATTTTCTTCCAAGACTATCTTCCTACTCCATCAATACACTTTAGAGATCCATTAGAATAGTTCCCCTCTCTGAGACTCTCTGCCACATTTCTGCCTCCCCCTTCAGCTAGAACTAGTTTAAGATCTGAACTATCATCCCCTTTCCTCTAACAGCAGTTAAGAATGACTTCTCATGGGGGTGGGAGAATGAGAGGGAATACAGTTAGTGTGACTGAACCCCTGAAAGTCAAAAGGCAGGAAAGCCTGCACTTGCCAGAAATCAAGATGATCTGACTTCTTATCTCTTGCCTAGTTCCCTATACCTGCTTTTCCACAACCAGGACCCCTCCTGGGAGGGAGGTCTTTCATGGAACTTAAACATTGTGGCTGGTCAAGTTCAACCCCTAGAACTTAGTGTCAGGGCTAGCCTCTTCCTGAGACAGCCCCTAGCCCTAACCAACCAGCTGTCCCTCTGGTTCACCTGGGCTGGAAGACAGCCCACCACTATAAGGTTATAAACATCTTTGCAAGGGGAGGGCAGGTTCTCTGACCATTTGGGAACTTCCAGCTGGGCTGAGCTGAGTGCAGAGTCCCCTAGCACTTACTCTTATCAAGGGCTTCTTTATCGCCTCCTGCTCCCCATATATAGCAGGAGCTTTTGGAACTTTTGTCTTTTTTCCATGGTTTACCCAGGCTCTCTAGGAACGTGGGTGTCTTTCCTTGGATCTGTACTTTCCTCAGTAAATACAATAATTTAATAAACAGAGAGAGAAGTAAAAAGCACCTGGGTGTGGTGGTGTACACCTTTAATCCCAGTATTCAGGGGGAAGATGTACAAGTATCACCATAACTTCAGCCTGGATCTACAGAGTGAGTTCCAGGTCAGCCTGGGCTAGAGTGAAAAGAGGAGGTCATGCTATCCCAGACTGAAAAGTAGGAGGAGTGCCACAAGTTCCAGGTCAGCCTGAGCTAAAGTGACATCCTGCTTTGGTGGTGGTGGTGGGGGGGACAAAAATAAAATGAATGACGGTCTGGTGTGGTAGCACATTTAATTCCAGCACTAGGGAGGTGGAGGCAAGAGGATCAGGAATTTAAAGGCTAGCCTGGGCTACATAAGATACTGTTTAAAAACAGTAACAAAAAAAAAAAAAAAAAAACAGTAACAGGGCTGAAGAAATGGCTTAAGGTGCTTGCCTGCAAAGCTAAAGGACTCAGGTTTGATTCCCCAGTATCTGCGTAAAGTCAGATGCACAAGGTGGCACATGTGTCTGGAGTTTGTCTGCAGTAGCTAGAGGTACTGGTGTGTTCATTCTGTCTACCTCTTTCTCTCTCTCTCAGATAAATTATTAAAAACAGTAACAACCAAAAATTAAACAATAAACAAAAACAAAACAAAACAAAAAAACTTAATAAGCCTGCCAGGCTGTGTAACAATAAAACTTTACTTGTATTAAGTATGTAATCTGTCTACTTGTTAAACCCACAGGAATTGTTATTTCTGGTTGCTTCTGTTACTCAAGCTACTGGAAAAGGCATAAACTAAGGTCCCAAAGATATGGGCCATTTTGGGGCTAGAAGCTGTGTTCTCCCTCCCTTCAGGCTACAGCGCTCTCTTCTCCATGCACCCAAATCCAACCCCCGCCCCGGGCCCAATCCACTTACTCTTTTAATGGGTCCATACACCTCAAACTCCCTCCGAAGTTTGGACTCTGTTGTGTCATAGTTCTACAGGAGACAGAGCAGCAGTTAAATGTGAGCAAGAACCACTCTTAAGTCCCCGGTACAGCCCAGGAGTAGCCTATTGTCCTGTCAAGATACAGGTTCTCAGCAGCTTGTGGTTTCCAGGACAGGAAGATGGGAGACTCACCACTCGGGCCACGAAGAGGGTCTTGAAGGCATCACCCTGAGCATTGGGATCATTGTGAGGGTCCCCTGTACAGGAGAAGAGAAGCTGTAAGTAGACAGTGCCCATAGCCTCGGGTGGTAGATACAGCCAAGCAAACATGAGAGGAAGACACACCCGAGGCAAGCCCTGGCCTAGAGGAAATGCTGGTGACCTAGCAAGCTTGGGCACACCCTCCCTGAACTCAAGTTTCTCTGAAGAATGGTGGCCCTTTTCAGAGTGGCTGACAGGATGTCAATCCAGGCTGCTGAGGTGATGATGACTTCAAATTGATAAGATGGTAAGCCTAAGTACCACTTTAGAACTACATATTCTCACCAGCCAGCTACTTCAGTACTGGGGCCTCTAGAGGGGAAAGCAGCCTTAACTGCCTCCCTCTCTCATGCAGGTAACACTGCCACCCACTGGACACAGACCTCAACAACAGCCCAGGGGAAAACCAGAGACTGGGCAATGCTGTGTCTGAAAAGTTAGTAAAGTTGCCTGCTGGTGGTCTTGGGTTTGATTCCTCAGGTAAAGCCAGATGCACAAAGTGGTGAGTGCATCTGGAGTTTGTTTGCAGTGGCAAGAGGCTCTGGTGTTCCCAACACTCACTTTCTCTCTGCTTGTAAATAAACATTATTTTTAGTAATTTATTGAGCACATACTAAGGCCCAGACACAGGACTAGATTTGAGATAAAATTTTCACTATTTTGGAAGTAGAAGAAAAATAATAAAACACAGGCATACATTAGGGGAGGTGTTCAAGAGCAAAAGGACGTGCAATGGCCTTACAAACCTAGCTGTCCTCATGGCCCAGATTTTCTCACTACTAGTCTTCCTGGAAAGAGGATTTGTCTGCTCTAAGGCAGGTCTATGGCCTGAGCCATATTTCTGGCAAGAGTACATAGCAAAAAGCATCAGGTCAACGAGAACTTAAGGAGTTTCTTGAAAATGAGCACACTGTGCCCAAATTTAAGGGAGTAACTATCTTAAAACTACCCTGTCCGAGTGGTGCCACCCTTCCTTATCCCTGAGCTGGGCTTTCTGTACCCATCTAACCATAACAGCTTGCTGAATCACTTAGCCAATATGCAACTAGTACTGCAGTTCTGGAACCAATTGAGACCAAAGACATTCTCTCTAACAGGGATTCATATTACTGGGCGGAACAGTCAAGGTAAATAGAAACCACAGAGTCATAACATAAGAAAGATAGGAAGAGTGGATTTTAAGTTGGAAAAGCCTCACTTATAGAGCATGACTTAAGATGCCAAAGGTATCAGGATGACAATGGGCAGTGTAGCTCCCAACACCACGTATAGTGGTATAACAGGTATTATATGGCCAACACTGCCTGAAGAGAGCTTCCTGAAAGGCCACTAAGTACCCAGTACACACAAAAGGGGAAACACCTCAAACACACAGTGCCTATAGTTCTTGCTTACCCTAGGGGCCTGTGAGTAATGGTCAAAGTCTGTGCCACTAAGATAACAGTACTCCAGTATTTGAAGAATACATTACCTGACAGATGATGGCAATGAAGTAGCAGACAGCACCCACCAGTCATGGCATACAAATGGGCATGGCCACCTGAGCATCAAACTGCACCCTGCTGTGCTGGCAACCCTATGCCCCAAAAGAAGCCAGTCTAGAATAGGGCCCCAAAGGCTGGCAGACCAGACTGGGCTTTTAAACAGTTGAAATGACACTTCACAACTTTCCTTGATGGGTGTGGTGGTACATGCCCTTAATCCCAGCATTTTGAAGGCTGAGGTAGAAGAATCACCATAAATTCAAGGCCAGCCTGGGCTACAGAGTAAGGTGCAGGTCAGCCTGGGCTAGAGTAAGACCCTGCTTCAAAAACACAAGAACAAAACAAAATACAACTCCTTTGTCAGCTATTTTACCCTTGACAAGCTTTTATTTTTATATCCTACAAATAGAAGTAACTGGGCTAGAAAGAAGGTTAAGTGGTTAAAGGTTCTTGCTTGCAAAGCCTGACAGCCCAGGTTCAATTCCCATGAAGCCAGAGGTACAAAGTGGCAGATAGATTTGGAGTTTGTTTGCACTAGCAAGAGGCCCTCATGAGCTCATTCACTGTCATTCTTTCTCGCAAATAAAGATATATATTTAAAAAAACAAACAGAGGAGTAATGACCCTACTGTGCCTGGAAGCCTTAAGTCAGTAACATAAAGAAAAATAATAAATAAATAAATAAATAAAAGACATTTAATGTTTGAGCTGGGAGCATATTTCCTTAAATGAAGCCTGTCAACTGTGACAAGGCACAGCAAGCCATGTAGTTAGTGAGCAAGGGAGTCTTGCCCAGGCACACAAAGATGACTTCACTTGAGCCATCATCTTTTAGCTCTATTGTGAAGGTCCAAGAATTGTACAAGTAAAGAGTACAATGATGTGGTTCCATAGTGTAGTGGTTATCACGTCTGCTTTACACGCAGAAGGTCCTGGGTTCGAGCCTCAGTGGGACCATGCGCGCATGTTTATAGCCGGGTGTGGTGGCGCACGCCTTTAATCCCAGCACTCGGGAGGCAGAGGTAGGAGGATCGCCGAGAGTTCAAGGCCACCCTGAGAATACATAGTGAATTCCAGGTCAGCCTGAGCTAGAGTGAGACCCTCCCTTAGAAAATCAAAAACAATGGGGTGGGGAGATGGCTTAACGGTAAAGGAACTTGCCTACAAAGCCAAAGGACATAGGTTCGATTCCCCAGGACCCACATAAGCCAGATGCACAAGGAGGCACATGCATCTGGAGTTCGTTTGCAGTGGCTGGAGGCCCTGGCATGGCCATTCTCTCTCTATACCTCTCGCTCTCTGCTTCTGTTTCTCTTTATTCTCTCAAATAAATAAATAAAAATATTTTAAAAAAGAAAAGAAAATCAAAACAAAACAAAACAAAGAGTACAATGAACTCCCTGAACCTGCTTCAGTAGTAACTAGTCTGATTCATCTTTACTTTTTCCCATCCATGCTCCAGTTTTTTTTTTTTTTTCAATCAAATCACAAATCTCACTATTTTGGTCTGATAAAGACTTTTAAGAAAGATCACCATGAATTTGAGGCCAAATTTCAGGTCAGCCTGGGCTAGAGTGAGAACCTATCTCAAGAAGAAAAAAAATCATACCGGATAGTGGTAGCACAAGCCTTTAATCCCAAAACTTGGGCTAGAGGGAAACACTACCCCAAAAACCAAAAAACAGGGCTTAGTGATTAAGTGCTTGTCTGTGAAGGCTAAGGACCCTGGTTCAAGGCTCAATTCCCCAGTACCCACGTAAGCCAGATGCACAGTGGCTGGAGGACCTGGCGCGCCCATTCTCTCTCTGCCTCTTTGTCTGTTGCTCTCAAATAAACAAAGTAAAAGAAATTAAAAACAAAAAACCCTAACAGTTCACAGTGTCATTATTAATCAGATTAATTTCATAACTTCATCCAGCTCCCCACATTTAAATTCCTCTACTAGAACTGTTTCAAAATGGAACTTTTTGTGGGGAGATTCCTCAGTGGTTAAAGGTGCTTACTTCCAAAATGGTCCTTGTATAGTTAAGCCCATGCAAACTGGAACCCACCATGTTCTAACTGTCATTTAAGGGAAAGGACTGTGCTTTATGCTGAGGGCAGGTGCAGCTATCAGCAGAGATCAGCACCGGTCTTCACAAAGTCCCTCAGAAGACTTGAACCTTGGGCTTGGGAAGACAAAAGAAATGGTCCAAGTCAGGAGCACCACATGGAGAAAAGTGTCAGGTTTTTGAGAGTAATGAGGGCAAGTCTTGGCAGTGAGTAGGAGAAAAGTTTTAAAAGGTGTTAAATAATTTGTCTCTGAAGTACCTTTGAAAAAGGACATCCAACCAGGAATGGTGAGTCCTGGGAATTAGGTGTGGCTCTTAGGCCACCTGCACTAATTGCCCTAAAGAGATTCTCCCAGTCTCAGGATTAAGATTCAGAGGGAAGTGATTCACTGAGAGGTGGGGGAGACAAATCACATTTCTCACCAGTCTTCACTCCTAATCGAGGGCCACAGCAGGCTCACATCTGATGCTCTGTGAGCCTGGCTACCAGACTCTGCTCAAACCCTGCATTCCTGGAGGGTGGAGCATCTCTAGCCTGAGCACTGACTGACCATACTCCACTGCTTCAGCTTGGGAGATGTGGTGGGGCTGTGAGAGCTGCTTTGATGCCTTGCCCTCAAGAAAGGGCAGGGGAAGAAGTCTTGTCAACCCTTGTCTGGTGCTCTCAGGCTTAACAGCCTAAACCTAATGCTATGCTTGGTAAGTGGAGACTGAGCACTGGATAGGTGAATAAACCCCAATTTCTCCAAAACAGGCCCCGAGAAGAGCAGGGTTCCAAGAGTGACCTATAATGATGAACAGAAGAGGGCTGGAGGGAGAAGAGCTAGGAAGAAGAAAAGTCTTACACATTTTCAGCTCTGTCTCCACTTCCTGCTGTCGCCGCTCAATCTTTTCTCGCCTCTGTCAAGAGAAAGGGGAGGTGAAATGAGTACAGTAACAAATGTCTTGATGGTAATGACCCCATAGAAAAACTGGTTAAAAAAGACACAGAGTTAAAAGGTAAAAACCTACCTTCCTCTCCATACGCTCCTCCCGTGTTTCTGCTCGGGTTGGAGGAGGGGCATCTCTTGGGTCCTGGGAACAAGAAAAGAGGTGAGGGGGAGGAAGGGTTGGTAAAATAGCAAGAAACACCTACCAAGGAAATAAGATTCTCGGTTCCCACAAATACACGCACAAGCAAGTGGAGCCAAGAATAGCAGATCAGGCGTGCTTAACAAACCAGTACTCACATCAAACTGTTGCTGGTCTGTGGCAAATTAGAAACTTCAACAGCGATTAGACCAAGTAACTTTACACATACTAGCTATTAAGAAAAGTTTTGAGGGCTGAAGTGATGGCTTAGTGGTCAGGGCACATGCCTGTTTAAGCCTAAGGACACAGGTTCGATTCCCCAGTACCCACATAAGACAGACGTACAAGGTGACATATGTGTCTGAATTTCATTTACAGTGGCTGGAGCCCTGCTGTGCCCATTCTCTCTCTCAAATAAATAAAAGAAAAAAAAAGTTTTGGGTCTGGTGTGGTGGCTCACATCCTTTAATCAAAGCATTCAGGAGGCAGAAGTAGGACATCACTCAGAGGTAGGAGGATCACTGTGAGTTCAAGGCCACACTGAGACAACATAGTAAATTCCAGGTCAGCCTGGCTGGGCTAGATCAAGACCCTACCTCAAAAAACCAGGGCTGGAAATATGGCTTAGATGGTAAGGTGCTTGCCTTCAAAGCCTAAGGACCCAGATTCCCTTTCGCTCTCTGTCCAATAAATGAATGAATAAAATATTAAGTACCTGGCCCCCAAAGAAAAGAAAAAGGTTTGGAACTGGAAATGGCTCAGTGGGTATAAAGAAGCTTGCTTGCAAAGCTTGATAGCCTGTGTTCAACCCATGTAAAGCTAGATGCCAAAGGGGTGCATGCACCTTGAATTCATTTACAATGGCTAAAAATTTTTTTTGTTTGTTTTTTGTTTTTCCAGGTAGAGTCTTGCTCTAGCTGAGGTTGACCTGAAATTCACTATGTAGTCTCAGGGTGGCCTCAAACTCACAGTAATCCTCCAACCTCTGCCTAACAAGTGCCAGGATTGAAGATGTGCACTACCACACCTGGCTAAACAAAATTTTTTTTTAGCTATTTTATTTATTTAAGAGAAAGGGGCATGGTGGCACACGCCTTTAATCCCAGCACTGGTAAGGCAGAGGTAGTAGTATTGCTGTGAGTTCTGGACCACCCTGAGATTACGTAGTGAATTTCAGGCAGCACTCAGTCAGGGAACCCTCTCAGTTCTGATCAAAGTTTAGAGAACCAAGGGCTAGAAGGTGGCATGGCAGCAAAGCTAAAGGAATGGGACCAGTCTGAAACAACAGCAGATAGATCAGGTCTCCAAGGCAAAGCTAAAGGAATGGGACCAGTCTGAAACAACAGCAGATAGATCAGGTCTCCAAGGCAGACAGGTGGACACCAATCTGAGTTCATAGGTCTTAAAGGTCTCATTGGCCTCTCATTAAATAGTAACTGGCACAATAACTGCATCACAGAGTATCAATGGCCAGTAGTCATTAAATTTATTTCATTGGCCAATAACATTTCCCAAGTGCAAGCTCATAAATCCAACTACAGATCCACCTTTCTGTTACCTACTCAGTTCTGCTCTGAAACTGACTCCCTTCACCTCACTCCAGCTGCCTTCCCTACCCAATACTAAAATATTCTTCGTAAGACTTATGCCTGTGTTCCAGGCATTTCTCAGGTATACTCAAATAAATAAATACACATCTGTATTTATTTGAGAGGAGAGGAGGCAGAAACACACACACACAGGGCAGGGGAGGGGAGAATGGGTGCACCAGGGCCTCCAGCCACTGCAAACAAACTCCAGAACTAGACACATGCACCCCCTCAGCATATGGCTTTATGTAGGTACTGGAGAATCGGAACTGGGTCCTCAGGCTTCACACGCAAGTGCCTTATCCGCTAAGCCA
Organism: Jaculus jaculus; assembly: GCF_020740685.1. NCBI lineage: Eukaryota > Metazoa > Chordata > Mammalia > Rodentia > Dipodidae > Jaculus > Jaculus jaculus. The sequence continues at coordinate 21,483,007 of NC_059115.1, forward strand.
ATCTCTCCAACCCTCCATAGTTGAATTTAAAAGGAGAAATTTTATTACAGAGTGAAAGCAAGTTTACAGAAAAAACACACTGCTGGAGAGATGGCTTAGCGGTTAAGCGCTTGCCTGTGAAGCCTAAGGACCCCGGTTCGAGGCTCAACTACCCAGGTCCCACATTAGCCAGATGCACAAGGGGGCGCTACACATCTGGAGTTCGTTTGCAGTGGCTGGAGGCCCTGGCGCGCCCATTCTCTCTCTCTGTTTGCCTCTTTCTCTCTCTGTCTGTTGCTCTCAAATAAATAAACAAACAATAAAAAAATTAAAAAAAAAAAAGAAAAAGAAAAAACACACTGTAAAGGGGAAGCAAACTTGTGGGGGTGTGCACACCTTTAATCCAAGCACTGGGGAGGCAGAGTTAGGAGGATTGCCATGAGTTAGAGACCACCCTGAGAATACAGAGTGAATTCCAGGCCAGCTGTGCTAAGTTGAGACCCTAACAAGAAAAAAAGAAAAAAGAAAAAAAAAAGGGCTGGAGCCAGGGGTGGTGCCGCATGCCTATAATTCCAGCACTTGGGAGGCAGAAGTAGGAGGATCACTGTGAGTTTGGGGCCATCCTGAGATTACACAGTGAATTCCAGGTCAGCCTGGACTAGAATAAGACCCTACTTTGAAAAACAAAAAAATAAAAATTAAAACATAGGAAAAATAGGGCTGGAGAGATGGCTTAGCAGTTACACTTGCCTGCAAAGCCAAAGGACCCAGATTTGATTCCCAGTATCCATGTACGCCAGATGTACAAGGTGGTGCATGCATCTAAAGTTTGTTTGCAGTGGCTAGAGGCCGTGCAAGCTCATTCTCTCTTTCAAATAAATACAAATATTTAAAAGACAGAACATTTATTTTTGGGTTTTATCGAGGTAGGGTCTTACTCTAATCCCTGCTGAGCTGGAATTCACTATGTAGACCCAGGCTGGCCTCTAACTCAAGGCAACCTTCCTAACTTGGCCTCCCCAGTGCTGGGATTAAAGGCAGTCAAAACTATGCCTGGCTAATTATTAGAGACAAAAAATGAGTATTGGCACGCAGGGCTTTGCCAATGTAAATGAACTCCAGGTCCAAGTGCTTCTCTGTGTGTCTGGCTTTAAGTGGGTACTGGGGATTCAAACCTGGGTTAGCAAGTTTTGAAATCAAGTGCCTTAACCATTAAGTCATCTCCCTAGGCCATGAGAAAAAATTTTAAAAAATATTTTGTTTACTTATTTGCAAGTGCACACAGAGGGAGGATAAGGAGGGATAAAGCATCTACTTTATCTCTCCAGGACCCATGAGAAATTTTTATTTTTAAAATATTATTTATTTATTTATTTATTTAAGAGAGATATACAGAAATAGGCAGGTAGAGAGAAAGAGAATGGGCATACCAGGCCCTCCAACCACTACAAATGAAATCCAGATGTGTGCAGCCCCTTCTGCATCTGGCTTACGTGGGTTCTGGGGAGTAAAACCTGGGTCTCTTGACTTTGCAGGCAAGCGCCTTAACCCCTAAGACATCTCTCCAGCCCCCACAAGAATTTTTTTTGTTTATTTTTATTTATTTGAAAGCGACAGAGAGAGAGAAAAAAGAGGCAGATAGAGAGAGAGACAGAATGGGCATGCCAGGGCCTCTGGCCACTGCAAACAAACTGCAGACGCATGCACCCCCTTGTGCATCTGGCTAACGTGGGTCTTGGAGAATCGAGCCTCAAACCAGGGTCCTTAGGCTTCACAGGCAAGTGCTTAACCGCTAAGCCATCTCTCCAGCCCCCACGAGAAATTTTTGAATGAAACAGTTGAGATCACAGAGACCAAGTGGTTTTTCTTGTGCAGCTAGCCAATATAGAGATGAACTCCCAAGCTCGCAGCCTCAAGCACTGCAGTGCACAATGCTCCCTGTGAATACCATCTTCCCTCCCACCCCCCACTCCACCCCTGCCCAGATGGGGCTCACTCTAGCCCAGGCTGACCTGGAACTCCTCCTAACTTTGCCTAAGGAGTGCTAGGATTAAAGGTGTGCACCACTATGCCAGACTCAAATACCATCCTCTCAATGGTACAAAAACAATCATCAGTTAACAAAAGCTGACATTTACGGAATGCTTGTGTCAAACCTCTAGCATAAATTTTGTAATGCAGTTCTGTTAATATTATGAGCATATTACTGCTACCTTGCTAAAAGACAAAAAAATAAAAGAATTAAAGGGACACACTTGCTAGCTGTGGCGTCATACACCTATAATCCTACTACTTAACGTGGAAAGAGGAGAAACAAGAAACAAAACACAGGTCTGGGGAGATACTTTAGTAGTTAAGGCACTTGCCTGCAAAGCCTAAGGTCCCAGCTTCAACTCCCGAGTACCCACATAGGCCAGATGCACATGCGTCTGGAGTTTACAGTGGCAAGAAGCCCTGGTGCACCCATACTCACTGTCTCTTTCTCCATCTCAAATAAATAAAACTAAATCTTAAAAAAGTGCTAGAGATGGCAAACCAGTTGAAAACGCTTGCAAAGCTTGACCACCAGAGTTTGATTTGCCATTTCCCACATAAAGCCAGACGCATGAAGTGGCGCATGTGTCTGGAGTTCATTTGCAGTGGCAAGAAGCTCTGGTGAGCCCATACACAACCAGTCCAAAAAAAAAAAAATGTGTGTGTATGTATGAATATGTATATGTATAAAAGAATGTCAGGTCACCTGCTTAGCTAGAAATGATTAGAAGCTTAACTTCCCAGTCCAGTTCCCTAGCACCTGATATCCTAGCAAGCTCGGTGAACTCACCTCAAATTCTCGAATATATGGTGCAATGCCACAGTAGGGTTGGTTGTGATGTTTTTCATGTGGCAGCTTCTCCAAGGGTGGCAGGTACGGGATGGGGTCTCGTGGGGCAAAGAGGGCCAGGAGGTTGGGCGGCAGGAACTGGGTCATCTTGCCAAGCCTGAGGACAGCAGGACAGCCTTAGGTTATGCTGCATTAATCAACACAAAGGGACCCCTACAGACCTTGCAATGAAGAAAGAAAAGAAAAAGGGTTGTGCAAGGACAGAGTGCCAAACTGCTGCTACCAGGTGTGTGTGTTGGGGGTGAGGGAGGAATCTACATGAGAAAGCAAGATCTTGGCGGGAGCAGGGAAACAGACCAGGAAAAGGTCTCTGAGGAATGAAGGTGGTCACAGGGGTCTGAGTCAGGAGATGTGCAGCTCAGTGTATCAAAAGAAGCCGGGCAGGGCGGGAGTGGACCAGAGACCCTGAGGTGGCTGCTGATTCCGACCGTGGAGATTATGGGGCTGGGGTCTCAGGGAACTCAAGCCAGGCGTCAGAAGGGGCCAATCACCGAAACCAGGGGTTTGTGGGTAATACAGGTCTGGGCGGGTAGGGGAGAAGGGAATTATGGGTAAGGGTCCATCCAAGACGCCACAGAAAAGCCCCGAAGGAAACAAGGCAACATACAACGCAAAGACCTATGGGTAGGGAACGGCGGGAGAGAGCGCCCACAGCACTGGGCAAAGGGTACAGAGAAGTGCTGACTGAGGAGAGGCGGGAAGGGGGCCTGGGCTGCGGGGGAAGGGTTCAGGGAGCATCGCAAGGGCTTGTGGGTATCAGCGGAGAATCCCACCGAAGAACCCCTCAATCACACTCACCCGCCGCGCGGAGCCCGCCTCGGCCTGACGTTATTCTCAGGCCTCGCGGCGGCCGCTCACCGAAGGAAACTCCCTCTCCGGCTTCCACTCCGATGGCGTCCGCGTCAATGCACCTCCTTCAACCGCGCGGAGCGCACGAACCAGGCCGCTCCTCACAAACCCGCGCGGCTTCAGCTCGCGACGAGAACTGGGATGGATCTCGATGCAAATCCCTCCGCCGTTCACACAGCGCAAGCGCCAGGCCACTCAACTGGAACGCACACGCTCTGCCCAGGCCAGGTCTATGGCACTACGCATGCGCCCCACCACTCACGAGCTAACGTTTTCCACCACCTAGCTTGCTTCCTTTAACTGTCGACCTCCGCTAGACTCTCCGAAGCTCCTCCCCTTCTCATACGTTCCAGAAATGTGCGCATGCGCAAATTAGTCACTGGTATACTCTTCCGCCAGCCGTCAAATAGTCCCTACTTGAATAGAGTCATTACGTTTCTAAATTTATTTTCTGGATAACTTCTACATCGAGCTCCTTATGTGCACGAGGGCACACTGAACGTACAGAATTAAGTCTTTTCCTTGTTTGGAGGTCACATCGTTACAATAAAGGTGTTTGGGCTTTTTTGTTTTTGAGGGTTTTAACAAATATTTTGTTATAGTGGTGTCTCACTGTGTAGGTAGGATGATTTTGCATCCGACAGGAATTTTTTTTGTTTGTTTTGTTTTTCGAGGTAGGGTTTCACTCTATCCCTGGCTGACCTGGAATGCACTGTGTAGTCTAAGAGTGTCCTCGAACTCACGGCGATCCTTCTACCTCTGCGTCCCTAGTGCTGGGATTAAAGGCGTGTGCCACCACGTCCGGTTTTGACAGGAATTTTTTGGTTGTTGATTTTAGTTTTTTCGAGGTAGGGTGTCACTCTAGTTGAAGGTGACCTGGAATTCATTATGTAACCTCAGGGTGGCCTTGAACTCACGGCAATCCTATCTTTGCTCAGAAGCCGTGGCATACACCTATTCTCTCCCTCTCTTTTTCTCTCTATCAAATAAATAAATAAATAAAATATTTAAAAGATCAGCCAGGTGTGGTGGCACACACCTTTAATCCTTGCACTCAGAAGGCAGAGAGGTAGGAGGAGTGCAGTGAGTACAAGACCATCCTGAGAATACAGAGTGAATTCCAGGTCAGCATGGGCTAGAGTGAGACCCTATCTCTAAAAACCAAAATAAATAAATATCAGCTTGGTGGCACACTTTTTTAATCCCAGCACTTGGGAGGCAGAGATAGGTGGGTTGTTGTGAATTCGAGGCCACCCCGACACTACATAATGAGTTCCAGGTCAGCCTGGGCTAGAGCAAGAACCTACCTCAAAAAAATAAAAATGTAAGCCAGGCGTGGTGGCGCACGCCTTTAATCCCAGCACTAGGGAGGCAGAGGTAGGAGGATCGCCGTGAATTCGAGGCCACCCTGAGACTACATAGTGAATTCCAGGTCAGCCTGAGCCAGAGTGAGACCCTACCTCGAAAAACCAAAAAAAAAAAAAAAAGTAATAAAATACAAACACACATACATATATATGTGTAATATTAAAAATATATAACATATATAAACAAAATATATAATGTGCGTTTGTATTTTATTATATATATGCATATATATATATATATATGTATAAATTTTAAGGTGGCAGTGTTGGGTAGCACATGCCTTTAATCCCAGCATTCAGGATGCAGAGGTAGAATTACTGTTTGAACTCAACCTTGAAACTACATAGTGAATTCCAGGTCATCCTGGGCTAGAGGGGGACCCTACCTCAAAAAAAAAAAAAAAAAAAAAGGAACCAAAGCCAGGCGGTGGCGCACTCCTTTAATCCCAGCAGAGGATCACTGAGAGGCGGCACTGAGAATACAGAGTGAATTCCAGGTTAGCCTGGGCTAGAGTAAGACCCTACCTTGAAAAAAAAAAAAAAAAGAACAAAAGCAAAATGAAAACAGAAATAGAAATGAGAGTTGAAAGGTGGGATTGTGGTTTTGTGTGGGGTGTGTGTGTGTGTGTGTGTGTGTGTGTGTGTGTGTGCTCAGTTTAGAACATGGGGCCTGGCACATACTATGTATAGAATTGTACCACTGAGCCATACCTTCCAGCTCCTCACTGAATTCTAGGCTTCATCTGGGGCTGGCAGCTTTCCTCAGCAGCTGTCTTGTGGTCCCGGCTTCTCAAGTGGGTCTCAATTTCAATCCACGGTTCATCCCCACAGCTCCATCAGAGCTCTATGCAGGCATCCAGCAAACCTGCTACACACTGCTCATGGCAATTTCCAAAACACAAGGCTGTGCTGCAAATTCAATGACCTCCCTTTTCTGCATTTCTTATATTCCATAATACCAGGTAGGGTGCCAATTTGTTAATCTGGGTGGGGGAATAAAGCAGGTTTTGAAGAATGGGACACTTTTTCAACATGCAGTCCCCTTCCAAAGACCACATTCTTTCTGTTGTCACAATACAGGTCAGCTGGCCCAATCTCAATGGTTGTAATCTCTCATACAATTGCAGCTGAACAGGCAGAAGTTTTGGCCCAAAGATTTCTTTCTGTGCTATATCCTTCTGTACGCACCCGTCTGTTTCTATGCAAATCAACCCTAAATAAGTTGTCAGGACACAGACATAACAGCAAGCCTCTCATACAGACTGCTTTCTAGCCCAAACCAGGCAAAAGCTCTTTTTCACCCTCACAAGCCAAACCTCACAGTCCACAGTTCTTACTGCATTCAGGTCTTCCAACTCCGATCAGAATAGTCCATCAAGCTGTACTTACAGCACTGCAAGGCAACTCTGAGGCTAAGGTTTCAAATCCTTCCATATTCCTCTTGCAAATCAGCTCCAAAAGACAGAGCCACACAGCCAGTTGTCTAGCAGCAACAGACACTCCTTGGTACCAACATTACTCTTTTTTTTTTTTTTTTTTTTTGGTTTTAAGAGGTACGGTCTCACTCTAGCCCAGGCTGACCTGGAATTCACTACATATAGGCTCAGGGTGGCCTTGAACTCACGGTGATCCTCCTACCTCTGCTCCTGAGTGCTGGGATTAAAGGCGTGCACCACCACTCCAACATTACTCTTGCAGTAAGGTTTCCATTGCTGGTAGAAATCACCCAACCAAGAGCAGCTTGTGAGGGGAAAAAAAAAGAGGTTTATTTTGGCTTACAGGCTGGAGGGGGAAGCTCCATGATGGCAGAAAAATGATGGCATGAGCACAGGATGGACATCACATCCTGGCCAACATCAGGTGGACAACAGGAACAGGACAGTGTGCCAAACACTGGCAAGGGGAAACTACCTATTATACCCATAACACCACTCCCAACAATAACACCTCCAGGAGGTGTTAATTCCCAAATCTCAATGAGCTGGGTACACAGCATTCCGAACACCTAAGTTTATGGGGGATACTTGAATCAAATCACCACAGAGATCCTACCTCAAGAAACAAAAATAAATTGTTACTAGCATATTTTCAGTGCCAGGGATGGGATACCATTCAATGAGTTATTGGCCAGGGAGGTCACTAATCCTCCCAAAACATTACAGGCCATTGCCAAGGATATTGGTTTCACACCAGGAATAGACGGTAAGACCCTATTGCTGAAGACTCATACTTACATACATACTTGGGCTGCAAGGTCACTGAGAAATCCTGCTGGAGCTGAGCTGAAAACCTCCTTCATGTAGACCAGCTGACAGAAAGCTGGAAAAAGCTATGCTGCATGCAGTTCAATGGAAGAGAGAGAAATCACTAGTGGAGATACTCAACATGAACACTGCAAGCCTTAAATTTGGTCAGCTAGGACAAATGAGCCAAGGGGTACAATAGTGACATTCTGTTATGGAAGAAACCAACCACTCTCTAATTAGACTGCAGGCCTGCTCCACGGCAGGGAATACGTCCTTGATACTGAAACCTACAACGGGGTAGTCATGACCCCTAGGGGTGTAATGACTGCTGGTGTCTGGCTAAATGTATACTGTGCTCATCAAACTGCTCAGTAAGCACTTCTCTTAATGTTCATTCCCATATATTAATGCTACTCTCACTTTTGGTTAGAGAAGTTTCTCTTTTCAGATGGCAGTGACCTGGGATGACTCAGAAGGCACCATGGTGCTGAGAAGAGATAGAGGAGTGCTGACCACTGCAATATCTCTATCATATCTTCCAAGGCTCAGGGTCCATTGTGGAAGAGGTGTCAGAAAGAATGTAAGAGCCAAAGGAAGGGTAGGACTCCTTAGAACATGCTCCTCCAGACATAAAATGGCCTGGATATCCATGACCTCACAGTGCCTGACACTACCCTACACAAGACCATCATAACAGGAAGAAAAGATGGTGACATCAAAATAAGAGGACTGATTGAGAGGGGGAGGGGATATGATGGAGAATGGACTTTCAAAGGAGAAAGTGGGGGAGGGAGGAGGGAGGGGATTACCATGTGTTTCAGTCTACAATTATTGAAGTTGTCAATTAAAAAATAAAATAAATAAGATTAAAAAGAAAAGGAAAAGGGCAGGCATGTTGGTGCATGCCTTTAATACCAGCACTCAGAAGGCACAGGTAGGAGGATTGCTGAGTTCAAGGTCACCCTGAGAGTACATAGCTAACTCCAGGTCATCAGCCTGAGCCAGAGTGAGACCCTACCTCGAAACACAAAAACAAAAACAAAAAAGAGGAACACCCTCCAAGGCCCAGGGTCCATTGTGGAAGAGGTGGCAGAAAGAATGTAAGAGTCAAAGGAAGAGTACCACTCCTTACATACAACTGTCTGGACAGAATTTGGCCTCGATATCCAAGACTTTGCAGCGCCTAGCAATACCCACACAAGACCCTCATAATAGGAGAAAAAGGTGATGACAACAAATTAAAAGAGGCTAAATATATACTATGCTCATCAAACTGCTCAGTATGATGGAGAGAGGAAGGGAACATGATATGAGCAGAGTTATGAAGGGGAAAGTGGGGGAGAAGAGGGGAGGGAAGGAAATACCATGGTTTGTTGTCTATAAGTATAGAAGTGGTCAATAAAAAAAATATATATATATATTAAAATATGTAAATAAATATATATATATATGAAAAAAAGAAGCGGGAATGGCCTTTTTTGGGGGGGCCAAAGGGAGTTAAAGACAGTCTCACATAGCCCAGGCTGGCATTAATGCCCTCTATAGTCAAGGATGACCTTGAACTATTTTTTTTTTTTTCCTGAGGTAGGGTTTCACTCTAGCCCAGGCTGACCTGGAATTCACTATGTAGTCTCAGGGTGGCCTTGAACACATGCTCACAGTGATCCTCCTACCACTGCCTCCAGAGTACTGGGATTAATGGCATGTGCCACCATGCCCAGCTTATTTATTTTTTATTTATTTTATTTATTTATTTATTTATATTTGGTTTTTCAAGGTAGGGTTTCACTGTAGTCCAGGCTGACCTGGAATTCACTATATAGTCTCAGGGTGGCCTTAAGCTCATGACGGTCCTCCTACCTCTGCCTCCCAGAGTGCTGGGACTAAAGGTGTGTGCCACCATGCCCAGGCTCTCCTTTTATTTTTGTTTATTTGAGAAAGAGATTGGCAGAGAGAGAGAAAGAGAGAGAGAGAAAACTGGTATTCCAGGGCCTGTAGGCACTGCAATCAAACCTCAGATGCATGTGCTACCTTGTGCATCTGGCTTGTGTAGGTACTGGGCAATCGAACCTGGGTCCTTTGGCTTTGCAGGCAAAGGCTTTAACTGCTAAACCATCTCTCCAGCCCTGAGTCTTTCCTTTTAAACTCATCCCTCATTGCCCACATAGATTCATTCTTCACATGTCAGTTAACAAACAACTTGGAGTGACCCAATTGGTAGATTTTTGAGAGTCTGTCACCCATGTTTCTCAGTTAAACCCACCCAAGAGCTGAGATAAGGCTTCTTCACTTTCAAATATAACTGCTCCATCTCCGCCTCTTCCTTCCGGGCCATTTGCTTATTGGCATGCATCACCAAGCCCTATTTGTGCAGTACTGAGTGGGGATAGAAGCCAGAGTCTCATAAAAGCTAGGCAAGTACTCTACCCAGAAGTAGCTTTTGTTTGTTTTTGCTATGCTGGGGATTGAAGGAGAAAGCCCCTACTTTAGGGAATAATGTGGTTAACTGGGAAAATGCATAGTTGAGCTGGGCATGGTGGTACATGTCTTTAATCCCAGCACTTGGGAGGCAGAGGTAGGAGGATCACCACTTGGTCCAGGCCAGCTTGACACTACATAGTGAATTCCAGGTGAACCGGAGCTACAGTAAGACCCTACGTTGAAAACATCCCCCGCCCCCCCACAAAAATGCATGGTTGAGGGCCGGCATGGTGGATCATGCCTTTAACCCCAGCACTCTAGGGGCCCAGGTAGGAGGATCACCATGAGTTTGAAACCAGCTTGAGCCTACATAGTCAGCCTGGGCTAAAGCAAAACACTACCTTGAAAAAGCCAAAAAAAAAAAAAAAAGAGCTAGAGAGATGGCTTAGCGGTTAAAGCACATGCCTGTGAAACCTAAAGACCCCAGTTTGATTCTCTAGGTCCCATGTTAGCCAGATGGACAGGGGGCGCATGCATCTGGAGTTCATTTGCAGTAGCTAGAGGCCCTGACACACCCATTCTCTCTCTCTCTCCTTCCCTTCCTCCCTCCGTCTCTAATAAATAAATAAATAAAATTAAAATCTTGAAATAAAAAAAAATTTTTTTTAAAAAAAAAAGAGGGCTGGAGAGATGGCTTAGCAGTTAAGCACTTGCCTGTGAAGCCTAAGGACCCTGGTTCGAGGCTCGATTCCCCAGGACCCATGTTAGCCAGATGCACCAGGGGGCGCACGCGTCTGGAGTTCGTTTGCAGTGGCTGGAGGCCCTGGCGCGCCCATTCTCTCTCTCTCTCTCTCTCTCTCTCTCTCTCTCTGCCTCTTTCTGTGTCGCTCTCAAATAAATAAATAAAAATGAACAAAAAATATTTTAAAAAAAAACATTTATTGCCAGGCGTGGTGGCGCACGCCTTTAATCCCAGCACTCGGGAGGCAGAGGTAGGAGGATCACCATGAGTTCAAGGCCACCCTGAGACTACATAGTTAATTCCAGGTCAGGCTGGACCAGAGAGAGACCCTACCTCGAAAAAACAAAAAAAAAAAATATTAAAAAAGAAAGAAAGAAAAAGAAAAGAAAAGCCAGGTGTGGTGGCACATGGCTTTAGTCCCAACACTTGGGAGGCAGAGATAAGATGATCACTGTGAGTTTGAGGCCATCCTGAGAATATATAGTGAATTCCAGGTCAGCTTGAGCCAGAGCGAGACCCTACTTGGAAAACCAAAAAAAAAAAAAAAGAAAATGCATGGTTGACTGGGGATTATGGCTGGGGCTCTGGGAGTCAGACAGAAAAGTTGTGGCTAAGGCAGTTATTTTTCCACAATAGCTTATTGAACAGCTCACCTTGTTCCTCCTCAATTCAAAGATCTCCTGGGAGGGCTGGAGAGATGGCTCAGCAGTTAAGATGCCAAGGACCCAGTAACTTTACACATGCTAGCCATTAAGAAAAGTTCTGAGGGCAGGAGTGATGGCTTAATGGTCAGGGCACATGCCTGTGAAGCCTAAGGACCCAGGTTTGATTCCCCAGTACCCACGTAAACCTGATGCACAAAGTGATGCGTGTGTCTAGAGTTTGTTTTTCAGTGGCTAGAGGCCCTGGCGTGCCCATCTCACTCTCTCAAATAAAAAAGTATTTTAAAATAAATAAATAAATAGCCAGACATGGTGGCTCATGCCTTTAATCCCAGCACTTGGGAGGCAAAGGTAGGAGGATTTCTGTGAGTTCAAGGCCCACCTGAGACTAGAGAGTGAATTCCAGGTCAGCCTGTGCTAGAGTGAGACATTACCTCGAAAACCCAAAAATAAATAAGTAAATAAAAGATCTCACAGTTACTACTAAGCTTGCAATAGACAATCAGTTGAGGACACTTTCCATTATAGGTAGAGACATCCCCACCATATCTAAACCCCCTAAATTCAACCCTCAGTTGAGTTTTCCCAATTTCAGGTCTTCCACCTTGACAGGTGCTTTCCTTGTAAACTCTGCTGTTTCTGTCTTTGCTGTTTTAGACAGCTCTATGCTGCTGGGATGAACTTCTGAACCAGATACAATTTATGGGAGGAAGGGATTTATTTGAAGTTTACAGAATCAAGGAGCAGTGCCACTGATGGTAGAAGAAGCTGGCCCTCTTTCACAGATACAAGCAGAGAGGATCAAGCAGCTAGCACCACAAGCAAGATCAAAATTGGCAACCACACAACAGGGACCCAAGCAGAAATCACTCTCCATAACTTAGGCTGAAATTCAGATCTGCCCCTCGTAACACCTTCTCCAGCCAGGCAGCTGTAGAGAAGCTTTTTAAATAAAAAACAGCTGAGTCTACAGGCTGGAGAGATGACTTAGCAGTTAAGGCACTTGCTGGCAAAGCCAAAAGACCAACGTTCAATTCCCCAGGACCCACATAAGCCAGATGCATGAGGTGGTGTGTCTGAAGTTTGTTTGTAACAGTTGGAGGCCCTGATGTGCCCATTCTCTCTCAGATAAATAAACAAATAATAAATATTTTTAAACACCTGAGTCTATCAAACTATCACAGCTGTGATTCTGACTCCTGTACAATAAAGCTTTTTGTGTACATTCCTCACACTAACCTTGTGGTTGTCTCATACCCGGGGGACAGCAATGCTTTACCACAGCCTGGGTAAGAATCCATTCCAACAGAGCTCATCAAGAGCTGCTCCTTCCCTCCATCTTCAGGAATCAAATCCAGGGCCTTGCATGTATTAGGTGTGTAATCCCCCACTGAGCTGTACCCTCTGTCCCAGGAAGTGAGTTAATTAGTACACTATGGAAGGTAAGCAGGGAACCGAGGCCACGGGAGTCACACAAGGAATCAGAGATGATCAAAATAAGACAGGTTAGGGTTAACTGGCCCCCAAGTCAACGAAAAGTGGCTGAAGGCAAGAAAGGTCCTTAAACCTGGGAGGGAGAAGCTGGTTTTCCTTTCCTCTTACCTCTCTCGGCCTCAAGGAGTCCCTTCCTATATGTCTTTTTCCTTAAACCCAAGAACCTCCCTTATCTATTCTTCCTTAAGAGTCCCCTTGGCCTGGCGTGGTGGCATATGCCTTTAATCCCAGCACGCTGCAGGCAGAGGTTGGAGGATCACTGTGAGTTCGAGGCCACCCTGAGACTACATAGTGAATTCCAGGTCAGCCTGAGCTACAGTGAGACCCTACCTTGAAAAACCAGGTACACCAAGTAGTGCATGCATTGAGTTTATTTGCAGCAAGAGGCCCTGGTGCACCCATTCTCCCTCACTCTCTCACAAATAAAAAATAACCCCCTTGGGCTGGAGAGATGGCTTAGCGGTTAAGCGCTCGCCTGTGAAGCCTAAGGACCCCGGTTTGAGGCTGGATTCCCCAGGACCCATGTTAGCCAGATGCACAAGGGGGCGCACACATCTGGAGTTCATTTGCAGTGGCTGGAAGCCCTGGCGCGCCCATTCTATCCCTCTCCCTCCCTCACTCTTTCTCTGTTGCTCTCAAATAAATAAAATAAAAATAAACAAATTAAAAAAATACCCTCCTCTACCTCAGAAAATGAAAATATAAATTTTTTTGAGATAGGGTCTCACTCTAGCCCAGGCTGACCTGGAATTTACTATGGAGTCTCGGTGGCCTCAAACTCACGGTGATCCTCCTACCTCTGCCTTCCTAGTGCTTGGATTAACGGTGTGTGCTACCATGCCCCACTTAAAAATATTTTTGTTTTTATTTATTATTTGGGAGAAAAAGAGAGGCAGAAAGAAAATGGGTGTGCCAGGGCCTCTAGGCATTGCCAACAAACTTCAGATACATATACCTTGTGCATCTGGTTTAGTGGGTCCTTTGGCTTTGGAGGCAAGCTACTTAACCACTAAGCCATCTCTCCAGCCCTTTCTTGCCTTTTTTTTTTTTTTTTTGAAGGTAGGGTCTTGCTCTCTAGCCTAGGCTGACCTGGAATTCACTATAGAGTCTCAGGGTGACTTCAAACTCATGGCTATCAACCTACCTCTGCCTCTATAGTGCTGGAATTAAAGGTGTGCTCCACCATGGCCGATGTATGTATGTATGTATGTGTGTGTGTGTAATATATATATATAGATAGATAGATAGATATAGAGATAGAGAGAATTGTTTTTTAAATTTTTATTAGCATTTTCCATGAGAGAGAGATTTTTTGAGGTAGAGTCTCAGGTCTGACCTGAAATTCACTATGTAGTCTCAGGCTGGCCTCAAACTCAAGGTGAACATCATACCTTTGCCTCTTGAGTCCTGGGATTAAAGGCATACACCACCATACCAGGTCTTTAATATTTCTTATTTGTTTGTTTTATTTATTTATTTGCAAGCAAAAGAGAGATAGAGAGAGAATGGCATGCTAGGGCATCTAGCACTGCATATGAATTCCAGATGCATGTGAAACTTTGTGCATCTGGCTTATGTGGGTACTGGGGAATCGAACCTAGGTCCTTACGCTTCACAGGCAAGTTCCTTAACCATTAAGCAATCTCTCCAGCCCTGGTTTTTGTTTGTTTGTTTGTTTGTTTTCCCCAAGGTAGGGTTTCACTCTAGCCCAGGCTGACCTGGAATTATGTAGTCTTAGGGTGGCCTTGAATTCACAGCAATCCTCCTACCTCTGCTTGGTGGTTTGAGTCAGGTGTCCTCATAAACTTAGGTGTCCTGAATGCCAGGTTCCCAGCTGATGGAGATTAGAGTTGGGGATTGGAGCTTCCTGGTGGCAGTATCTTGTTGGGGGCAGACTTATGGGTATTAAAGCCAGTTTCCCCTTCCCAGTGTTTGGCACACTTTCCTGCTGATGTTGGCCAGGGTGTGATATTCACCCTCTGCTCATGCCATCGTTTTCCCCTGCCATCATGGAGTTTCCTCTCAAGTCTATAAGCCAAAATAAACCTTATCCCCACCCCCCACAAGCTGCTCTTGGTCAGGTGTTTCCTGCTAGCAATGCTAACCTGACTGCAACACTCTGCATCCCAAGTACTAGAATTAAAGGTATGTACCACCATACCCAGCTTGGTTTGTTTTTTGAAACTGGGTCTGGTGTAGCATGGATAGACCTCAAAAGCTCTAACCCTGAACTTCTGATCCTCATGCCTTTGCTCCCTAAGGCCTGGCCTCACAGGTATGCACACCCCTGCTCAGAGAAGAAGGAAACAGCAAGGACAAGTACTCCTGCCAAGCACCCACTCTAAGGAGAGGGATACAAAATCTTCTGGGAGAAGCCAGGGGATGCTAGAGAAACAGGCCAAGGCTTCAGGTCCTCCAGAGATGTGGGGCTTATGAAAGACAAGGAGATGGCTAGGCTGACAATGTGTAAAGATAATGAAGTAAAGGAGCTGTGAAAAACCACCTGACCAGGGCTAGGGAAATGGCTTAGTGGTTGTTTGTGAAGCAGAGGAACCATGGTTCGATTCCCCATGACGACCCATGTAAGCATAGATGCACAAGGGGGCACATGCATCTGGAGTTCATTTGCAATGGCTTGAGGCACATTCTCTCTTTCTATCTGCCTCTCTCCCTCTCTCTCTCTCTCTCTTTCAAATAAATAAATAAATACATAAAAAAAAATTGGGGGCTGGAGAGATGGTTTAGAGGTTAAGTGCTTGCCTGTGAAGCCTAAGGACCCC
The DNA here is from genome assembly GCF_020740685.1 of Jaculus jaculus. Taxonomy (NCBI): domain Eukaryota; kingdom Metazoa; phylum Chordata; class Mammalia; order Rodentia; family Dipodidae; genus Jaculus; species Jaculus jaculus. The sequence continues at coordinate 21,498,431 of NC_059115.1, forward strand.
GGTTCGAGGCTCGGTTCCCCAGGACCCATGTTAGCCAGATGCACAAAGGGGCGCACGCGTCTGGAGTTCGTTTGCAGTGGCTGGAGGTCCTGGCGCGCCCATTCTCTCTCTCTCTGCCTCTTTCTCTCTCTGTCTGTCACTCTCTAATAAATAAACAACAAAAAAAATTAAAAGAAAAAAAAGCTTGGGCTGAAGAGATGGCTTAGTAGTTAAGGTGTGTATCTGTGAAGCCTAAGGACCCAGGTTCGATTCTCCAGGTCCCACATAAGCCAGCTGCACATGGTGGCACATGCATCTGGAGTTCATTTGCAGTGGCTAGAGGCCCTGGCACGCCCATTCTCTCTCTGTGTGTGTGTCTCTAATAGATAAGTAAAATTTGAAATCTTAAAAACCAAAACAAGCCAGGCATGGTGGCACACTCCTTTAATCCCAGCACTTGGGAGGCAAGAGGTAGGAGGATCACTGTGAGTTCGAGGCTACCCTGAGGCTACATAGAGAATTCCAGGTCAGTCTGAGCTAAAGTGAGACCCTACCTCAAAAAACAAACAAACAAAAACACAAAACTACCTGACCACACTGGATACATGACAGAGAGACCTGGGAACAGGGAAGGGACTGGGGTTTGCTCATGGAGAATTCAGCCTCACAGCTGAACACATAACCAGGGAGCAGAGAATCACAAGAAGTCAGGTGTGGCGGCGCACTCCTTCACTCCCAGCATGCAGGAGGCATTGCTGTGAGTTTAAAGCCAGCCTGGGACTACAATGTGAGTTCCAGGTTAGCCTAGGCTGGAGTGAGACCCTACCTTGAACCCCTCCCCTTAATAAACAGACCCACAAAGAAAAGTAGAGACAGAAGAAAGAAGACCAAAGGGAGGGAGGCCCAGTGGCACAGGCCTATCGTTCCAGCCACTTAGGAGGCTGACATAAAAAGAACACAAGTTTAAGGTCAGCCTGGGCAACTTACTGATTCTATCTGAAGGTACAGTGGAGTGAGGCGTTGCTCAGTGGTAGAGCTCCTACCTAGAACCCAGTGAGGACTAGGGGCGTGGCTCAAGAGGTGGAGCTCCTATCCAACATGTGTGCATGGGAGGAGGCCTTAGATTCAATGACTAGTACTGTAAAATAAAACAAGAAAAGTTTCTGGGACTAGGGTTATGATTTAGTGAAATGCTTCCCTTGTAAGCATGAGGACCTCAACTTGGTCCCCTGTACCCATGTAACTGCTTGGGCATGGTGGGGATATGAAGACAGGAGATCCCTGGAGCTTGCTAGCCAGCTAGTCTAGCATAATTGATAAACTCCAGGTCAATGACAGGCACAACTTTAATCCCAGCACTCCGGAGGCTGAGGTAGGAGGATCACCACGAGTTTAAGACCAGCCTGAGACTACACAGTGAATTCCAAGTCAGTCTGGACTCGAGAGAGAGCCTATCTTGAAAATCAAAAACAAAACAAGACAAAAATTCTAAGTTCAGGACTGGAGAGATGGCTTAGTGATTAAGGCACTTAACTGTGAAGCCAAAGAACCTCAGTTTGGTTCCCTAGAACCCACATAAATCAGATGCACAAGGTGGCACAGGCATCTAGAGTTCCTTTGCAGTGGCTGGTGCACATTCTCTCTCTCCCTCTCCTCTCTCAAGTAAATAAATAAAAATAAAATATTTTTAAAAGAAAATAATTTTAAAAACCAATTTAAGAAAATTAAAAAAAAAATAAGTTCAGTCTCAGGATACATAGTGAGAAACATAGTGAGAACATGAGACCTTGTCTGAAAGACAAAAGTGGGGGGGCTGGAAAGATGGCTCAGCAGTTAAGGCATTTTCTGCAAAGCCTAAAGACCAGGGTTCAATTCCCCAGTGCCCACATAAAGCCAGATACCCAAGGTGGCACATGCATCTGGACTTTGTTTGCAGTGGCTAGAGGCCCTAGAGTGCCCATTCTATCTGCTTCTTTCTTTCCCTCTCTCTCTCATAAATAAAAAAAAAATACTTTTAGGGCTGGAGAGATGGCTTAGCAGTTAAGTGCTTGCCTGTGAAGCCTAAGGACCCTGGTTCGAGGCTTGATTCCCCAGGACCCATGTTAGCCAGATGCACATGCATCTGGATTTCGTTTGCAGTGGCTGGAGGCCCTGGCATGCCCATTCTCTCCCTCTCTCTCTCTCCCTCTTTCTCTGTTGCTCTCAAATAAATTTAAAAAAATACTTAAAAAAAATGAAAGTGGGAGCCAGGCGTGGTAGTGCATGCTTTAATCCCAGCACTCAGGAGGCAGAGGTAGGAGGTTTGCCATGAGTTTGAGGGCACCCTGAGACTACATAGTGAATTCCAGGTCAGCCTTGGCTACAGCAAGACCCTACCTCAAAAAAACAAAAGAGAAAAAAAGAAAGTGGGGCTGGCATGGTGGTATACACTTTTAATCACAGTACTTGGGAGGCTGAGGTATGAGGATCACTGTGAGTTCAAGGCCAGCCTGTGCCAGAGACTCTACCTCAAAAAAGGGGGGGGGGGGGAGAAGGGGAAGAAGAACAAGAAAAACCAAATAAAGTTAAATTGAAAAATAAAAAAAAAAATGAGCTGGGTATGGTGGTGCACACCTTTAATTCCAGCACGTGGAAGGCAGATGCAGGAGAACTACCATGAGTTTGAGGCCACCATGAGACTACATAGTGAATTCCAGGTCAGCCTTGACTAGAGTGAAACCCTACCTCGGAAAGAAAAAGAAAGAAAGAAAGAAAGAAAGAAAGAAAGAGAGAGAGAGAGAGAGAGAGAGAGAGAGAGAGAGAGAGAGAGAGAGAGAGAAAGAAAGAAAGAAAGATAGAGAGAGAGAGAGAAAGAAAGAGAGAAAGAAATTGGGGCTGGAGAGATGGCCAAGCATCTATAGCACTTATCTGCAAAGCCTGAGGACCTGGGTTCGATTCCCCAGTACCCAGGTATTTCAGCCAGGTTTGCATTGCTGGCAGAAAACACCTAACCAAGAGCAGCTTGTGGGATAGCTGGACATGTTGGCGCATGCCTTGAATCCCAGCCCTCAGGCAGCAGAGCTAGGAGGATGCTTAGAGTTCACAGGCCATCCTAAGACTATGTGAATTTCAGGTCAGCCAGGCTAGAACAGGGGAAAACGATACATGAACAGAGGGTGTACATCACCTCCTGGCCAACATCAGATGGACAACAGCAACAGAAGTGTGTGCCAAACACTGGCATGGGGAAACTGGCTACAATACCCATAAGCCCACCCCCAACAATACACTGCCTCCAGGAGGCTCCAATTCCCAAATCTCCATCAGCTGGGAACCTCCATTCAGGACACCTAAGTATATGGGGGACACCTGAATCAAACTACCACACCAGGTAAAGCCAGATACACAAAGTGATTATGCCTTTGGAGTTCATTTGCAGTGGCTAGAGGCCTTTTCTGTCCCTCTCTATATATCTGCCTTCCCCCCCCCCAAGGTAGATTCTCACTCTAGTCCAGGCTCACCTGGAATTCACTATTTAGTGTCTAGGTGGCCTCGAACTCATGGCGATCTTCCTACCTTTGCCTTCCTGAGGGCTGGGAGTAATGGCTTGTGCCACCACACCTGACTATAAATAAAATTTTGAAAAAAAATGGTGAGGCTATAAATAAAATATTTGAAAAAAAATGGTGAGGCTGGAGAGATGGATTAGCATTCAAGGCACTTGTGTGAGAAGCCTATGAACCCATGTTCAAATCCCCAGTACCCATGTAAGCCAGATGCACATGATGACGCATGCCTCTGGAGTTCATCAGCAAGGGCTGGAGGCCCTGACACACCCATTCTGTCTCTATTTGCCCTTTTCTCTCAAATAAATTAATTAATTAAAACAAAAAAAACAACAAATACAGGCTGGAGAAATGACTCAGCAATTAAGGTGCTTGCCTGCAAAGCCTGGCAAGTGGGGTTCAATACCCTAGTACCCACACAGAGCCAGATGCAGGAAGTGGTGCTTGCATCTGGAGTTTGTTTGCAGCAGCCAGAGTCCCTAATGCATCCATATTCTGTCTTCCTCCCCTAGCAAGTTAAAAACAGGAAAAGTGGAGCCGGGCATGGTGGTGCACACCTTTAATGCCAGAACTGGGGAGGCTGAGTTAGGAGGATCACTGTGAGTTCAAGGCCAGCCTGAGACTACATAGTGAATTCCATGTCAGCCTGGGCTAAAACAAGGCTCTACATAAAAAAGGGGCAGGGGGGCTGTAGAGACGGCTTAAGGGTTAAGGCCCTTGCCTGTGAGTCCTAAGGACTCGTTTGATTCTTCAGATCCCACATAAGCCAGACACACAGTAATGCAAGTGAGCAAGGTGGGAATTCTTGTCTGGAATTCAACTGCAGTGGCTGGAAACCCTGGCATACCCCTTCTCTATGTCTCGCTCTCTCTCTGTCTCCCATTAAAAAAGACAGTCTGTTCTGTAAAAAAGAAAGAAAAGAAGGAAGGAAGGAAGGAAACAGCCTGTCATGGTGGCACACACCTTTAATCCCAGCACTCGGGAGGCAGAGGTAGGAGGATTGCTGTGAGTTCAAGGCCACTCTGAGACTACATAGTGAATTTCAGGTCAGCCTGGGCTAGAATGAGACCCAACCTCTGTAAAACAAAACAAAAAAATTTAATAATAAAAAAAAAAGAAAGTGGGTCAGGGAAAGGGAGGGGAAACAGACCTAGACTCTGAAAGGAATGGATATAGACCCAGAGAGAGGTCATCATACCGTCCCTGAAAGACAGGAAGGGAAGGTGCCAGCATTTACAGGCAATTAGAAGCCTCCTGAAATCCCCCGCAGCCCCAGCAGAGGGCCGGCAAGTCGCAGTTCTCGCAAGTGGGGAGGGATAAATACTTACCACTGCCCCCAAGCCCATCCGACGGTGCTATTTTTACACGGTGTCACAGGACACCAGTGGCTGGAAGGACAGCTTCTGTCTGCCCTTCGGTTACTGACAGCGACCAGGCAGCATCTCCCTGGCCACCCCAGAACGTCCCTGGCAAGCCCCGTCTCCTTAACGCCCCTCTGGACTATAGCCCAAGCCTTGTTCACGGCAAAATTCGCACAGAATCCCGGTGGAGACCCAGGTCTCACTGTAGTCAGGGAACCCCGCACGGTGGTTCACAGCTGGTAAAGAGGCCGTGAGACGTGGCAACCACCCAGCCAGTTTTGGACCCCCTCAGGAGAGATGATCAGACAGGGAAGAAAAAAAAAAAAAGAAAGAAAAAACTAGTGACGGAGTGCCCTGGGCACACACATTCAGACGCAGGGACAGAGACGCAACAAGAAGCCAGGCTTGATGGCACACGTCTGCCATCCCAACACTTGGAGGCAAGCGTCTTTAATCGCTGAGCCATCTCTCCAGTCCCGTCATCCCAGAACTTGGGAGGCAGGGGCAGGAGGATGGCAAGTCTGAGGCCAGCCTGGGTTTACATAGCCAGACCCTGTTTCAAAGAAGTTAATACAAAATGAAGTCACAGGAGATCCAGAGACACTTAGAGCAGCTGGTTTAAGAAGAAAACGACCAGAAATACAGCCCCAGCGGAGTCTCTAGGCGACGAGCCAGGACAGAGACTGACAGTGACGGCAGCCAGGCGCAGTATCTATCTCATGCCTGTCATCCCAGTGATCACGAGGGTGAGGCAGGAAGAGCTCCAAGCGTTCCAGGTTAGCCTGGCCTGGGGAGTGAGAGCCTGTGTCCAGCCTATGTGTATGTATATAAAAAGATAGCGCACCGGGCATATGACACACGCTCGTCACTCCAGCACTCCGGAGGCTGAGGCAGGAGGATCAGGAGTTCAAGGTCATCCTCTGCTACATAGTGATGCTCAGGCCAGCCTGGGCTACATCAAAGCACATAAACAGGTGACTACAAGTGCCGGCTCCCGTTTCTCGTACAAAGGGACGAGAACCACAGGAAAGGCCAACTACAGGGGCAAGCCGCAGGGCCCCGGGGTAGAAGTGCGCACCCCGGTAGAGGGCGCGTTGCGCCCCGCCGGGGTCACGGCGCCCCCTCCCCCGCGCCCTGGCCACACGACTGAGGCTATTTTTACGCGCTGGACACCGGACACCGGGACTGGGGCGTTGGCAACGGCGGCGGCGGCGGTGGTGGCCGGACGTCGGGGCCACACGTCCGTCCGTCCGTCCGTCGGCCCGCGGGTGGCCGGGGCTCTGCGCGCACCATGGAGCCGCCGTGCGGCTGCTGCGAGCGGCTGGTGCTCAACGTGGCGGGGCTGCGCTTCGAGACGCGCGCGCGCACGCTGGGCCGCTTCCCGGACACGCTGCTCGGGGACCCCGCGCGCCGCAGCCGCTTCTACGACGGAGCGCGCCGCGAGTACTTCTTCGACCGCCACCGACCGAGCTTCGACGCCGTGCTCTACTACTACCAGTCGGGAGGGCGGCTGCGGCGGCCCGCGCACGTGCCCCTCGACGTCTTCCTGGAGGAGGTGTCCTTCTACGGGCTGGGCGCCGCGGCCCTGGCGCGCCTGCGCGAAGACGAGGGCTGCGCCGTGCCTCCCGAGCGACCCCTGCCGCGCCGCGCCTTCGCGCGCCAGCTCTGGCTGCTCTTCGAGTTCCCGGAGAGCTCGCAGGCCGCGCGCGTGCTCGCCGTCGTCTCTGTGCTTGTGATCCTCGTCTCCATCGTCGTCTTCTGCCTCGAGACGCTGCCTGACTTCCGAGACGACAGGGACGACCCGGGACTCGCGGCGGTGGCAGCTGCCACTGGCCCGGTGAGGAGCTGGGATAGGGTGGAAGAGGGGCGGGGCCAAGGAGAAAGAAGGATGTGGCCAATCAGAAGGAGCAGAAGCACTTACAACAGCAACAAAAAACTAAGATGTAAACCAGATTTGGTGCCTCCCGACTGAATTCTCACCCCTCAGGGAGGTGATGCAGAGGACTATCACAGATTTGAGGCCTGGACTACAGAGAGCCTGTCTCAAAAGAACAAATGAACAGCTGCAATTGTGGATCAATTCTTGCCTAGAATCCACAGTGAGGGCTGGGGGCGTGGCTCAGAGGTAGAGCTCCTGCCTAGAATCCACAGTGAGGGCTGGGGGCATGGTTCAGAGGTAGAGCTCCTGTCTAGATCCACAGTGAGGGCTGGGGGCATGGCTCAGAGGTAGAGCTCCTGTCTAGATCCACAGTGAGGGCTGGGGGCGTGGCTCAGAAGTAGAGCTCCTGTCTAGATCCACAGTGAGGGCTGGGGGCATGGCTCAGAGGCAGAGCTCCTGTCTAGAATCCACAGTGAGGGCTGGGGGTGTGGCTCAGAGGTAGAGCTCCTGTCTAGATCCACAGTGAGGGCTGGGGGCGTGGCTCAGAGGTAGAGCTCCTGTCTAGAATCCACAGTGAGGGCTGGGGGCATGGCTCAGAGGTAGAGCTCCTGTCTAGAATCCACAGTGAGGGCTGGGGGCGTGGCTCAGAGGTAGAGCTCCTGTCTAGAATCCACAGTGAGGGCTGGGGGCATGGCTCAGAGGTAGAGCTCCTGTCTAGAATCCACAGTGAGGGCTGAGGGCATGGCTCAAAGGTAGAGCTCCTGTCTAGAATCCACAGTGGGGAGTTGAGGGCCTGATTGGGCAGTAGAGTGCCTGTCTAGAATCAATCAGTGAGGGATGGGGTGTGGTATATTGATGCTTGCCTACCATGGCCCTGGGTTCTGTCCTGATGAGCAGTGCATAAGAAAAAGAAAATCGCCAGGCATGGTGGCACACACCTTTAATCCCTGTACTCGGGAGGCAGAGGTAGGAGGATTGCTGTGAGTTCTAGACCACCTAGAGACTACATAGTGAATTTCACGTCAGCCTGAGCTCAAGTGAGACCCTACCTCGAAAAAAAAAAAAAAAAAAGAAAGATGTGGGTAGGCTGGCAAACGCCTTTAATCCAGCACTCAGGAGGCAGAAAAAGGAAGATCACTGAATTTGAGGCCAGCCTGGAACTACAGAGTGAGTTCCAGGTCAGCCTGGGCCAGAGTGAGACCCTGCCTCAAAACAAAACAAAACAAAACACAAAGGTAGGAAGAAAAAACTACAAGGTCTGTATCTGGCCAAAGTAGGTGGGAAATGAGCTTTCTGTGCACGTTCATAATCTTATCAGAATGACCTGGAATAGGATGGGATGGAGGCTTAGGACCAAGAGCTGAGGGAACATGAATCTATAGAGTTAGGATGGGACAAAGAGTTGGGGCTACACAAGATCTTGAACCATTATATTCTGATGTGGGGTTGAGGACAAGGAAAGGCAGGGCAGGATGGCACAGAACCACGACAGGATTTTCTCCTTTGCAGAGTCAGTGCTTGGGGTGGGGAAAACTTTGGAGGGAAGAGATTCTCAAGCATTAGATCAAGCGTTCCCACCAGTGAAGGTGCAGGGACTGTGTTTTTATTTATTTTTATTTTCATTTATTTATTTGAGAGAGAGAGAATGGATGCACCAGGGACTCTAGCTACTGCAAATAAACTCAACATGCATGCACTACCTTGTGCATCTGGCTCCTGTGGGTTCTGGGGAATCAAACCTGGGCTCTTAGGCTTTGCAGGAAAGCACCTTAATTTCTAAGCCATCTCTCCAGCCCAGAGACTATGTTTTATGTATTTATTTATTTATTTGTTTGTTTTTACAGCACTTGGGCTGGAGCCTATGTGCTCTATTGCTGACCATTTCCCTATCCCCTCACTAAGGATTCTAGGTAGGAGTTCTATCACAGAACCCTACCCCAGCCCTCTTTATATTTTGAGACAGGGCCTCACTACGTAGCCTGGGATGACAGGCCTTTACCACCAAGTCCAATATGAACTTTTTAAAAATAAATTTATTTATTTATTTATATGCAAGTGACAGAGGAAGAAGCAGAGAGAGAGGGGGAGAAAGAGAGAATGGGCGCGCCAGGGTCTCCAGCCTCTGCAAACGAACTCCAGACATGTGCTCCCCCTTGTGCATCTGGCTAACGTGGGTCCTGGGGAATCGAGCTTTGAACCAGGGTCCTTAGGCAAGTGCTTAACCACTAAGCCATCTCTCCAGCCCCCAATATGAACTTTGCCACGCTGTCATATTGCTTACAGACTAGAAAGTCAGCTTTCCAGGGATAGTCCTTGTCACCCAGGGTTACAGTGTAGGAAAGTGGGGCCCTTGTGGCCATGACTACTATCCAGTGTGCAGCAAGCACTTGGAACACTCAAAGAGTCACAAAGACTGTCTGGGTTCCTAGCCCTGGCCTGGTCCACTCTGACCCTTTCTTTCCTTCCCCAGTTCTTAGCGCGGTTGAATGGCTCCAGCCCAGTCCCAGGAACTGCATCCCGCCTGCCCTTCCATGACCCATTCTTTGTGGTGGAAACCCTGTGTATCTGCTGGTTTTCCTTTGAGCTACTGGTCCGCCTGGTGGCCTGCCCAAGCAAAGCGGTCTTCTTCAAGAATGTGATGAACCTTATTGATTTTGTGGCCATCTTGCCTTATTTTGTGGCACTGGGCACTGAGCTGGCCCGACAGCGGGGTGTGGGTCAGCCTGCCATGTCCCTGGCTATCCTGAGGGTCATCCGATTGGTACGTGTCTTCCGGATTTTCAAACTGTCCCGGCACTCGAAAGGTCTACAGATTTTGGGCCAGACACTGCGGGCCTCCATGCGTGAGCTGGGTCTCCTCATTTTCTTCCTCTTCATCGGTGTGGTCCTGTTTTCCAGTGCAGTCTACTTTGCAGAAGTGGACCGAGCAGACACCCATTTTACCAGCATCCCTGAGTCCTTCTGGTGGGCAGTGGTCACCATGACTACAGTAGGCTATGGAGATATGGCACCTGTCACTGTGGGTGGCAAGATAGTGGGTTCTCTCTGTGCCATTGCAGGCGTGCTGACCATCTCTCTGCCCGTGCCTGTCATTGTCTCCAACTTCAGCTACTTTTATCACCGGGAGACAGAGGGCGAAGAGGCAGGGATGTATAGCCATGTGGACACGCAGCCTTGTGGAGTGTTGGAGGGCAAGGCTAATGGTGGGCTAGTGGATGGAGAGGTGCCTGAACTCCTGCCTCCACTTTGGGCCCCTCCTGGAAAACACATGGTGACTGAGGTGTGAGGGACAGCTGAGGTCCCTAGGAAGGAGGGAGGGAGTGGGGGAGCCAAGGGAGGGAACTGGGTTTAGGAAGGACTAGGGTGCTTGGAAGCACAGAACCTTATTGGGTCTGGTATCATGTGGCTCCTATAGGAACCCCTTAAGTAGCCATGGATAGCTGTGGTTTGGGGGTAAGTCCAGTGTACCTCCATGGGGCATATTTCAGAGTTGTGCAAGGATCATGGGGCCTTTTGGGGTAGCCACTGAGACAGGTTTTGGTTGTGTTATGTTGTGAGTTTCCTCAAGCCGTGTAGGGTGTTGAAAGTGAGTCTGGGTACATGTCATCTGACTGTATGTGGCAGGGTTCTGTGGCTTTAAGTCCCTAGGGCCATGCCAGCTCATGTCTGGTTAGTCTCCATGGCAGTGCTGACATCGATCACAAGTGGTTCATAGTGGTGGTATGTTGAAATGTGTGCAAGAGCAGGTGGCCTTGTATTTCTGTGTGGACCATGTTTTAGATTCAGTGAGGTTAGGAGTCTTATAGGTAGAATGTGAGCACCTATAAGTCCCCATGAGTTAAGCAGATTGGAGCATGTTACAGCCTGTAGTTTTAGGGTCCTCTGGGATGTATGGCATTATGGGATTAGAGCCTTTCCAGGGCCATGCTGAGCTGAGCTGTGTGGAGATGTGTGACCATGCCACTATTGTGAAAAACCGTATACTTGGGCTTGATGACTGATGGGGTGTCATGGGTCCACAGTGAGTTGTGTCACTATCAGTGCTATAGGGATATTGAGTTGAATGAGGCTGTGTATGAGAGCCACAGAGCCATGTTGAAAATGGTAACACTCCTGGCATGGTGGCACACACCTTTAATCTCAGCAGTTGGGAGGCAGAGGTAGAAGGATCACCATGAGTTCGAGGCCAGCCTGGAGCTGCAGATTAAGTTCCAGGTTAGCCTGGGCTAGAGAGAGGAGCCTTACCTTGAAAAACCAAAAAAAGAAAAGAAAGACACTAGGACCAGGACCCAAGGGTTCACAACATGTACTCTGGCTGGGTAAGTAACTCACTTGATAGAGTATATTTACCTAGCATGCACAAAGTCCTAGGTTCCAGGCCGGGCGTGGTGGTGCACGCCTTTAATCCCAGCACTTGGGAGGCAGAGGTAGGAAAATCACTGAGTTCCAGGTCACCCTGAGTCTACATAATGAATTCCAGGTCAGCCTGGGCTACAGTGAGACCCTACTTTGAAAAACAAAAACAAACAAACAACAAAAGTCCTGGATTCCATCCCCAGCACCATACATACTGCATATGGTACATGCCTATGATCCCGCATTTGGGAGGTGAAGGCAGAGGAGAAGTTTAAGATCATCTTCAGCTTGCTGGAGAGAGCCTGAGGCTAGCCTGGGCTACCTGAGACCTTGTCTTCAGATGAGATTGGGCGCGTTCAGGGTGGTATGGCTGTGGATGAGACCTTGTCTTCAAAACCAAATAATGATAAGGGAATGGCTGGGAGCTGGTGTGGTTGTGTGGATCCGTGTGCTACACTAACAGCTGTTTGCCATGGATACTGCCTCCCTGGGTTCCTGGCCATCCACAGCAGCTCTCTGAGAACCAGCAAGATGGAACCACCCACATCTGTCTCAGGGTCAACACTTACCCACATCTGCTTGTCTTTTCAAGCAAGCACCTTTAACTGCTGAGCATCTCCTCAGCTCCTGCTTTTTTTTTTTAATATATAGGGAAGAGGCAGGTAGAAAGAATAGGCATCCCAGGGCCAACAGCCACTGCAAATGAACTCCAGATGAATGTGCCACCTTGGGCATCTGGCTTACATGGGTACTGAAGAGTTGAACCTGGGTCCTTACACTTCACAGGCAAATGCCTTAACCACTAAGCCATCTCTTCAGCCCTCCTGCATTTTTTTAAAATTTGAAATCCAACCTTGAGGGTTAGTGTGGACACAGGAAGTTCAGAGCCACAAAAGAAGTGAAACATGAGTGGGGGAGGGAAAGTGTCTGTGCTTTGGCAAGGGGACAGAGACTCGGAGATAAAGAAGGAGAGAGGGGGGGGGGAGGAAAAAGAGAGGAGACAAAGACTGGGATGAAGGGGGAGGCAGAGACCAAGACAAAAAGGATCTAGACCCAGAGATGAGGGATAAAATCCACAGGTGAGGGATAGAGACCAGAGAGGGACACCAGACACCACAGAAGAGAGGGACAGGCACCCAACTTAGGAACAGACCACAGGTCCTCAAAGGAAAAAAAAAAAAATCAAGAAAGTAACAGAAACCTTGGTGGCCAAGCCTGAGGGTCACCCTCTGGTCCCTGAATCACAACTGACTCTAAGCGATGTAGCCATCCTCCACAGCTCAGGAAGGTCACCACACACCTGGTGGAGGGTGGGGAGCTCCATGTTTTCCAGGGGAGAAATTCAAGGCTCAGAAGAGCTTTGGCTCCCCACAAGGTCGTCCACCACGTCACAGGGCCAGGAAGAGTGGCAGGTGGCCTGCCTCCACCACCTCCACAGGGACCTCCCAAGGCCACTAGCCCTGCGTCGTACAGATCAGGAAGCTGAAACTTGGAGGGAAGAGTGTTGTCCTATGTGCAGCAACAAAATCATATATTCAGAGTCTTCCAGAACTGAGGGACGTTTTGGTCAAGAGGTGGGCCATTAGATTCACTAACACAGCCTCCAGAAACTGCATCACCTTATTAAAACCTGTCCACTGGGTTTGAGTGCTGTTTTATTTTTGATAGTAATGTCCCCTGCTGTGGTCACACGAACGATTGCTCCAGATGGAAGTATGATTCGTCACAGGGGGCTGCTGAAAAGACACAGCTCGTGTGAGGCATGGAAGCCATCAGGCAGCAGCAGAGCGGCGCAGCGTAGCCCCCATGTCACCAACCACATACAAGAGAAAGGAGCCGCAGTGGGGAGTTTGGTGATGTTGAAATGATAGTCTGACATTCAGAGACCTGTTCATAGGGACAATGACAGATGTAGGGCACAGACCACATCACAGAATCCATAAGGGGAGAAGCTGGGTGAAGAGGGGAAGCATGATCCTGACAGAGATGCTAGGAATGAGAAAGGTCAGAGGACAAGAGGATGGCAGAGGGCTGGGAGACCCAGAACAGAGAGAAAAGGGGAACCTGAGATAGAGACAGAGACCCAGAGAGAAGGGGCCAGAGACTCAGAGAAAGTTAAGAGACACAAGAGATAGAGACCCTGAGAAAGAGGGACACTTTCCCCATCCTTTCAGCCCCTTAGTTGGGGGGGGGGTGCCAGTTGAGGGAAGAGTGAGAGGTCAGAGAGGTGGCTGGAATGGACACCCAGGCCTGGGAAGTATCCCTTTCCCCACCTCCAGTAAACAACTGGAGTGGCCTCTGAGTCACCCTGGCTGAGATGGGGACTCGAGGGAAACACCCTAATCCGGGGACACCCTTCCTGCCACCTTGCCATGCTATATTTAGGCTGAGTAGGGGTGCTGGGTGACCCCCCAAGGCGGGTGTCAGCTTTCCTCCTAAAATAGTTCAGGGGGAGAGGAGCCGAACTCCCATGGTGGGGATGTGACAGGGTGAAGGGCCCTGCCACCCATGTCCCAGAACTGTCTAACTCCCATGATACTTCTCTTGTTTATGGTCTGTTTCCAGAACCCTGTCCATTTTCTTGGGCAGTCTGCCCTCCCTCTAGGTATCTGGCTCCTCTCTCTAGGTCTCTGTCCTCTTTTTCCTCTGTTCTACCCACATCTGTTACAATTCACTAAGTGTATTCTGACTCCTGCAATACCTTGAATTTCTAAATATTGAGCTCAGGACAAGACCCTCTTCCCAGTCCCCACCCAGGAAATTCCAGGAGAGAGGACTGTGTGGGGGAGTCCCTCAAATCTACTGTCTCCAGGCATCTAGCCTTATCGCTGCCCAAACGCAGCTGGTTAATGTCTAGCAGGAAGCTCCTGAGAGGGGACGTGAACAGCGGGTGGGAACCTGCACAACTGAGCAAAGAGGGTAGTGGATTACATGTCTGACCCCAAATCCCAGAGAGTTTAGGGTCTGGACCCTGTATTTGAAGGAGCAGAGCTGGGTTTTGAACCCCTAGGTCTGAGGAAGGAAGGCCGGGTCTGCTCTCCTGGGTCCAAGTCAGGACCGTGGTCTGGAACCCTGGGTTTGAAGGATTAAAGCTAGGTCTAGACCTCTGGGCTTGAGGTAGGAGGATGGGGGCCCTTGGACCCTGAGTCTGAAGGAGGAGGGTTGGGGCCTGGACCTCTGGGTCTGAGGGAGGAGGGTGAGACCTGGACTACTGGGTGTGAGGGAGGAAGGCCAGGGTTTGGTTTCCAGACTCTAAGGTGAGAAGGATTGGGGCCAGGACTCCTGGGTGTGAGGAAGTAGGACCAAGCCTGAGCTCTTGCAACTAAAGGAGGAGGGCCAGGGTCTGGTCTCGCCTGAGAGAGGGAGCAGGGCTGCGGCACGACACGCGGGACTGCGGCGGGCCGGGCTGGGTTTCCGAGGTCCGGGCACGGTAGTGCAAGGCGGGCTCCCCCGCCCCTCCTCCGCCGTCGGGCGCCGCCCCGCCCCCGCCCCCGCCCCAGGCCCTCCCAAGCGAGAGCGGCGAGCAGGCAGCGAGCTGGAGGAGGAGCCGTCGTCGCGCCAGGGGCAGCCCGGGAGCAGAGGAGGGCGCCCCAGGTAAGAGCTCCGCGCCTCCTCCCGCGGGATTCTGGCGTCCGGGTCGCCCTGCCCCCGGGTAGGGAGGGGAGGGGCGGGGGCGGGGCCGTCGGGGGCGGGGCTTGGCGATGGAAACTGAGGCAGGAGGGACCTGGAACGGGATCCCGAGCAGGGACTCAGGAGTGGGGGACCCCAGCCCAAATCTTTTGGGGGAGTATCCTGGGATTCCTCTTTTGTAAGCAAGGCAAGGAAGGGCCGCAACTTCAGAACCCCTACGTCTGAGAGAGAGGGCTGGGGTCTGGATTCCTGGTCCCGGGGAGGAGGCTGGGGCTAGACTCCATCTGAAGGAGGCGGGCTGTGGTCTGGACTCCTGGTCCGAAGGAGGAGGCAGCTGGGAACCAAGAAATTCAGTCTCCTGGAGCCTCCTGGGGGCCAGGACATCTAGTCCTGTGGGAGAAGGGCATGGCCACCTGGACACCTTCTCTGAGGAGAGAGGTAACATAGTACCTGGACGGCTAGCGTGAAGGAGACGGCGGGCACCCACACTCCCTGTGTTGGTGTGGTCAACCCTTGCCCCTGTCACACGCCCACACTTCCCATTCCCCGAACTCGGAGACAGGCCCGGCAGACGCTCCAGGTATGCGCAGTCAGAGTCTTGGACGGGCCCTGGCCTGTCCCGCGTGCAGCTAACATTCCTGGAAGCAGCCTCCGGGGACCCAGAACCCTGAGTGTGGGCAGGCACCGACCCGGGTGTCCAGGCCAGCCCCGTCCCCGCCAAGTCTGGTAGTGGCATGGGGGGAGGGGATGCCCTTTCTTCCATCATCTCCCCCTACTCCTCTCAGCTCCCCCATCTGCTTCCCATTGCTGTCCAGGGCTATCACCTGTGCAGGGATGGGGGGCTCTGCAAGGGGGCAGGGCTTTGACTCTGGTACCCTATGCTTTTGGAGAACTCTGGGGAGTGTTTTTTGGGTTCAGACCCGCCTCCCCATCTACCTACCTAACCTATTTCCTTCCACCCCAGGTGTTTGCTCCCTCCCTCTCCTGCCATGTCAGGGAGTGGACCACCTATATCTTCCACAGGGGCCCCGAGGAGCCTGGGGGCCCCCACACCTGGAGCTTGGAGGTGGAGGAGGTGCTGCTGATAGGTGTGGTATTCATTCACTTGCTACTTCTTGTCTTCCACAAGCTCCTAGAGTGTTCTGGAAAAGCCCCAGTGCCCACTCTCTGGATCAGTGTCACATGCAGAGAAACCAAGTCATCAGTGGCATAGCCCAGGCTGCTTTGGGTTGTAAGAGCAGGAGGCTTGACAGAAGTTAAATTCAAATCTAGCCTGTGCCAGCCTTGTTGACCTTGCACAATTCACTAATTTCTATGAACCTGATTTTTTCCTTGTGGGTTCCCCTCCTTTTTGAAACAGGGTCTGTTATGTAGCCCTGACTACCCTGAAACTTGCGGTCATCCTCCTGCCTCTGCACACGAGTGCCCCACCAGACCTAGCTTTGGCTGTTAAGTAATCATATTTGAGTAACTATTACTGTTATTAAGAAGCAGGGTCTCACTCCAGCCGGGGCTGACCTGGGACTCATTGAGCCTCCACAGTGCTGAGATTACACAGGTGTGAGTCGCTGTGCCTGGCCTTTGAGTAATTCTTGCTAACTTAGAAGTTGGCAAGCCCACGTTCTGGCTCACAGGGTATCCCCAAGGGCTTTCCCACAGTTCTAGAAAGCAGTAGGAGCCCCGCAGGTGCCCACCCACTTCTCTAACCCCAGCTTTTCTCTTTCTATCCTCAGGTGCTCAAGACATGCTCCCCCACTCCCCTTGGTCCCTCCCCATCCTCCTCCTCCTCCCCAGCGTCCTCATGGAGCCCCACTCCCCATCCTCCACACTGCCCCCATTTCTGGCTCCTGAGTGGGACCTCCTGTCTCCACGAGTGGCCCTGTCCAGAGGTGCCCCTTCTGGACCCCCTCTTCTCTTCCTACTGGAGTCTGGGGCTTTTGGGGAGCCACTTGGCAACCCCGCCAACCGCAGTAGACGTGGGGTGAGCGAGACAGCGCCAGCCAGCCGCAGGGGTGAGCTGGCCGTGTGCGACGCTGTGAGCGGCTGGGTGACTGACCGGAAGACGGCTGTGGACTTGCGTGGGCGTGAGGTGGAGGTGCTGGGCGAGGTGCCCGCGGCAGGCGGCAGCCCCCTTCGGCAGTACTTCTTCGAGACCCGCTGCAAGGCCGAGAGCACTGGGGAAGTTGGCCCCGGTGTGGGTGGAGGGGGCTGTCGCGGAGTGGACAGGAGGCACTGGCTCTCAGAATGCAAAGCCAAACAGTCCTACGTTCGGGCATTGACAGCAGACGCCCAGGGCCGCGTGGGCTGGCGATGGATTCGGATTGATACAGCCTGTGTCTGCACACTCCTTAGCCGGACAGGCCGGGCCTGAGGTCCAAGCTCAGGCACAGAAAGAACAAAGCTAGATGCTGGACACCTGCTGTACTCATGCCTTCGGTTTGTGAACTTAAGACCCCACAGAACCACACCTCTGATTTTGAGAGCTCAATCTGTGCAAGATGTGGGATGAAATGGGGTGTCAAAGGATGAATAAGAGTTCTCTTGGAGGAACTTGATGTAATAATAATAATAGCCAATATTTGCTGTATCAGCCCTAATATACTGACTCCTCAGCCCAAATCCTGTAGACTTGACCATCAGAACTGGTGACCAACCTCAGAGGACTCTGCCTGGCCCATCCTGGCAAGAGGGATCAGGAGAGGAAATTTCAAGAAGTAATGGGGCTGTGCATGGTGGCACACTCCTTTAATCCCAGCACTGGGGAGGCAGAGGTAGGAGGATTGCTGAGAGTTCGAGGCCACTCTGATACTTCATAATGAATTCCAGGTCAACTGGGCTAGAGCAAAAACCTTACCTCGAAAAACAAAACAAAACAAACAAACAAAAAAGTAGTCGTAATGGGAGCTGGATGTGGTGGCCAGCACTGAGGAAGCTGACATAGGGTCTCTGTGGGTTCAAGGCAAGCCGGGGCTCCAGAGCGAGTTCCAGGCCACTTTGGGCTACAGTGAGAATCTGTCTGAAAAAAAAAAGGGGGTGTGTGTGGTGTAGCTCAGTTGGTAGAGTGCTTGCCTAGCATACACAGACTTGGTTTCAGTCTCCAGCACTCCCTGAACTGGGAGCATGTCTGTAATTTCCAGCACTTGAGAGGTGGAGGTAGGAGAGTCAGAAGTCTAGGTCATTCTTCCTTACACAGGAATTCTGTCTAAAAAAGAAAAAAAAAAAAATTCCAGATGCCTTTAATCTCAGCATTTCTAAGGTAGAGGTAGGAGGATCGCTATGAATTTGAGGCCAGTCTGAAACTATATAGTGACTTCCAGGTCAGCCTGGGTTAGAGTTGAGACCCTACCTCAGAACAAGAAAAAAAAAAAAAAAAAAAAAGAATCATATATTCCTGCTGGGTGTGATGGCAGGCACAGGCCCGTTGATACTTGGGAGGCTGAGGTAAGAGGATTGCTTTTCATTCCAGGCCAAACTTAGCTTCATAGTGAAACCTTGTTTCTTGGAAAAAAAAAAAAAAAGTGGGTCAGGTAAGGTAGAAACAGGAACATGGGAGCAACTGGACATAGGACTTTGAGGACATGGTTGAAGGGAGGCCTCAAGGCACCTGGGAGCCAGAGTTTAAATGAGAAAACTGACTTAGCCAGAGTGGGCAAGTGCTGGCTTAGAAGACAGCTCTTCCTTGAGTGCTTCAGCATCCAGGGAGAATAGACTTCCATCAGATGTGGGAGAGATCAGCCCTGAATGGGAACTGGAGTCAGATTTCTAACCCTTCCCTGGAGTACCTTTATCCCACATCCCAAATGGACCTTAGTGTTTTGTTTTATTTTGTTTTTCTCAAGATAGAGTCTTGCTGTCGCCCAAACTGGCCTAGAATTCACTTTGTAGTCACAGCCTGGCCTCAAACTCATAATGATCCTACTACTTCTTTTTTTTTTTTTTTTTTTTTTTTTTTTTTTTTTTTTTTTTTTTTTTTTTTATTTGAGAGCGACAGACACAGAGAGAAAGTCAGATAGAGGGAGAGAGAGAGAATGGGCGTGCCAGGGCTTCCAGCCTCTGCAAACGAACTCCAGACGCGTGCGCCCCCTTGTGCATCTGGCTAACGTGGGACCTGGGGAACCGAGCCTTGAACCGGGGTCCTTAGGCTTCACAGGCAAGCGCTTAACCGCTAAGCCATCTCTCCAGCCCTGATCCTACTACTTCTGCTTCCCAAGTGCTGGTAGGGTTTTTTGTTTGTTTGTTTTTGAGACAGTCTCATGTAGCCCAGGCTGGCTTTGGCCTGATACCTAGAACTCCTGATCTTACCTCCACTTTCTCAGCAGTGGGATTACAGACATGCACCACTGAGCCTGGATGGTGTGGCCCTGTAGAAGAACCTAGGCTAGAGAGGCACCCAATCAACAGAGCTATATCCCTGCCCCTCCCTCCTTGTTTTGTTCTTTTGAGGTAGGCTCATGTAACCCAGGCTGGCCTCAGAGTCTATGAGGATGATCTTGAAATGATTCTCCTGCCTCCATCTCCCCTGTTGGGGTTACATGTACCATCCCACCTAGCCTTTATCTTTTTTTATTTTTTTGAGGTAAGATGATGCTCTAGCCCAGGCTGACCTGCAATTTACTATGTAGTCTCAAGGTGGCCTCAAACTCATGACAATCCTACTTCTACTTCCTAAGTTCTGGGGTAAAAGGCGAGTGCCACCATGCCTGGCTTTTTTTTTTTTCCCTTCAAATATTTTTATTTATTTGAGAGAGAGAAAGAGACAGAGAGAGAGAGAGAATGGGCGTGCCAGGGCATCCAGCCACTGCAAACAAACTTCAGATGAATGCACCACCTTGTGCAGCTGGCTTACGTGGGTTCTGGGGAATCATACCTGGGTTCTGTGACTTTGCAGGCAAGCACCTTAACTGTTAAGCCATTTCTCCAGCCTTTTTTTTTTCCCCCGAGGTAGGGTTTCACTCTCGTCCAGGCTGACCTGGGATTCACTATATAGTCTCAGGGGGGTCTTGAACTCATGGTGATCTTCCTACCTCTGCCTCTCGAGTGCTGGGATTAAAGTCGTGCCACTACACCCAGCTCTAGCACCTTTATTTATTTATTTTTCCCGTTCTTTGGTTTTTGTTGTTGTTGTTGTTTTGGTTTTTTTTTTTTTTTTTTTTTGGCGTTTTTAAGGTAGGGTGGCACTCTAGTCCAGGCTGGCCTTGAACTCATGGTGATTCTCCTATTTCAGCCTCCCCGGTGCTGGGATAATAGCCCTGGCTCCCATGCCCATCTCCCCACAGACATTCTTTTTAAGTCCAGCGTCCCCTACCCCAGGGTCTGCGGCCTCTGCTCTAAGAATTGCCATGTTCCCACTCAATTTTGCCACCTCCCTCTGTGTCTCTCTGACTTCCTGTGTCTCATGTCTGTGCACGCCCCTGTTTTCTGCTAAGCACTTCCCGGTGTGGTGTGTCTATTCGCGGTTCTCCTTCCGCGCCCCCTCAGCATACCCAGGTGGAAGTTTTCAGCCAAATCAAAGGCAGACAGGATTGGGGACCAGCCTTCAGCCCTCACTGAGAGGAGGGAGAATCTCGAGATGTCTGGAAGTCGTTACCCCAGGGCGCGCAGGCCTGGCAGAAGGGGAGGCAGGCAGAGGGCTGGACCCCACCGGAAAGGGGTGTTTAAATCGCATGGGTTTCCCCTCCCCCTCTGAGCCTGTCTCTTCTGTTCGCTACTCAGCCTACCACTCTCTGACCTCTTGTTTCTTTTCTCCGGCTCCAACTTTCTGCCCTCCCCTGTCTTGGAGTCTCCACATCCTCCACATGCATCTTCTCCGCGCCTTTCTATCCCGGGGTCCCCATCCTTCTCTCAAGTCCAAGTCCCTGTCTCGGTTCCCGGGTCTGTTTCTCACACTCTCTACCTTCACGGCCATTGGCTGGACTCAGGGAGGGCGGGTTCTGTTACCTGGGGCAACAGGCACAACAAGCCACCTCCTGCTTGGCTCTTGAGTGGGGAGTGGGACTATGGCGGGTCGCACCCTAGCTGTGAGCAGTGGGCCCCCACGGCGCGCCGTGTCTGGAACTGAGGTGCCTGGATTCTGGCCCAAATGGTATTTTACCAGTAGTGGGGTAGCCCATCACAGCATCCCGTCCGCGCCCTTTCCTCCGCCCACTTTACAGGTGAGAAGACCCCGGACAGAGGGAGGAGCCTAGTGGTACCTGGATGCTTGTAGGGGGGAATGGACTGAGATCCCACTCCTGTCTGAAGGGTTCTGAAAGCCTGGTTGCCAGGGTCAAGAGAAGGCTGGTTCTTAGGGTCCTTTGACCTGTGCGCCTTCTTTCTAGTCTACGCTGGCGGCGCACCTGCCCCTTGCCGCGCAGCACGATCCGCACATCTGGGCTTTTGACGAAGTCATCAGCAGGTGGGAGACCACCACGGGTTCGACGCACGTGTGTAAGTCGCACAGTGGGCCCTACGCGCAACCCAAGGCGGCAGTGCCTGCGGACCCTAGGCGGTCAATGGGGATCAAGACATTGGTGGAGAAGGTAAGGTTCTAGGATTCCGAAGTCCGCAGGGACGACAGTGCTGGCCATTGCACTTGGGTTTTCTGCAACCTCACTTGGGGGTCTGCCACCTTCTCACAGATAAGACGTCAGGGTTGGCGCTCCCCCCTTATCACAAAGTACCACATCAGCGAGATGAAGGAACAGTACACCGGATCGCCGGGCCTGGACCAGATCAGCCCTCTCTTCGTGGAGCCCCTGCCCCTGGAGCTCAAGGACCACCTCCACGGGGGCCCTTCTCAGGTAGCGTACACACTGGGGCGTGTGCTGCGGAGCGGGGTCCGCGATGAGGGACCCTGGACCCAGACTCTAGGACGCGCTGTGGGACGGTGGAAAGGTGTGATGCTGGGGTCAGGATACAGAGGTTTGAAGGCTAAGCAGCTAATTATGGGGTGGGTGGTACGCTGGACCTAGAATATTATGAGCTAAAGACACGATGGGAAGTGGGATTAGCTGTAATGGCGAGGAATGTAGTTCAGTGAGTAGAGTACTTGCCTAGTATCATGCACTTAGTCCAGGGTTCAATCCCCAGCACGGAATGAACTGGGTGTGATGGAGCACGTCTGTAATCCCAATTTCTGGGGAGGTGGAGGCAGGAGGATCAGAAGTTCGAAGTCACCCTCTGCTAGCAGCTTGGGCTGCTTGAGACCCTGTCTCAAAAACCAAAACAAATCTTGTGGTATTGTTACCCAAGATGCAGCTCATCTCCGGTGTTTGAGAAGGCTTGACCTGAGGCCGGAACTGGGAGGGGTCTGTCCATGTGCGTGAATGCCGGTTTGAGGTTACATTCTTTTTTCGAGGTAGGGACTAACTGTAGCTCAGACTGACCTGGAATTCACTACATATAGTCTCAGGGTGGCCACAAACTCACGACGATCTTCCTACCTCTGCTTCCCGAGTGCTGGGATTAAATTAAAGACGCGCCACCACGCTTGGCTTTAAATTCTTGCTAGTGTTTGGATTGGAGCGCGGGGCTCAGGCGAATCTGTTCCGGGGAGTAAAGCCCAAGCAGCTTGGAGGTATTGAGAGTAGGATGGCTTGAAATGGGGTATCCAATTTCTCGTCCACCTCCCAGGCCCTAATCCCATGGACAAGGAACCTGGAGCTGTCTGGCCGGCCCTTCACAGTATACGATAGGGGCGTCCTGGATCACCTCCAGCTTTATCTGACTACCTCGTCCCGCGACTTCCGCTTCTACCCGAAGTGAGCCCGTGTGCTCGCTCTGGCGGGTGCTCAACCCTCTCGGGTGTCCCCCTGCTAGGTACAGAGTTCAGACCCAGCCCTGCCTCTTAGACACGGCATCCCGAGTGTCGCTTCCAGACCTCGGTAACAAGAGGAGGCCCACAGAGACCCCAGGCTCCTGTCCTGCGGGTTTCCAGAAATTCGAGCTCCGCGTCCCTCCTTATGGGTCCCCGATTATAGATGCAAGAGTTGGGGTGTGCCAACTCCTAGTGCTCCCCTGCCGCCCACAGGAAGGAGCTGTCCGGGTACTGGAGCCAGGACTCGCCGCCCTACTGGAGGTCGAGGGCTAAGGCTCAGGGCTGCAGTCACCAAGGGCAGCGAACTGCAGCACCTCCGGGGACCCGCCTGCCCCGCGCGTGCCCGGTGCCGCACCGAGGGTCGCTGACCCTGGCTCAGGAGTCCTACGGGACCCCACTCAGCCTGCCGGACCGCGGCTGCCCACCGGAGGAGCCCTGGAGCGGCCCGCACTGGAAGCCCTTGCCTGGCATTCACAGTGTGCCCAAGGCATATCGCACCCAGAACTCGCGCTATGGGAGCGGACAGGCGGAGCTGCTCTGAGCCCCGCCCCGGACACGCCTCTCAGTCGAGGCTAAACGCCGAAGATACCTTGACTTTGTATGGCGGGGGCGGGGCTTACTGAATCAACGCGTTAAGTAGCCAAGACCACGCCCATTTCTGGAAATACCTAGCATTAATTGGAGGATTTGGTGTGGGTTATCTGGAATCCCCCCAAGCTGGGGCAGAAGCTATGGCCCCCAGTCCCATGGCCTGAGAGCAGTACCTTTCTGCCCGCAGTTCCCCCTCTCACAATGGACGAGGACCCTGTCCCTCACCTCTTGGCCTCAAACTAGGTTCAGTGAAGTTACCTGTCTCCCCCCCCTTTGGCAATGGAGCCTTCCTGACCTTGTCCGCCACTCGCCCCCAGGGGGATTAGTGTCCAGGTTACCCAGGTTGGTGCCGCCACCAGGTGGCCTTGCCGCCCCCACAGCCCCCAAGTACAAAGCAAAGTGGCAGAGGCAGGGGAGGCACCAGAATGGAGAGGATCCAGGTAAGATTCACAGGGCCCCTAGGCAATTACCCACTCTACCCAGGCTCTAATTGGTAACCTGGGAAGATCTCCTTGCCCGTGGACTTCCCGCAGGAGGGAAGCGCAGCACCTAAGGGTGGACAGCATATCCAGTGGGGTGCCATGGGCTGGGGGTGGGTCTGGAGCGGAAGACGGGGGAGGCCCCCGGCCCTGTGCTCAGGATGCGAGGGTGAGAGCTGGGCCTGAGGCACTGGCCATGTCCAGGGGCTGCTGCTGTGGCTGCTGCTGAGCACAAGTGGGGTGTGGGCCTCCAGGGGCCCCCTGAGGCCACTGTGTAGGCCCATCAATGCCACCCTGGCTGCGGAGAACGAAGCCTGCCCTG
Organism: Jaculus jaculus; assembly: GCF_020740685.1. NCBI lineage: Eukaryota > Metazoa > Chordata > Mammalia > Rodentia > Dipodidae > Jaculus > Jaculus jaculus. The sequence continues at coordinate 21,522,368 of NC_059115.1, forward strand.
TCTGCATAACCGTCACCACTAGCATCTGTGCCGGCTACTGCCCTAGCATGGTGAGCCACGGGGGAGGGGGAGGACAAAGACGGTCCTATGGGGGTGGAGGGGCCGATAGCTGGCCAGGTTCCAGAGCTAGTGTGGGTGTGCAGAGGGCCTGAGAACTGTTCCTCCACCTTGGGCTCCAGGTGCGGGTTCTGCCGGCTGCCTTGCCCCCGGTGCCCCAGCCCGTGTGCACCTACCGTGAGCTGCGATTCGCCTCTGTCCGTCTCCCTGGCTGCCCGCCCGGCGTGGACCCCATGGTCTCCTTCCCTGTGGCCCTCAGCTGCCGCTGCGGGCCTTGCCGCCTCAGCAGCTCCGACTGCGGGGGCCCTAGGGCCCAACCCTTGGCCTGCGACCTCCCCCACCTCCCAGGCCTTCTCTTCCTCTGAGGCCTGCAGCTGCCCCAACCCTCCCTCCTAATAAAGGCTTATCAACCACACTAGGAGAGTGAGTCATCTGTGGGCTCAGGAGACACACAGCAGGGCTCCAGTTTCAAACCATTTTATACAAAGTCACAGTGTCAGAACTTATAGAAAAAGCAGGGCAGGGTCCGGCAGGGCAGTGCATCAGCTCAAGAGGTGTCCATCGTCTCGCCTTCTGCAGAGGGGCAGCCACTGGTCAGTGAAGCCTGGGCCCTTGTCCCCATGATGGGGGCAGGTTGGGGGAGGGGAAGAGGCACTTACTGAGTTCATTAAAGAGGAAAGCATCCTGGTATTCCTTCATATATTGTGTGGAGCGAGACTCATCCAGGAAGAGTGAGTAGACCCGCTTGATGTCATCCACCTGCACCTCTGTGCCCTGGAGGAAACCAGATCCTAGCTCAGGCTGCTGCCCACAGCAGCAATGTGCAGATTCTGTGCCATTTTGAGTCATGGGCCTATCCAGTCCACCCCTTGCTTCTTCATGGGAGATGGCCCAGACCCTGACTAAGCAATTAAGTACCAGACAGGAGGGCAGATGTACCACAGGCTGTGGTCACCCCAGGGGTCATTCCCTCTTAGCCAGCAAGACTGACAAGCTGACTGACCTTGCGCTTCCGGCACACCAGGCTGGCAGCAGTGATGAGCTGAATGGCGTAGCGGAGGGAGGTCTCCAAGCCGATGCGGGTCAGCACGGTATAGGCATCCTCACTCATCTCCACATCCTCCTCCTCACACCTAGGGCCAGGTGGGCCTGAGTCAGGCAGAAGTCACTGCAGCATTTCTGCTGTGTCTTAAAGCCACAGACAACTATGTCTCTTGACCCACTCCAAGGATTCCTTCCCACCTCTTGCTCCAGTGATCCCACCTTAGGTCAGAGTTCACATACCACTCAGCTCTCCCTTGGCAACCCAGAGGTCTGGTGCCTGTCACCCCCACCCCAACCTCAGTGTCCCCTGTGGTGGGATGGGCAGAGCTGGCCACACCGGATGCGGAGTATTTGCTTTGTGTCTTTCTCGCTGTAAGGGGAGGTGGACACGATGAGCAGCCGGTCCAGTAGGTCTATGGGGATTCCATGGGGGCTCTGGTAGCTGGTGCCTCGGATCCTAGGGGTCAGGGATGGCTGTCAGGTGATGAACCGGGAACCCAGCTCTGCCTTTCAGCATCTTTCACAGCCCACTCAGTGAGGTAAACAGTCATCTGACAGCACAGCTTTCCACAGGTGCACCAACCCCACCCCACCTCTGCACACCAGGCACCAAGGAAACTGGCCTGGATGAGCTCCTGCTCCCAGAGCACACAATGGGCTTCACAAGGCCCTGACAGTACCCCAGTCACAGTAGTTTGTCCACAGTCACTGGGAGTTCAGAGGCACTGCTCTAGAGGGAGGCAGGATTAGGTTCCCATGAGCCACAGGGAGGTACAAGCTTCAGTCTTCACAGGCTGCCATCATTTGAGCTTCTGCATGTGTGCAGCAGCCCAAGGGCAATGGTGTCCTCTAATGCTTTTCCACCTTACTTCTTTGAGACAGTCTCTCACTGACCCTGGAGCTTCCCATCAACTAGGCTGACCAGACAGCCTGACAGATCCTTCTCTGCCTCTCTTAGTGCTGGGGCTACAGGCATGTGCACCCATGACCCAGCTTTGACATGGGTGCTGGGGATTGAAATCAGGTCCTTGTAGTTGCACAGCTAGCACTCTTACTGAGCAACTCCCCAGACCCTCCACAGCTTCCTTAAGACCGTAAATATTGATTTCTAATGACTAAGTGGCTAGGTCTATGTAACTTCCTTGGTTGTGTGGTTCATAGTGCATCATCCTTGTGAGTTCCCTGTACAAACCTGGAGTGCTTGGGCAGTTTGGGACCTACTGTTCCACCAAGTTAGAGCAGCAGGGTTCCTGCTATGCAGAACTGCACCCCTTCCCTCGTGTCACAAGACACTTTTTAATAATAAGCCCCCAGGTTACCTTACCTGGTACTCAGCAGCTGCTCACCCTGTAGCCACCCCACTGCCTGCGCCCCATTCTAAGGCCTCTGGGGCCACTTACCGGGTGATACCTCGGTTGGTGGCCATGATGAGGACAGGCGCCATGTCACTCTCCAGGGCCCGGTTGAGGAAGGAGAAGCTCTCTATGTCCAGCATGTGGACCTCATCAATGAACAGCACCTGGCAGCCATCAGGCCACAGGTCACACTCAGGCCTGCCCTTCCTCCTGATCCAATCCCCACTGGCCACCAGCTCTCACCACTCACCCCTGGGATGATTTCTGCCTTTCCCTCCTCCCGCCACTCAGCCACCTTGGCGTTGATCTGTTCTCGGACTTCTGATTTGATCTCCCCTGTGTCACCTGCAGGAGATAAGGTGGCAACAGGGGAGCCAGAGATAAGGATCAGGAGCTAGAGGGGGAAATTAAACACAAAGAGACAGATACCAGGGAGCAAGACCATGGTGGCAAAGTGGCGGGAGGCCAGGGAGTCTGAGGGTAGGGACCCAAGGAGGGGCTGCCGGGCAATTGCAGGAAGGGAAAACCAAGCTCAGATGGAGAACAGAAGACAAGCAGCAGGGATCCGGAGAGAAAGAGCTGAGAGGGTGGGCCATGCTGGGGGAGGAGCACAGGAATAGATTCCAGGGACCCACATCAGGGCAGAACACTGACCTGAAAAGAGGGCCAGGAAGCCCTGGGTGCGTGAGTTGATGACGTCGATCTCGTGCAGGGACACGGTGTGCACCACCTCCTTGCGCTTCTGCAGCTCTCCGTCTGGGCACTGCACAAACTTGGTCTATGGGACCAGGGGCAAGGGTAAGGACATAAAAGTACACGGGGTACCCAGGGCTCCAGCAAGGGAGATGACAGGAGTACTCATACCCCATGGCCATGGGAATGACACAGTAAACAGAAACATCCCTATGTGGGGACAGGGGGTCTCACAGTGCACCTGGGAGCCCATGGCGTCATAGTCACGGGCACGAGTGAAAGAGCGGCCCAGCTTGGAGATCTTGCCTGTGGCCTTGTCAATGGTGATCACATCCCTGAGGGAGAAGGAAAGCAAAAGTGAAGGGAGGATCAGAGCTCCCCCACTGCCCAGACTACCCACACAATTCCAGGTGGCTCACCCAGCCTGGACCTTGTCCTTGGTCAGAGACTCAATCATCTTGGTGCCCAAGTCATAGATGGTCTCCATCTCTGTAGTCTTGAGGGTCAGCTTGCCCACTTTGGAGCCCTAAGTGGGGGATAAGCCAGGAAAGGTTCAGAGAACTACAGGGTAATCAGAAACCCTGCTCTGGCCTGTATATAGCTTCAAAATGGATGTCCAACACTATGTGCCAACCACAACTAAGTAATTGTAAACAGCAACACAAGGGTTGTCTGCTGGGCCAGAGATGGCTTCTTACTGTGGATTCTAAGCAGGAGCTCTACCTCTGACACAGGCCCCCAAACCTCAATGTGGATTCTAGCTAGTTACAACTGAGCTATACCCCCAGCCATGTTATTTTATTGTATTTTTTGTTTTGTTTTTTCAAGGTATGGTTGTGCTCTAGCCCAGCTTGACGTGGAATTCACTATGTAGTCTCAGGGAGGCCTGGAACTCATGGCAATTCTCCTACCTCTATCTTCTGAGTGTTGGGATTAAAGGTGTACACCATCACACTTGGTGTGTTTTGGGGACCATTGTCATGTGCAACCCAGGCTGGCCTGAAACTTGTGGTTTTCAGCTTCCACCTTAGTGTGTGTCTAGAGCCACCTTAGTGCTGGGATCACAGAATACATAACCATACCCAGCTGGCTCATTTTCTTTTTTACTATTACATTTTATTTATTTATTTATTTGAGACAGAGAGACAGACAGAGAGAGATAGAACGGCACGCCAAGGCCTTCAGCCACTGTAAATGAACTCCAGACACATGTCAGCTGGCTCATTTTCAATAGGAACAGATCTAATGTGCATCTATATCAACTTATGTTTTTTTTTTTTAATTTAATTTATTAGTTTTCTTTTCAGTAAATACAGGCAGTTTGGTACCATTATTTAGGCTCATCTGTGATCTACCCCCTCCCATTAGACCCTCCTTGTTATTGAAAATGGGTCGTGCATTGTGGAGTTAGCCCCCAGTTATTAGACTTATGGTTTTAATAACTGTAAACAGACTTGTAAATTAGTTCCATCCATCAGTAATAACTTTGAATCTTAAAAATATGGTAAGAAGCCGGGCGTGGTGGCGCACGCTTTTAATCCCAACACTCGGGAGGCTGAGGTAGGAGGATTGCCATGAGTTCGAGTTCACCCTGAGACTACATAGTGATTTCCAGGTCAGCCTGGACTAGAGCGAAACTCTACCTCGTAAAACCAAAAAAAAAAAAAAAAAAAAAAGGTAAGAATATTTATGGGCAAAGCTGCTTCCAAGATATACATATATATTTTACGTATCAGTGTGCACTTGTGTGTGGCCACGTTCAACCATGCATGCACGTGTGCGGGGGTAAGTAGACAACCTGGCTAGCTTGTAAAAGTGAGACCCCAACTCAAACAATATCACAGAAACAGGAACAAATGTAAAAAAAAGAGTGCCCATCTCAATAAAACACAGGAGCTTAGGGACCAGGGGTTTAGTCAATAGGATTCAACCATGTTCTTTTCTCCAGATCACTGCCATAGCACCTGAAATAATGTGAAAGGAGACCTAGCAACACAGATGAACCTCAAAGCCTTCCAGTTTGTTGAATAAAAGCATCTAGGGGACTCACAACATGCAATTTCAGAGGCAGGTGTGTGTTGCCACCAAGCCACTCACTTGACCTAAGGGGCTCAGCCAATGAAGCACTTGCCTGGAGTGCAAGAGGCTCTGGGTTCTACACTATCCACTCACAGGAACACAAAGTTCCAAAATGGGGCTGGGGAGATGGCTCAGTGGTTAAAGTGCTTGTTGCCTGACCTGATTTCCAATTTCCAGAAACCATATACAAGTAGACATGGTATGGTAGTGCCCACCTGTATTTGGAGGCAAACAAGAGATCTTGCCTCAAGTAGAAGTTGAAGACTACCACCTAAAGATGCTCTCTGACCTCTGCACGGATTCCAGGAACTACGCACTCACACATGCGCACACACAGACAACAAGTTCCAAAAGGGAAAAAGGTTAAGATAATTACACTATGGTATTTAAAAAAGTACTTTATTTTTACTTATTTATTTGAGAGAGGGAAAGATGAAAGAGAGAGGAGAGAATGGGTGTACCAGGGGTTCCAGCCACTGTAAACGAACTCCAGATGCATGCGCCACTTTGTGTATCTGGCTTACATGGGTCCTGGGGAATCAAACCGAGGTCCTTTAACTGTGCAGGCAAGTATCTTACACACTAAGCCATCTCTCCTGCCCTTATTTTATTTTTTGAGGTAGGGTCTCATTCTAGCCCAGCTGACCTGGAATTTACTATATAGTCTCAGGGTGGGCCAGAACTCATAGTGATCCTACTTCTGCCTCACAAGTGCTGGGATTAAAAAGGCATGTGCCACCACATCTGGCTGGGATTTTATTTTTTTACGTATTTTATTTACTTGAGTATTTCAGTATATTTATTTATTTGAGAGAGAAAGATGGAGAGAGAGGAAGAGAATGGGAGCGCTAAGGCCTCCAGCCACTGCAAACAAACTCTAGACTCATGTGCTCACTTGTGCCTCTGGCTTGCGTGGGTCCTGGAATATCGAACTGGGATCTTTTGGCTTTGCAGGCAAATGCCTTAACCGCTAAGCCATCTCTTCAGCCCTGGGATTTTATTTTTATTTGAGGAATGAACTTACTCTAGCCTAGGCTGATTTGGAACTCACTCTGTAGCCCCAGGCTGGTCTTTAACTCATGGCATCCTCCTACCTCAGCCTCTCAAGTGCTGGGACTAAAAGCATGTACCACCACATCTGGAAAATTTTATTTACTTTATTTATTTATTTATTGTCTGGATTAAAGGTATGTGCCACTGTGCTCCCAGCTCTTTCAAAGAGGATTTATTTATTTGACAAAAAGAGGGAGGGGGAAGGGAGAGAGAGAGTGAGTGAGAATGGGTGTGCCAGGGCCTCCAGCCACTGCAAATGAACTCACATGCGCCCCCTTGTGCAACTGGCTAATGTGGGTCCCGGGGAATCGAACCTGGGACCCTCAGCTTTGTGGAAAAATGCCTTAATTGCTAAGCCATCCCCCTCCAGTCCTTATTTATTTTGATTGTTCCAAGCAAGGTCTCACTCTAGTTCAGGCTGAATTGGAATTCACTCTGTAGTCTGGGGCTGGCCTCGAACTCATGGTGATCCTCCTACCTCTGCTTCATGAGTGGTGGGATTAAAAGCATGAGCCACCACGTCTAGCTGGATTTTTAAAAATTTATTTATTTATTTATTTATTTATTTATTTATTTGCAAGGAGAGAAAGAGAGAGAGAGAGAGAAGTGAGAAGAGAGACAGAGAAAGAATGGGCAAGCCTGGGCCTCTAGCCCCTGCAAACGAACTCCAAAAACATGTGCCCCTTGTGCATCTGCTTATGTGGGTCCTGGGGAATTGAACCTGGGTCCTTTACCTCTGCCTCGCAAGTGCTGGGATTAAAGGCATGCAATACCATGCCCTGCTATGCAGGTGCCTTTGTGCTGTTTCTTCTCCTTTTTTTTTTTTTAGTAGGTGTTAGGTTTGGACAAAATGGAGTCACCCAGGACTGAAGGACAGACAGCAGAATGGTGACAGAGGAGTCATCCACATTCCTCAAGAAATTGTCCAGCCATTATCCCTCCTCTGCCTAACAAGATTCCAGGTCTAGATTTACTGCCCTCTTCTCTCTCACTGGGTCACTTCTGGTCTCAGCCTATGGATAATGTAGAGATTTATTGCCCCAACAAAGAAATTCCTTCCCTTCCTCACTTTCCCCCAATTGAAAAGCCTATAAAGCCCCCTATCTGTAACCCCAGACTGACTGCTCCACTCCTGAGTCAGTCCTGGCAGCTCGGGTTTTTCCCCTGAATAAATACTTCCACCTCTGCCTCCAAGTGGTTTCCTTGGTCACTCCTGCACCTTACAGTAGGGTCTAACTCTAACTCTGGAATACACTATGTAGTCTCAGGGTGGCCTCGAACTCACAGCAATCCTCCTACCTCTGCCTCCCGAACGCTGGGATTAAAGGTGTGCGCCACCACACCCGGTATTCAACTTCTCCTGTCATCTGTGAGGCAGAGTTACACGTCACCTCACAACTTCTGGATAGGATTAAGAGGAGAAATACAACTGGTGGGAAACAGAATAATTTAGAGGTAAAATCTGACAGAAATTTACTTAGGAGCAATACTGCATCTGCTCTTTTAGAAATTAATTTTTACCCTAGAACTAAAATGTGAGACTGTACTTTTCTGCTAAATATTAGCAGCTCCAAAGACTTCAGAAGAACTGAATCATTCTCAGAGAAGCCTTCACTGTCCGCAGTGGGAGGAGTAGAGTCCCTACAGCCACACACAGGTGACAGGGAGGCAATGCAAATGTCAGGAGTCCTAGAACACAGACCGGCCTGGAGGTATGCTCACTCTCTTAGTTTTCTAGGATGACCTCTACTTTCTTAAACTTCTTCAGCTCAACAAGTAGCTCCCAATATTTGAGACAGAGCCACATGAGCCTCCCATTTCGGCGTTTGTTAGTATTCCTCACATCACCACAGTGCTTGTCATGCTTAAATTCATCAGTCAGGCTGGCTGCCATCTCTAGGTCAGCAGCCAGGGGCTTGGTGGACAAAAGCACCAGTAAGTTCTTCTCCAGCTCCAGCCTCGTGCTGTGGGGGAGAACTGGGCTGCAGTAGATACTCTGGCGTTCCACGACAGCCTCTCCTACTTCCTTGAGCAACAGCTTGCCTTTCCTCTGCCTGTCCTCCTCCTCCTCCTCCTCCAGGCAGCTCAGATACACACTTCTCAGAGGCTGTAGCTGGCTTTCTTCTTGCATTACTCAAGCCCGTTCCCATTCTAGAAGCTTCCTTTCTTCCGCTAACTTGAGCCCCTGAGAGATGAGGGCTTCTTGATAGCCGCTTGTTCTGTCCTGCTCCTTTTCCAATTCCAAGGACAGCTGAGCCACAGCACGGCCGTCTTCCGAGACCATGGCGTGGTACTTGGCTTCCAGATTCCACCGGATAGCAGTTGTTCACTGGTGAGATGCTTCTCTTTCCTTTTCTGTTTCTTTTTGGGATTCCCTGGACCAAATCCAGTGAAATGAGGCCAGTTCCAGCATTAGCACCAACAGGGCATAATTCCCCCTGCTTCCATCACCCCCCATCATCCCTGGGTTTGGGCCGGATATTCCAGTTTGGGGGATCATTTAAATTATTCATGGAGATATATCTTTAATCCCAGCACTGAGGAGGCAGAGGTAGGAGCCAACCTTCTTCAAAAACAGCTGGAGGAACAACTTCCTCCTTTAGTCAATCCTTCCTGCAAGCAACCTCAGAAACCCACTGCAGAGGAATGTCTGTGAATTCCTAATCCAAGTAAATTGACCACTTTAACCTGTCCATATTACCACATGCCCAATGCAAAATAAATTATATTAAATATGAGAAGCTATACAGTTGAAAGAATGACAAAGTCTGTGTACATGCTTAGAAGTGGCAATTTTGTGACGGGCGAGGTGGCGCACACCTTTAATCCCAGCACTCTGGAGGCAGAGGTAGAAGGATCACTGTGAGTTCAAGGCCACTCTGAGACTACATAGTGCATTCCAGGTCAGCCTGGGCTAGACTCTCTCTCACCTTTTTTGGAGACAGGATCTCACTTTATAACTCAGGCTGTCCTAAAACTAGTGGCAGCCTCAGCAATCAGGCTCCTGGGATTACGGGTGTTCAAGCTAACAGGGCAGGTTTTTATGCTTCACTGGTTGGAATGTACTGGCAGAAACTTCCAGACCCTTTCCTCTCATTACCTGCCCAGGTCTCCATTCCTTAGTGCTGCTGACAGTACTCCTCACGAAAGCAAAAAGACAGTCACTCACCTGATTCCCACCCTACACAGGTACGTTGATGGCTCTAATCTGCAGCTGGGACCTTCCTTGGAGTCCAACATGCCTTGCCTGCCTCAGGCCTATGACTGGCAGTGGCTTGGCCAGAAGCAACAGCATTGAGGAGCATAAGGGACTCACCGTGCCCGTGGCTGGACGATCAATCTGGATTTCTACCACTTCACCCTCGATGATCTCTGTCTCCTCCCTGGCCAGAAACACAGCAGAGCCAGGATCAGCCTATAACCTGGGGCTAAGACCCTGGCTAAGGACTTAGGGCCACCACAGCTCACTCACTTTATGCGCACACCAATGGAGCGGCGGAAAGCCTGCGTCAGTGCCTCTGTCTTGCTCATCTCCAGGGAGAAGATCTCACTGCCTGCGATGGCCGTGAATGGCGTGTCAGGGCCCAGTGCCTGGGCCATGCCTGTGGGGAGACAGTCAGTGTCCAATCTCCCTTTTTACTTCCTGGACTTTTGTATTTATTTGAAAGAAAGAGAGAGAGAGGAAGAGACACAGAGACAGAGAGAATGGGCATGCCAGGGCCTCTAGCCACTGCAAAGGAATTCCAGATGCACATTACCCCTTGTACATCAAGCTTACATGGCTCCTGGGGAATCAAAGCAGAGTCCTTAGGCAGGGCAGGCAAATGCCTTAACCATTAAGCCATTTCTCCAGCCCCAGAACCTTTGTTTTATCAAGACAGCACTGATCCAGATTAAAATGTTAAACAGGCCTGAAGAGATGACTCAGCAGTTAAGGCACTTGCCTACAAAGCCTAATGATCTTGGTTAGATACCAGAGTACCTACAGAAAGCCAGATGCACAAGGTGACCCATGCATGTGGAGTTTCTTTGCAATGACTGGAGGCCCTGGAGCATCCATTCTATCTGCCTCTTTCTCTCTCAAATAAATTAACATTTAAAAAATAAGCCAGATATGCATGCCTTTAATCCCAGCACCTGGGGAGCTGAGGTAGGAGGACCATCGTGAGTTTGAAGCCAAACTGAGACTCCATAGTGAATTCTAGGTCAGCCTGGGTTAGAGTGAAACCCTACCTCGAAAAAACCAACAAATAAATAAATAATTATAAGTTAAAGCCAGGCATGGTGGTGCATGCCTTTAATCCTAGCACTTGGGAGGATCACTGAGAGTTTGAGGACACCCTGAAACTGCATAGTAAATTCCAGGTCAGCCTGGACTAGAGCAAGACCCTACCTCAAAAAACTACACACAAAAAAACTTTGTTTTACATGTATATATATACATACCTACATATGTACATACGTACGTGTGTGTGTGTGTGTGTATGTACACACTCACACACACATACATATATAAAATAAAAGAGAGAGAGAGAGATACCTCTAGTCCTCACAAACAAACTCTAGACACATGTGTCACCATGTACAATGTGCATCTGGCTTACATGGGTTCTAGGGACTCAAACCTGGGTTCTCAGCCTTCATAGGCAAGTACCTTAACCACTAACCCACCTCTTTAGCCCCACAAGTAATTTTTAAATGTTGAAACAAAAAGCAAAACTGCCTCTTTAAGGTCTCAGCCTCCTCTGCAGCACCCTATGACCCTATGATAAGTTCCTGGTCAATAATGAGCAAAGTGGGGCTGGAGAGATGGCTTAGCGGTTAAGCGCTTGCCTGTGAAGCCTAAGGACCCCAGTTCGAGGCTCGGTTCCCCAGGTCCCACGTTAGCCAGATGCACAAGGGGGCGCACGCATCTGGAGTTCGTTTGCAGAGGCTGGAAGCCCTGGCGCGCCCATTCTCTCTCTCTCCCTCTATCTGTCTTTCTCTCTGTGTCTGTTGCTCTCAAATAAATAAATAAATAAAAATTTAAAAAAATACATAAAAAAATAATAATAATGAGCAAAGTGTATGGGCTTCCCCAGCTGGGCTTCCAGGGAGCTAACCCCAGGATATGTTCTTACTCTGCAATTCTTTTGTTCCTTGACACCAAGGAAGTGCTGAGAAGTTGAGGCAGGGTCCTTTGTTTAAAGGATCTCATAGAACTGCTCCATATGTCCTAGGTGGCCTTTCCCCGTGTTCTTCTCCATGAGATACTGCTTAAGCCACTATTAAACAAAGCTGAACTTCACCCTGACCCTGACTTCCATCGAAGGGATCAACTGGAAGAGATCAGAATGCCTATCCAACAAGGTCTCTTACCCATGGCAATGGCTGTCTTCCCAGTACCCGGCTGGCCAGCGATGAGGACGGCCCGTCCCGCAATCTTCCCTTCTCGGATCATCTCCAGCACCACGCCAGCTGCCCGCCTGGCAGCCAGCTGGCCCACCATGCCCTGGGAAGCCTGTAGGGTGGGGAGTAAGAGAGGACAGTAGGGTCAGCTCAACCGCTGCATTCTGACCACATCTTAGCCAGTGAGGAGAAACCAGATTTTGTTGCCTAGGACTTCTAAAAAAACTTTCTGATACCTCCATTTCTTTCCATTTTGTTTTGTGAGACAGGGTTGCTATGCAGCCTTGGCTGGCCTGGAACTCTCTATGTAGACCAGGTAATCCTCCTGCTTGTGCCTTATGAGTGCTGGAATATAAACCTGTGCTACCATTCCTGGCTCTGTTCTCATGTTTGTTTCTTTTTAAATGTATATTTATTTATTTATTTTCAAGCAGAGACAGAGACAGAGACAGAGAGAGAGAGAGGGAGAGAGAGAGAGAGGGAGGGAGGGAGGAGTGACAGAGAGAATGGACATGCCAGGACCTCTAACGACTACAAATGAACTCAAGATGCACACAGCATTTTGTGCATCTGGCTTTACACGGGTACTAAGGAATTGAACCCAGGTCATCCGGCTTTGCAGGCAAGCACCTTAACCACTGAGCCATCTCTCCAGCTCCTATTCTCATTTCTGTTTTTGGTTTTTCAAGATAGGGTCTCACTCTAGCCTAGGCTGACCTGGAATTCACTATGTAGTTTAAAGGTGGATTGGAATTCACAGTGATCCTCCTACCTCTGCTTCCTGAGTGCAGGGATTAAAGGCGTGTACCAAAATGCCTGGCTCCCTGTTCTCATGTCTTTTCTTCTTTTTTTAAAAAAAATATATTTTATGTATTTATTTATGAGAAAGAGAGAGAGGCAGACAGAGAGAAAATGGGTGCACCAGGGCCTCCAGCCACTGCAAATGAACTCCAGACGCATGTGCCCCCTTGTGCACCTAGCTTATGTAGGTCCTGGGGAATCGAATGTTTGGCTTTGCAGGCAAATGCCTTAACCACTAAGCCATCTTCCCCAACCCTGCCACCCGCCACCTTTTTTAAAAAGATTATTATTATTATTTTTTAAAATTTATTTATTTATTTATTTGAGAGCGACAGACACAGAGAGAAAGATAGAGGGAGAGAGAGAATGGTGCGCCAGAGCTTCCAGCCTCTGCAAACGAACTCCAGACGCATGCGCCCCCTTGTGCATCTGGCTAACGTGGGACCTGGGGTACCGAGCCTCGAACCGGGGTCCTTAGGCTTCACAGGCAAGCGCTTAACAGCTAAGCCATCTCTCCAGCCCTTAAAAAGATTATTTTTATTATTTTTATTTATTTATTTGAGAGTGACAGAGAGAGGAAGAGGGAGAGAGAGAGAGAGAAAATGGGTGTGCCAGGGCCTTCAGCCACTGCAAATAAACTCCAGACACATGCGCCCCCTTGTGCATCTAGCTAACATGGGTCCTGAGGAGTCAAGCCTCGAACCAGGGTCCTTAGGCTTCACAGGCAAGTCCTTAACCGCTAAGCCATCTCTCCAGCCCTAAAGATTTATTTTTATTTATGAGAGACAGACAGAGGTGTGGGAGAGAGAAAGATAAACTGAGAATGGGCACGCCAGGGCCTCTAGCCACTGCAAATGAACTCCAGATGCATGTGCCACCACGTGCATCTGGCTTATGTGGGACCTGGAGAATGGAAGTTGGGTCCTTAAGCCTTGCAGGTATGCACCTTAATCACTAAACCATTTCTCCAGCCCTCATTTCTTTTTATTTTTTTTATTTGAGAGAGGGACAGAGGCAGAGAGACAGAGAGAATTGGTGTGCTATGGCTTCCAGTCACTGCAAACAAACTCCAGATGTATGCACCACCTTGTGCATCTGGCTAATGTGGGTCCTGGGGAATCGAACCAAGGTCCTTTGGCTTTGGAGGCAAGCGTCTTAACTGCTACGCCATCTCTCCAGCCCAGCCCTCATTTCTTAATCCTAATAAAAAATTCATGTGTGGCTGGGTATAGTGGTGCAGGTCTTTAATCCCAGCACTTGGGAGGCAGAAGTAGGATGATCACCGTGAGTTTGAGGCTACACTGGGATTACATAATGAATTCCAGTTCAGCCTGAGCTAGAGTGAGACCCTACCTCAAACAAAACAAAACAAAACAAATCTCATGTGTGGCTTCACTGTATCAGTATGGAAACAGAAGGCTGGAATATCAGAACAGGCCTGTTTGAGCAGCCCATATACCCCAAACCCCAGGCTGCCTACCTGTCGAGGCTCCAAGGCATCATCCAGCCCCAGGCCACGGATGTGAGAGTGAGCACCTGTGTGGGAAGGAAGGAAGACAGTGTTATTGGCCAGCTCAAGCCAACACATGGCCTGAGGTATGGGCTTCCCTTACAGCCCTGGCTTCCTTCTCACAAGAGGCCCAAATCATCAAGTCACTACAAGGACAGCTGAGTGTATTAAGTACTCAGCAGATAGGAGCATCTCCCAGGACACAAAGGAGCTGGGCTGACATCACTAGATACTAGGATAGTGATTACTCTGTGGTTCTCAAGGCATTCCATGAAGACTTAACAAGCAAGAGCTCTAGCTATTGTCACCCAGAACACTTTTGGGAACACATAATAATTGCTCTAGGCACATCCACAGGGATGGGGAGGAAGAGCAGAGAGGGTGGGTTCCATCTCAGGATACCCAGCCAGAGAGAGCCTAGCACTTCATCCCAGACCAGGATCAGGCAAATGGCAGCCTGGGGGCTCCAGCCCAGCCCGCTCTTTCACACCCTGTCTTGCTGCCATCTCAAATAATGGACTGAGTCAATTTCAGAGGGCACAAAATTTAATAAGGGTTAGGACTCAAGCTCACTAATAAAGGGTGAGGCCTTGATCTTGCTCCCTAGCAGTGCAAAATTAAAAAAAAAAAAAAATTAAGGTTTCATTTCATTGAAGTAGAACTTATCTATCAGTTGGGTGTGGTGGTGTACCCCATCATCCCAGTACTCAGGAGGTGGAGGCAGAAGAATCTGTAATTAAAGTCCATCCTTGGCTACAGAGTAAGTTCAAGACCAGACAAGGTAATGTAGTGCAATCTGGTCTCAACATTAAAACCATACAATAGGCCGGGAATGGTGTTGCATGCCTTTAATCCCAGCATTTGTGAGGCAGAAGTAGGAGGATCAACATGAGTTCAAGACCACCCTGAGACTACATAGTGAAGTCCAGGTCAGCCTGGGCTAGAGTGAGACCCTATGTTGAAAAACAAAACAAAACCAACAAGCAAAATAACTGTAGGGGGTGGGGATGTAGCTGAGTGGTAGGGTCCTAGATTTAACTCCAATACTTTCCCAACAAATAGCTTTATGAACCTGTGCTAGACTATGCACTTAAGGGCAGCTATTATTCACCACTGGATCCTAGAACAGGTGAAACAGTCTCACTAATTTACCTAGGCTGGTAGACCTCATGAGCCCCCTGTCTCTGCCTTCTGATTGCTAAATTACAGTGTGTACCGAATTGAAGCTGACATCACAAGGGGAAACTATCCTGGCTCCATTTGCAGATGAGGAAACTGAGGTACAGGGAGCAAGCAGCCTGGCCACTCAGTGCAAAGAATCCAGCAATGACTGAAAGCCCACAGCCCTCCTGCCTCTCTCAGCTGCTTGGTGCAGCCTTTTCCCATTGCACAACCCCTCAGAGAGGTGCATCCTGCTAGTCTGTGCAGCCCGGTTGCCTGCTGTGTCCCAGGTTTGCAGTAATGTGGCCCAGGGCCACCATAACAGCAGTTATGCTCTGCGCCTCACAGGGCACTGGAGGTTTCCAGCAGACAGATTCATCCTTTGATGGCTGAGGCAGACCCAGTGACTGCACTCAGGTTCTCTACTTTTCTGCCTTCCAGGACCCCCACCAGAACTGCCTGGCTTAGGTGCAGCCTGGGGTCAGGGCACAGTGCGGACCGTCATGCTCCACCTGAGTCCCCCTGCCCCCCCACCACCAGGCGAAGAGCAGGGGATGACATGGAGCCATTTCCTCTCTCTTAGAAGCCTGAGCACATCTGCTGTCGGACCACTGGCAGGCAGGGTCTCAGCCTTGTCCTGACCTGTTCACTCACCGATTCGCTCTATCCTTGTCACATCCCGGATCTCAGGGACTTTGGTGGTGGCAGTCTGCAGATACAGAAAGATGTGTAATTAGAGTCCTGTAGTCCCAACTCCCATTGTCTTCCCCGGATGGCCCCTTCCTCTCACAAGCTGCTCCTCTCTGCTCCTTCTCACAGGCAGTTGACAGACTGACACCAGTCATTCCCACCCTCTAAGCTATCACCGACTATGGGGTGACTAACCCCACTACATTGACAGGCCCAGGAAGACAAGATCTGTGTCACCTGCCACTCTGTTCTTAGGGCTCAGCATGTGTTCCAACTCCAGTGCATGAATGGAAAAGCCTTTGTCAACAGTTAACTGTGAGCTCTGAAAGCCACTCCAGGGAGACACTCAGTCAATGTTGTAGGCCCAGTGGATGTGTGTCCCATGCAGGGCAGGGCCTGTACTTCTCTGGTTCATTGGAGTACTGACTTACTCAACAAGCATGCATGGGGGCCTCCAGCTCTCCAGAGAGGAACCAGAACATCTGTAACACCGCTGAGGAAGGACAATTCAAGAACCCCAAGAGTACCTGACCTAGGCACAGGAATGCTAATAGCATTATTCACAGCAGCCATATGCTAACCTAACCAACTGAGAGACAAATGTGGTATGCCCACATACTGGAGTATTATTCAGGTGTAATAGGAGTGACATTCTTTTTATTTTTTATTTTATTTTTTTTTTATTGAGAAGGGGAAGGAGGCAGTGAGGGGGGTGAGAGGGAGGAAGGGGAAGAGAGAATGGGCACACCATGGCTTCCAGGCACTGCAAACAAACTCCAGATGCATGCACTACCTTGTGCATCCAGCTTACATGGATACTGGGGAATCAAACAGAGGTCCTTTGGCTTTGCAGGCAAGCACCTTACCTACTAAGCCATCTCTCCAGCCCTCTATTTTATTTGCAAGCAGGAAGAAAAAACACAAGGTGACACATGCATTTGGAGTTTGACTGCAGTGACTGGAGGCCTTAGCATACCAATTCTCTCTCACACACACACATAAAAAAAGGCAGTGTATTGGGCTTCCTTCAAAAATAGAGCTGAGCATGGTGGCGTACGCCTTTAATGCCAGCACCAGGGAGGCAGAAGTAGGAGTATCACGTGAGTTCAAGGCCACCCTGAGACGACTACATAGTGAGTTCCAGGTCAGCCTGGACTAGAGTGAGACCCTACCTCAAGAAACCAAAAAATAAAAAAATAAAAATGAAGGCCTAAGTTGGGGATGGTGGCCCAAGCCTTTAATTTCAGCACTCAGGAGGCAGAGGTAGGAGGATCACCATGAAATCAAGGCCACCCTGAGACTACATACTGAATTCCAGGTAGAGCAAGACCCGACCTCAAAAAGGGGGGGGGGGTGGATAGATGGCTTAGCAGTGAAGGCACTTCTCTTCGAAGCCTAAGGATCCAAGTTCAATTCTGCAGGAGCCACATATGACAGAAGCACAAGGTGGGCGTCTGGAGCTTATTGGCAGTGGCTAGCGGCCTTGGCATGTCCACTCTGTTTACAAATAAATTTTAAAAAAAAATGATTTTTTGTTTTGTTTTGGTTTTTGAGGTAGGGTCTCGCTCTAGCTCAGGCTGACCTGGAATTCACTATGTCATCTCATGGTGGTCTTGAACTCTCAGCGATCCTCCTACCTCTGCCTCCTGAGTGCTAAGATTAAAAGCGTGTACCACCACGACCAGCTTAAAGCATATTTAAAAAAAAAAACAAACCTGCAAATTCCGCCCTGCTCCTCTCAGCTCTTCTTCTCTGCTTGGCTTGCCTACCTCCTTTTTGGTTTGGGCCACAAGAATACACTATAAGCTCTCCTCCTTCACCCTGGGTGGATGTGTACACTGTGTGCAGGAGCTTGGATCTACCATCAGATTTGGAGCAGGCTTACGAGCCAGAAGCTCCAATAAATATGGAGTCCCCGAAAGTCCAGGAGCCTGGATCTCCTCCTTCACCCTGGTGGATGTGCACTGTCTGGAAGAGCTTTCACCTAACGCTGAGCCTCTCGAGGAGCAAGCAGCAAAATCAGATTTGTGCGAGGTCGCGTCGAAGAGCAGGTGAGTCTTGTCCTAACACCATCAAAGTCTTCCAGGCCAAGAGTCCGATGATGGACCATCATGTAGCCAGAACAAAATAAGAAACCCTACACATACACTGACCCATCGATTTCTAATATTCTTCCATTGTTGCATCTGTATAGCTAATTTTAAAGATATGGACCAGGGGCTGGAGAGATGGCTTAGCGGTTAAGCGCTTGCCTGTGAAGCCTAAGGACCCCGGTTCGAGGCTTGGTTCCCCAGGTCCCACATTAGCCAGATGCACAAGGGGGTGCATGCGTCTGGAGTTTGTTTGCAGAGGCTGGAAGCCCTGGCGCGCCCATTCTCTCTCTCTCCCTCTATCTGTCTTTCTCTCTGTGTCTGTCACTCTCAAATAAATAAATTAATTAATTTAAAAAAAAAGATATGGATCAGCATCCTTCATCCAGGGAAGCTGAAGGGCCAGGCAAAATTTCAGAAGCAGCCAGATGCATGTTGCAGGATTATTCCTTGGAGGATAATTAAATTTGTTAAATATAACTATTATACAAGTTACCACACGCCCTACACGCATCAAAGGCATTCTAAAAAGGTTTCATTATAACACCCTACCAGTGTTCCACCACATTAAACAACAAAAAAGCCAACCCAGGTGGCAGATCCTTGGGTGTTGCCAGTGAGCTTCAGAGATCCTCCTGTGCCCATCTCCCCAGCTCTAGGATTACTGGAATGTGTCACCATGTCTGGCATTTTACATGGGGACTGGGGTTGGAACTCCATGATTCTCATTCTTGCCAGGCAAGTACTTTACCCATCTCCCCAGCCCATTCCTAACTTGTAATAGAGAAAGGGAAACTAAAGAAGCTGGTTTGTGGAGCTGCCCTCAATTACCCCCAACACACTTCCTCCCCTCAGAAGACTTAAGAGCAGGCTCCTCTCAGAAGCCACAGGGCTACACTGCCTGGTTACCTCATGGTTGCTCACAACCTTGTCCCTTGCTCTGTGACCCTTCCTACCTACTCTGTCCCTAAGACCCCAGAGCATAAAGACATCACCTCAATCTATTACTTGAGACTGGGGCTCAGGCTGGAGAGATGGCTCATCTAGTAAAGGCACTCACTTGCAAAGCCTGGCAGCCCAGGTTCAATTTCCCGGCACCCATGTAAAGCAGATGCACAAAGTGATGCATGGGTCTGGAGTTTGTTTGCAGTAGCAAGAGGCCCACCCTTCTCTTCTTACAACCATATATATATAATATATGTGTGTATGCATATATATGTATGTATAAAATCTTTTAAAAAAAGCCAGGCCCAGTGTGGTGGCACATGCCTTTAATCCCAGCACTTGGGAGGCAGAGGTTAGGAGGAATGATGTGAGTTTGAGGCCAGCCTAGGCAAAGACACAGATCCTGGAATCCCCAACTCTCTTGACATAGACCCTGGGCAAGAAACTATCTCCTGCAAGGGGTGTGCTCCTTTCACCAAGAGTCCCCTAAGCCTTGCAGCCCAGAGTGGAACAAACACCCTCTTTATAACTCAGGACTGAGTTGGGGTGGAGATCTGTGGTACAGCTCTTGCCCACCACATATGAGGCCCTGGGATCCATGCTCAACACCACCATCAACTCAGCAATGACACTCTCCTCCATCCAGTGCTAATGTGAAAAGACCTGCCAGTGCCCCTTTTCTCCTCTACCCCTTCCTCCTCCTGCTCCTTGCCATGGTAACAACAATAAACTCTGACCTCTGGGCTTCCTCCACCTTGACTAGGGATAGCATGAAAACTAAAGCCACCAGAAGGCCGGCCCAAGCCAAATTCAGACCTCACAGTATGTCTTCACTGACAAGTTTCTAAAGCAGGTACCAGGTCCAGTGTGTCTGATCTCCCACCGGAAGGCTCACTATCATTCATTCAAACATTCAGAACCAATTAACTGGGGGGAGGGGAGGAATGAGGAAATGACTCAGCTGGTAAAATGCTTGCTGCTGCGCAAGCTTGAGGTTCTGAGTTCAGATCTCCAGCACCCACAGTGCAGTCTGTAATCCCAGATAGGCAGTCTAGCTGAATCAGTGATCTCCAGGCTCAGAGAGAAATCCTGTCTCAAAAAAATTAGGTGGACAGCAATTGAGGAAGACACCTGATGTCAGTATCTAGCCTCTACACACAAATCCACACACATTCATACAAACCCACACCACATACAGACCAAAAAAAAAATAAATAAATAAAAGCCATGATTGAGCATTCCCAAGGACACGTGCCCTATATAATGTGTTGGAAATATGGTCCCAAGCCTGGTTTCTCCCCATTAACACACTTTTGGTTCTCAATAGTCTTTCCACTAGGGACCTATTAAAGTGACTTCACACACAGGCACACAGCACAGGTGCCCGTCTGCTCTTCTCCCCCAGAATTTAGGTGCCAATCCCACAAGAAACACTCTGAGGCACTCAAAATGATGGAGCCTAAGACACCACAATCCTCATCAGACATTGGGGCAAAACGCTCTGGATTTGGTCATTCACTGCAGAAAGGATTGAGATGAAATTCCCCCAGCGTGAGAAGAAGCACAAATGACATTCTGGAACCTAGCTTATTGTTTTTGCAACCTCCCCGAGCATCCACCTATATATATCACCTACATCAGCTCAGTGAGCCATCAACCAGCCCTATCCCCCGGGAGACCCGGGAATCCAGAAGACCCCAGCCCTATTCCCCGGGAGACCCGGGAATCCAGAAGACCCCAGCCCTATCCCCCGGGAGACCCGGGAATCCAGACCCCAGCCCTCCTCCCCCAGTCTCGAGAGAGAAGGTCACTTTTCAGCTCCCCACGCGCTCCAATACTTACAACGGTTGCCATGATGCTCACCAACCGCCAATGCCTGAGCGGAAACGGAAGTGCGGTAGAAGCGACTTGGCCTCTCTAGGCTACCGGGTCTTCCAGTCTAGATGTTTTATGAATATGTAAACACCTCCAAGCCCCGCCCACCCCGCGAGGCGGTGGTCCTTACGTCTCCTGTCTCCTCCTCCCGTTTCTCAGGCCCCCACCCAGCTCAGGCTGATTGCAGAATTCTGAACACTTTGTAGCAACCACACGTCTTCCACGCTCTTTCCCCTCTGTCCCGCCCTCTCCTTATGATGGACAGCTGCTTAGACCAATCACTTCCACCCGGCTCAGGAACAAGCCCCACCCCTCTGGAATTCGAGTCCTCCGTACTGGCGGCAACCGGACTGAGCCAACTGGATCCTCTCCACCAATGAGAAGACGCCCCCAAGCGCGGACCAATGGCGCTTGTCCGGAGGGGCGGGCACTGCCTCCTGGCGGCCGCGGGGTCTCACTGCAGCTCCTATCCCGGGTCAGTGACGCCGCGGCCCCCTCCTACCTAAGTCGGGAGCTCTCCCGGGCGGGGGTGCGGTCGTGCAAGAGGAAGCGGGGCGCTTTGCCACCTTGCCGGGGACAGCCACCTACCCGGCTCCTCACTTAGTCTCGTGCATTCTCTGGCTCCCCTTCTATGGTCCTCTGAGCCCCTTGCCTGCACCAGCCATGCCTCTAAGCCGCAGTCTGTCCATGTCTTCACTCCCAGGACTGGAGGATTGGGAGGATGAGTTCGACCTGGAGAACACCGTGCTTTTCGAGGTGGCCTGGGAGGTGGCCAACAAGGGTGAGCACGCCTGAGGCATCAGGCTGAGGGGCTCTTGGGATTGTGATTCAGAGGAGGACAGGGCTACACTGAGGCACTCTCCAGACCTGGGCAAAGCCCTGTGACTTTTGTGTCCTTGGGGAGGGGCTGGATTTCGCGTCCTGGGCCTGCGAGGAAGGGAAGAGAGGCTACTCAAGAAAGCTTCAGATCCTGAGATCTGAGGGATAGAACACTCGGCGAAAGATTCCTGGTTCCTAGAGGAAGGGACAGGAGACCTGGGGCATGAAGGATGAGAGGCACTGAGACTTATACAGGCAACCTTGAGGAGTGGGGAGGATTCTTGGGATCCATAGTCCTGGAGAAAGTGATCTCAGGATGTGGCTCCGACCCGGAGAGTTCACCCTTGTAGAAAAAGTATTTATGGACTATTCTGGGAATATCTGGAGACCTGGCCACTTGAAAGGAACGATGAGAGGGGATTGCAGTTTCTTAATTCGTAGGGCCTAGGTGGGAGAGGGTTGAAGGCCTAAATGCCTGGCTTCCAAGGAGCCCGAGCCTGGATTCTTAGGCAGAGAGAAACGGGAAGGCTGGAAGTCCTAAGTTGGTCAGGGGCTGGGCCCTAGGATGGGAGGGGCTGCAGTTGGGTGTACAAGGCATTCTAGACCCTGTGTTACTGGTTGGAGAAAAAGCTGGGTTGGAATCTCCAGGATGGCCTGTTTGGATCTCACTCCTCAGAAGCATAGGGGTCTAAGAATTTGTTTTGCTGGATCTTGGGGGGGAGAAGGGAACAGAGCCCCCCATAATGATGGGGGCAGGGAAACCAAAAACTGCATAGCCCCTGGGCCTTGGCTTTCAAAGGTGAGGAAGCTAGGGATCTAGACTCTTAGATCTGAGGTAGAGTTATGGTGGGGGCAGTGGTCAGCCCTGATAAGCAGGGTCCCTCAGATGTGTGTGGTAAGGAATATTGATTCAGGCTTGCTTGGATAACTTGGAAAAGCTGAATATGACATGAACCCTTTCTTGACCATGGCCTGGAGCAGGACTGAGGATTTGAACCTGAGTCCACCATGCTTGTGCTTCTGTCCCTTGGTTCCATGAGACCCAGGTGCCCATCTTTCTCTCTTCTCAGACCCAGGAGTCTCACCAAAATCCCCGTATTTCCTCTTGACTGGAACCTTCAGTCCTTCCCCTTTTCTGGGTCCAAAGTTTGGGTTTCCATTCCCTCTGCCCCATACCACCTGAGCCCATCCCCCAATCCACCAGGGGGCCCATTCTCATGCTCTTGGGCCCACAGTGGGTGGCATCTACACGGTGCTGCAGACGAAGGCAAAGGTGACAGGAGATGAATGGGGCGACAACTATTACCTTGTGGGACCATACACGGAGCAGGGTGTGAGGACGCAGGTGGAGCTGCTGGAGCCCCCAACCCCCTCCCTGAAGAGGACACTGGACTCCATGAACAGCAAGGGCTGCAAGGTGGGACATAGCACTGCCCTGCCACAGAGCAGGGTCAGCACATGGAGGAGGGCTGGGGATGGACAAGCCCAGGGTCCATAGGAGGCAGGAGCAGTCATAGGGGGCACTTTCCCAGCAGATCTAGAGAAGAGAGAGCAATAGCCAGTCAACAGATGTGGGGTCTGATGAAGTGGACTGGGGAATCCGGGATCTGGGTAAGTGGACACAGACAGACCTAAAGAAACATGAATCCAGGAGACTTGAGATCGTCAGTGTTAGAGAACAGGAACAAGCCAGAGCCATGAGTGGCAGCTCACACTTGTAATCCCACCTCTTGGGAGGCTAAAGGAAGATCGCTCTGAATTCAAAGGCAGCCTGGGCTGCAAAGCAAGACCCTGTCTCAGAGAAGGGAGAGAGGGAAGGGAGAGAGACAGGGGAAAACAGGAAGACAACCAGCCATATAGAGCCCTGGGTTATATGGACTTGAGTTCAGATAGGTGTGGAACAGGGTTCTGGAATGTAAAGTACAAGTTCTACCCCCCTGCTGCTGTGTGCCCATGGCTAAGGATCA